>NW_024733231.1:5580051-5702551 GCF_018991925.1 Homarus americanus
TGTTCGTAAATATCTACATGTCGACATAGTGTGCATACCAGCATTCATGGGTGCGTTAAAAATCACTTAATTATTATAATTATTATTATTAATAGCAGTAGTAGTAGCATTATTATTAGTAGTAAATACTAATAATGCTACTACTACTACTACTATTTTTTTTAAATAACGTGGCCTCCAGCCTCCCCCAATAGCCACACCTTCGCCGCCATTTTATTACCTTAAAGTTAAATATCCTAATACATAAGTAGCTATCCTAGCTGTGTTGAGTTAGTTGAGCCGCAGGTCTATGCTGCATTCAGTGACTGTTGCCTCATAGTCAATATCTACTACTACTACTACTACTACTACTACTACTACTACTAATAATAATAATAATAATGCTACGTTACCGATAAAGGCAAATGGTTTCAGTCTCAATAAACAAGAATTTACAGATGCCAATGCTCTAAGGTACGGTAGACCAGTAGAAGGTTTGCCCTCCCAATACGTGTGTGGCTCTTCCTATGACGTCGATCACGCCATGGTGTGCAAGAAAGGGGGCTTCATATGCATGAGGCATGACGAAGTAAGGGATCTCACAGCAAATATGTTGAAGGAAACCTGCCATGATGTCAGGGTAGAACCGACCCTCCTTCCATTGGACGGTGAGATTTTCCAACATAGGACTTCAAACACATCCACGAAGCCCGTGTTGACGTCAGTGCTCGAGGATTCTGGATGCGGTGACAGCGAGCCATCTTCGACATCAGGATTTTTGATCCCATGGCCGCATGTCACCGTAACTTAGCTCTCGATGCTGCACACAGGAGGAACGAGAACGACAAGATAAGGGCATACGGGTAGAGAATTCAGAACGTTGATCAAGGCAGCTTCACTCCTCTAGTGTTCACCCTCTGGTGGGATGGGACCAAGTGCAAGATGCTTCTACGCCAGACTCGCGGAGGTGATATTCGAACAGAAGCAGCAGCCCAGAAGTTATGTTACAGCCTGGATGAGATGTCGACTGTCCTTCTCTCTCCTTCGGTCGGCATTGCTCTGCCTCAGGGGAAAGAGAGCATCGGCCCCAAAGCCGACAACAGTTGCAGATATTGACTATGAGGCTACAGTCACTGAATGCTGCATAGATCTGCTGCTCAACTAACTCAACACAGATAGGATAACTACTTATGTTTTAGGATATTTAATATTAAGGTAATAAAATGGTGGCGAAGGTGTGGCTATTGGGGGAGGCTGGAGGCCATTAAATAAGGAGTAGTAGCAGCAGTAGTAGCATTATTATTATTATTACAGTTATTGTTGTTATCGTTATCTACGTCATCATTAGTGTAGGTCTGTGGTTGGGTGTAGAGAGAGGAAGTGTAGAAGGTGGGAGGTGAACGCAAGGTTGTTACACCCAGGAAGGAGGTTGTGAGCCGCGCCGTGTACTGGGTGTTGTTATTCTCTCTCTCTCTCTCTCTCTCTCTCTCACCACAAGGTAACACACACCTTCCTTCTCTACCATCTACCTCCTTCAGTAGCCAATCAGATGCGTTCTTATGTGTCGAAATTAACCAGTGACATGTTTTCTTTTGTGTCGTAGTTAGCCAGCCAATGGGATACGTTCTCGTGTGTCGGAAATGACCAATCAGATGCGTTTCTACAGTCACTGGGGGCGGAACCTTAGCCCAATTAGCAGGTGACATTTACCTTGAAAACCTACCTCGGGTGACATTCCGAGGCGGTGGTAGTAGCGAGGGTAGTAGTGGTAGAGGTGAGGGCATTAGTAGTAAGGTGGTGACAGTAGTAGTAGTGGTGGTAGTAAGGATAGTGGTAGTTGTATAGCATAACCACTGATTCTACGGAAGATTGTTGGCTTCAAGGTAAACGTGTCGTAAAAATTATTATAATGTAAACTGGTTTTAAGGTAAATTATAAGTTATCAAGGTAATTATAAGGAAAACTATAAATTGTAAAGTAAAGTAATTAAAGTAGATCTTAAGGTGAATTAGCGACTAAGGTAAACTCAAGGTAAACCGCTTTAATTTGAGTCTTAAGGTAAACTGTTTACCCTGAGGTAAACTGTTTAAGGTAAACTATATATTATTACTTTTATTATTGTTTCTCTGTTTGTTTACTTTCTCCTTTCCTCTCTTTCTTCCTTCTTCCTCCTCATCTCATTCTTTCTCCCTTCCTTCCTCTTCCTCCCCTCCACTTAGTCTCTCTTCCTTCCTCTCCTCCATTTTCTTCTTTGCCTTTCCCCTTTTCATCTTATTCTTACTTTTATCATATTTTCCTCTTCTCCCCCTCCTCATCTACCATCTCCCCCTTCCTCCCATTCCTCTTCTCCCTCCACCACCTCCTTCCTCACCCCCCTCCCCCACCCTTCCTCCTCTACCATGTCCCTACCCCATCTTCCTCCTCAACCCTCCCACCTTCCTCCTCCATGCCCCTCCCCTCCTTCCTCTCAGCCCTTCCCCTCCCCACCTTCCTCCTCTCACCACCCCCTCCCCTTCCTCCTCTACCATCCCCCCTCCCCTTCCTCCTCTCTGCCCCTCCCCTTCCTCCTCTCTGTGCCCCCCCTCCCATCTTCCTCCCTCTGTGTCCCCCCTCCCCACCTTCCTCCTCTACACCCCCCCACTCCTCTGTCCCCCTCCCCACACCACTCCTCTACCCTTGCTTCCTCCTCCAACCATCCCCCCCTCCCCACCTTCCTCCTCCTACCGCCTTCCCCCCTCCCCTTCCTCTCTACCTCCTCCCCCCACCCTTCCTCCTCTACCAGTCCCCCATCTTCCTCCTACCATCCCCCTCCCCCTTCTCCTCTACCATTCCTTCCTCCTCTTCTGTACCCCCCCTTCCTCCTCCTGCTGCCCCCCTCCTCCCCACATCTTTATCACCATCATCTTATCTCCCCCTCCTGGTGGTGACTGGTGTAACAGATAAGTTAAGCAGTATTTGTTGTTGCAGGTGGCCAAGCATCCCTCCTCCACCACCGCCTCCACCTCCATCCTCACCACCCAGCCCAAGGAGGTAAGTCCTACTGAGAGAGGTGAGTCCTACTGAGAGTGAGATGTGAGTCCTACTGAGAGTGAGAGGTGAGTCCTACTGAGAGAGCTACTGAGTGAGGTGAGTCTACAGAGTTCTACTAGTGAGAGGTGAGTCCTACTGAGAAGTTCTACTGAGGTGGTGAGTCCTCTCTCTGAGAGAGTTCTACTGGTGAGGTGAGTCCTACTGAAAGTTCTGCAGGAGAACAGGTCCTACTGAAGTTCTGCTGGTGAGAGGTGAGTCTACTGAGAGAGTTCTACTGAGTGAGAGGTGAGTCCTACTGAGAGAGAGATTCTACTGAAGTGAGAGGTGGAGTCTAGAAAGTTCTGAAGTGAAGGTGAGTCCTACTGAGAGAGAGTTCTTTCAGAGTGAGTGTCGTTAATTCTTGTTGTTGTTTTTAATATTGTTGTATTATTATCATTTATACTTATTATTATATTTGTTGTTGTCATTATTGTTGTTGTTCAGTACTTGCAAGTCTCTAAGTATGTTAAGTCGGGCCCTACGAGCTTGGATATCCTTCAGAATACTCAACAAGTTAATTTTTTCCCTTAAAACTGGTGCTAAGTGAACGTATCTAGTTAAGGTAGAGTCTCAGTGTAAATGTTGTCTCCTAACTGGTGGTGCTAAGTGAACGTATCAAGTTAAGGTAGAGTCTCAGTGTCAATTACGTCGCCATTTTGACTTCGGCTACTTCACTTATTTTACCTCCAGACAGTCAGTAAGGTTAAGGGAGGTGAACCCACTTAACTGGAGACACTCTTAACACACTTAATTAAACTTATTAGTATGTTCTCACGCCAACTGTTTAGGGGAGGGGAGAGGGTGTGGATGTTAGGTGAGGTTCATATTACTCGGTACTGAACCTCTGAACCCGTGAACCCCGAACCCCTTACGTATTGGAACCTGATCTAGTATACCATTTCATAATAAAAAAATAATAAAACTACTACTACTACTATTACAACAACAACAACAACTACTACTACTGCTACAAGAGAGACCCGAGGTACACAGAGGGTTGCTAAAGTATCACGACTAAACACCTGTGCTCAATCTCCACACACACACACACACACACATACATACAGGTGAGAGAGAGAACAGTAGCCAGGTAGGTTAATGAGGCAGTGTTGTGTTTCACCTGATATGATGTTCAATAGCCAGTGCTTCTTAGATAGATAGACAGGTAGATAGATGGATAGGTATACAGATGGATGGATAGGTATAGATAAATAGATTGATGGATAGGTATAGATAGATCGATGATTGGATAGGTGTGGATAGATGATTGGATGGATAGGTGTGGATAGATGATTGGATGGATAGGTAGATAGCATAATCCACACCGTAACATCAATATATTATAAGTTATATTAAAACAGTAAACGGCTCACAGCCATTCCCATATAAGATTGAGGTTAACGTAGATGTGTTGACGATAGTTCAGAGGTAAATACCAACTTATCAACAAACCTTTGACACTGAGGTCCTACGCGATGGAGTGAGGTCTTGGGCGGTGAGTTTTGGGACCTGACTGGAGCATTAGTGTAGTTAGTTATAATGGGACCTCGTGCTCCTGGAGTGTGAGGGTAGTTAAGGTCTCTACCCTATCATCAGTTTAAATAATGATAACGTACGTAACTGTGAATGTTTATTTTTATTTCGTCTTTTAAGTGAGGGAGTTAATTGAAATCTCTTATCTCCAGGGAGGGGAAAGATTAAATGTACGAGTTTTATGTGAATCTGGACCGCGGTGGACAAGAAAACAGTTCCCGACTTTGCGCGCGTCTCCTGGCTGTCTGACCCCGATGCGAACACCCGCGTTTCAACTCCTTCACTCTTGACTTCGATCTACCGAGTAATATCCTACTGTGACCACCATTCAGTTTATTATGGTGATACAGTACCGATATAATCAACTGTGTGTTTTTATTTAGTGGTGAGTGATGTAGCGTAGGCGTAGCGTTAGCGCGGGCGTAAAGGTGGTTCAAGGTCTCGACTGAAGACCGCGCCGCTCACCCGGATGATTGTTTATACAGACTGGGAGGGTTAGAGTTGCCAGATACCTCCCGTGCTTTTAATAACACACACTGTATTTACCAAGTCTCCGCTTCGTTTACTCTTCAGTGAGACTCCAGATCGCTCACAGAAAGAGTTTACCTGTTGGATTCAACACTAAGGGAGACGAAAACACTCGGGTAGATAATTAAACGGTTGAAAACAGTCCAGGTGGCTGTGAGGGGTGTCGCGTCGCAAGGTGAATCCTGCAATGAAACGAGGGATTGTGAGCCACAGCCGCCAGCCCTGGGGAACGACGCTTACAGAATATTGTTTGTGAGAAGGAAATACTGGAGGAGACATGTGGCCAACGCGACGGAGAAGAACTAGAGGGAGGGAGAACAGATGACTATCGGAGAGAGAAGGCAGTAAGGAGGATGATGGGCAGAGAGAGATAGATAGAGAGAAGGGGAGAGTTGTTTTTCAGTGGTAGCAGGAGTTCACACACACACACACACACACACTTCCTCCTAGTGGTGGACTTGTGGGCTGATGTTTTGCTGCTGTTGGTGGAGGAGGTCCCAGTAAGTGTGTGGTGGTACCCCCCCCCTCCCTTCTTCTCCTTGTGTAGTGTAGCTGAGAGAGAGAGAGAGAGAGAGCTGTATCCCTCCACTTGTACTGTAACTTGCGTACCTACCCTCCACATGTACTGTAGATTCTGGGTTTACTGAAGTGAAGTGTATATACTGTACTGTGTGTTCCTGGTATGAATATTCCAGCTAACCTTACTTCAGTCTCTCTCTCTCTCTCACAATAGCTATCCATTTCACCCCCTCCTTCCTCTTTCCCCAGGGTTAGAGAGAAGGCGGGGAGGGGGGATGGGGGGAGGTCCACCAGCTGACAGTAAAAGGAAAATTACCCACGTCATTAGTGGCTCCTGATGGTTGTAATGTTCACACGTCTTACTATGGGTGGTAGTAGTGTGTGGTGAGGGTGTGGTGGTTGTATAGTAGTGTGGTGAAGGTGTGGTAGGGTATGGTGAAGGTATGGCAGTGTGTGTTGGTTGTCTGGTGGCGTGTGGTGGTAAGGATGTGGTAGTGTGTGGTGTGGTAATGCAGTGAGAGTGTGGTGGTAAGGATGTGGTAGCGTGTGGTAGTTGTGTGGTAGTGTATGTTGATTGTACGGTAGCGTGTGGTGGTTGTGTGATAGTGTGTGGTAATGATAATGGTGCTTGTGTACATAAGAACATAAGAAAATAAGGAGTCTGCAATAGGCCGGTTGGCCTGTGCATGGCAGCTCCTGTCGAGAGTTACTACCACTCTCTATCATCCATGAATGTATGGTGAGTGTGGTGGTTGTGTGTGGTGATTGTGAACAGGTGGTTGTTGTTTTGTACTGTGAGGGAGAGGGAGGGAGTGAGTAGAAAGCGACAAAGCATGTGCTCTCTCTCTCTTTCCAAATAGCATTCTTACTTCCCACCACTGCCTTCCTTCTTACTGTCTCTCCCTCCCTCCAGTTCCCTCCCTCTTACTGGCCATTCTTCAGGTGATCCTAGATACCTTCTCACATCCATTTAGGTTAGGTTAGGTTAGTGTTAGATTGGGTTAGGTTTGGGTGGGTGTTCTTCAGGTGAATCTATATACCCTTCTCGTATCTGCCTGTACCGTTCTGTACCATGGACCCCAAGTACCCTGTACCATAGTCGTACTGTACTGTGGCCCGTACCCCTCCTGAACCCTTCCCCTGCCCTCCTTTCTCCCGTGGGCAGGGTCGGGTACTTTGGGGGTATTGTACTGGGTGGTATTGGATGTCCCCAGAGATACCCGTATGGTAGAGAGAGAGAGAGAGAGAGAGAGAGAGAGAGAGACTGATGGAGAGATGAGTAGATATGGAGAGAGAGAGAGAGAAAGATGGAGATAAACAGTGAGAGAGAGAGGGAGAGCTGAGAACGGTAGATATGTAGTGAGAGAGAGAGAGAGAGCTCTGTTTGACCTGCTTACCGGCAGTATGTGTGTATGTATATGTGTCTACCTATCTATCGATCTATCTGTCTTGTCTATCTGTCTGTACGTCTGTCCTGGTAACATTTAAACCCATCAGATTAACAGACAACAGCCAACGAGTCTCAACATATATGGCTTGTCTGGGGCGAGTCAGATCAACCTGAATTTTAAAAAGAAAATTCAGACAAAAACAAAAGAAACGAATTTAATTTTTATTCTGAAAACTTAAAAATAAATCGAACTTATTAGATTTTGTTTTAATATGAGATGTAAGTTTGTTTGTTTACCTTGTTTACTTAGTGTTTTTTTAGCTTGTTTGGTTGTATTGTTTTATTTGTATTAAGAGGAATATAATTTTGTTTGTTTGTTTTTAATACGAAGGCCAATTTGACAGATTTTGAACCATCATGTGTGTGTGTGTGTGTGTGCGCGCGCTAAGCTTGGGGTGCTGACCTGACTCCTGACCTCTGAGCTCCCTACCAGAGGTCACCATGATTTTACTTAGCGAGGTCATGGTGAGAGAGGGAAAAGGGGGGGTGAGACAGAGAGAAGAGAGAGGCAGAAATAACCGAGAGTTATTGAGAGGAAGAAAGAGATAGTGATAAATTAAGTTATTTAGAGAGAGAGAGAGAGAGTTGAGTAGCTAAGAGCGTTAATGTATTTAATGATCTCTTGTGAATTATAAGTCTGGTCTGGAGGATAGTGTGTACTCCTTGTCTCTCTCTCTCTCTCTCTCTTCTCATTCATGTATATCTCTCTCTTTCTTAATCCCTCTGAATATTGTGTGTGAGGATGGATGCGTGCATTTAATTTGTGTACACATGTGCAGCTATATACTAAAGGGAGGGGGTGGGGGGGGTTGTGGTGGGCGTGCTAGTAGTTGTGGTAGGTGTAATAGTAATTGTGGTTTTAGATAATGTGTTATTAATTGTGGTGGTGGTGGTAGTAGTAGTAGTAGTAGTAGTACGATGAACTCATCAACAATGGCGTCAGAATAACATTGAGACTGTAGCGTTATTTAAAGTGTGTTTTTTCGCTATTTACGACAACATGTCAACAGAGAGAGAGAGAGAGAGAGAGAGAGAGAGAGAGAGAGAGAGATCTTGGGGGAATTGTACGCTTGGTATATAGTGATCTGAGGTGAGATGTTGAGAGAATGAGAGAACAATAAAAGAGAGGGGAGAGAGAAACAAAAAGAGAGATGGGAACAACAAAAGAGAAGAGAGAGAAAAGAACGAAAGAGTTGTTGATAAATATTAAAAGAGAAGAGATATACAATAAGAGAGAGAGAGAGACCCAACATAACACTAGCCAGAAATTTCGCCTCCTGAACTTAACCAAATAACCTTAGAGATACAAAATGGCGCTGAAATAACACGGAGACTGTACCTCTTGGTTATGGCTAGGCTAACGTACCCTCATCTGGTAACTTACTATAGTCGCCCCGTTATTAACCATCTACGTTAACGCCCTGTACTTAATCACTTCCGTTGCAGATGACAACCTATAATAACGCACTGTAATGCATTTTAACCAGTATTAACCACCTGATTACGTTATTAGGTAAGGTAAGGTAAAAGTCATCTCTGGCTAATTTTCCACCTCGAGTTCATTGTTGCTAGGTAACGTGAGCTGTACGTGTGTGTGTGTGTCTGACGTCTCCCAAGGCAAGTTCTCGGTCTGTTTAGTGGAGCGTAGCGAGTCGGGAAGGAGATGAGACCAGAGTAAATGAAAGAGGAAAAACATAGGATTGATAATAATGGAGAATGGGAAATACGATATATGTATATATATATACATAAAGAGAGAGAGAGAATAAGAGAAATGTGTTGAGGAGATGAAAGAGACGGGAATAAACAAAGGAAGGACGCACAGAACTGATAATTGTGGACAGGGTAAATATAGAAAGACATAGAACAAGAGAAGCATAATTGAGAAAGATATAAAAGAGACGGGAATAAACAATATAAAAAATAAACAACAGGATGGAGAGAAGAGATGAACAAAAAAATAACGAGAAAGAAACAAAGGAACGATAACTGCGGTGAAGGAAGACGGCAGCGATTCACCCGGACACCAGACGTAGGATAAATGCGTTTACAAGTGGCTTTTACTTTTGTGATTCGTAAGTTATTTTGTACACCAGTCAGAATGTAAAAAAAAAAACGCCTGAAGTTACGTTAGAGTCTTGGATCATTTTCGACGCCATGTTTATTGTGGTGGTGAAACGCCAGTTGGATTAATTTTCATATTTTTTTTTCACTATTCACCAAATTTTTTTTCCAAAATAAAATAATAAAAAATAAATGATGGCAAATAGGATGATATTATAAGGTTTTTTACGGTAAATAAGAAGATATAATGTCTTGACTGTAAATAAGACGATATAATAAGGTTTTGGCGGTAAATAAGACGATATAATAAGGTTTTTGACGATAAATAAGGTTACTGACGGTAAATAAGACGATATAATAAGGTTTTGACGGTAAATAAGAAATAATAATAAGGTTTTTGACGATAAATAAGGTTACTGACGGTAAATAAGACGATATAATAAGGTTTTTCACGGCAAATAAGACGATATAATAAGGTTTTTGACGGTAAATAAGACAATAAGGTTTTTGACGGTAAATAAGAAATAAGGTTTTTGACGGTAAATAAGTCGATATAAAATGTTTTTGACGGGTATAAGTTAATATAGGGTATTTGACTAAAATAGACGATATAATCAGATTTTAGACGGAAATAAGATATAATCAGTATTTTAACAATATAATAGTTTTTAACATTTAACAAGACGTGGAGATGAGAATATTTATTAAATTATATTTTACCTAAACTGCGCCTGAATGAATATATTCTCGGAAATAAATAGTAGTTTTGCTGAAACGTGATGTATTTTAATTTAAAATAGGATAAAATGTATGGCGAAAACAGAAGACTTTACCTAAGCTTCCGATGTTCTTGAGATGTTATTAGTTTTTGTAATAGTTTTCGGTTAAAATACTGTTACATTACAATGATATTCTATTCATGCTATGCTAGATATAATACATTCACGGAAATGTAATATTTTTGCTGAATTTACGTACGTATTACAGTGGAAAGTGGGATAAAATCGTGACGAAAAACAATGACTGAAATATAATGCAATATTAACCCATTAATCGGTTAATTCGGACAATCGGCTAAAACGGACACCCTTCCCCCCCCTATTAGTCCGAATTAACGAGGGTTGACTGTATATTAATTGGTCTGTATGGTGTGGTAGTAATCAGCTGCTAGCGTTATGGGAGAGTTAATAAGTCTATTCTGTTCCATAGAAGCTTGTTTAGGTATAAGAGATGACTGGTGGTGCTATATGGCTGACTGAAGTGACTCCTCTTTCCTTCTGGGTGGCTCGAGGCAGTAGTCAGCTTTGTGTCGTTGTGTTGGTTGGGTTGCTGGTACACACACACACACACACGACCAGCCGGCGACATGGCGGCGGGGGTGTTGGCGGCTGTAAGATGCCATCCCTTCCACACACACACACACACACACACACACACTCTTCCCAGCCCCGAAAAAAGGAAATATATTTTACCTTATTACCAGCGGGAGTGACATGTAGTGGTGGTTGGTGGGCGGGTGTTGGTAGGGTGTTCTACTCCCCATCATCCGTCATCACGCCAGTAATGGGTTCCACTCCTATGTTGGAGAGAAAAAACGAGGAAAATAGCGAGTTGTAATTTGGCAACAGGAGTGAGGCGCGCCGGGTAGTGAATGTTGCCACACACGGGGTATTGTTGTTTATTTAGATTTTAGTTTATTGTTTCCTTTGCCTGATTTACCTCACTTATTTTTCTGTTTTAATGAATACAATTAATACATTACTTATTATAAAGGTTTTTAGTTAAAGGCTGAACATGGGAATTCAAAGTTACTCTATAAGAGATGTCAGTATTAGTTCCAATGCCCATCAAGTGACATTATGGAGGCAATAGCTTAAATAAGATGGAAATACAGCGACAACCATACCATCATTAAGTCATTTGTTCGTAGTAATGGATTTGCCCTGAACTTCAAGTGGCAGCGGGTAGGGGGGGGGGGTCAGGGGGGTCGAGAGAGAGGGACAGTGGCACTACTAGACGCCAGCCACTCCTTCCCCCTCACCTCCTTCTCCCAACCCCACTCCCTCCTTCACACACCCTCTGCCCTTCCCTCCCTCACCCCCCCTCCACTATTACTCCATCTCACTCACTTTCCTCACCTACCCCTTCGCCCAACCCACCGACGCTGCTACCCTTGAATGCTCGTGGTATTGTGATGCTCTCTCTCTCTCTCTCTCTCTCTCTCTCTCTCTCTCTCTCTCAACGAGTCGTTGAATATCCGGGTCCTGATCGTTTAACTGTTTAACGGTGATAACGGATGTGTGTGTGTGTGTGTGTGTGTGTGTGTTATACAGATCGTTTACTGTTTAGAATTAAGATTATGTATTGCACTTTTGCTGTAATGATGAAAATAATAATTATAGTGATACCGATAATAATAAGTACATAATAACGATAACACCCTCGATATAAGGCACTTTCCTCTCCATATAGTCCGTTAAATAGAGGTTTCACTGTACTGCCTTCACTGATTCTGGCCAGGCTGGTTGGTCGAGTGTGCAGTGTACCCTTATGATTGGCTAGTGTACGGTATAACCTTTGTGGATTACCAATTGATCAGATTTTGTCAAGTAGATTAGGTTAAGTTAGGGTTGATCTGGTTAGGTTAGATTTGGTTGACTTGAAGTTAGCTGGTTAGGGCTAGGTTGGGGTAGCGTAAGTTAGGTTATGTTAGGTTGGGGTAGAGTATGTTAGGTTTTGGTTAAGTTACGTTTAGTTCTGCTAGGTTGGGTTAAATTAGCCTTGTGCATTCGTTATATTGCCTGTGTAAAAAAAATTACAAAAAACCCTATTCGGTAACCGCCCGAGGTGGTCACACAGTTGAGTAACAGTAGTTGCCAGTTAATGTTTTTTTAATAAATATATCCACATATACACGAAATTTTTGCGTAATTCATCGCTTTGATCTGCGTATATATTGCGTTATAAAAGCCATTAGAGTAATTAATAGACATTATTGTTATATATTTTTATGTTTTGTTTGGTTTGTGTGATGGCGGGAGATGAGTTGCCAGTGGTGCTTTTAATTGATGTTTATATCTGGTTCCCCTGAGCGGAATTGTCTGAATTTGACTGAATTGTCTTTATTTTTTGTAAGGCAGAATGATAATGACTGAGAGAGAGAGAGATATTTTTTTTTTGCTCTATGTTAACAAGCAGTGATCGAAAGAGTTTGTGTATATATCCATTCCCCGTTTTCTATGCTGCATAAATCACACCAAATACAATAATAACAACCCCTCCCTCCCCTTCTCTCCCAGATACGCTCTCCCGTAGGACCTGGTCCACAGCCCCTGGGGTCCCATCGTCGGCGTCCCGGCTCCCCTGACCCTAGAGGACACGCCAGGACCCGCGCCCCAGCCCCGAGGGACTCTCCGAGGTCCTCCCCGAAGTCATCCCCGAGGTCTTCCCCCAAGTCTTCCCCCGTCAGACAACTGCATAGAGAGGTGGGTGTTTATCTAACCCTCTCTTTCATTAATTAGGGTAGGGGATGTGAGGGAGGGGATGTTGGAAGGTGGGGATGATTAGGTTAACAAATTTATTGACAGAGCTTGTAGTACAGTTTGTCTATTGTGAGTAATTCAGTCAGGTCTTGACACTGAGGGTGGTATCACTTCTCACTGCCACGCAGGACAGAGGTTCATATACAAAGAAATACAACATATTCGGTAAAAGGAAGACACGGGTGAGGATAATATATGTGAGGGAGGGTAGAGGTGAGGGGAGGAAGGGAGAGTGAGGGTGAGGTAATTTAGGAAGGCAGGAAGGGTGGGGAGAGAGAGGGAGGAGTGAGGGAAGGTAGGGAACAGGTTTACTTGTATAACACATAGAGGACTTAGTTAAAGCCACGTTGATATATGTAGTCCTAATGTGACTATGTACAGCTGTCTTGGCTCAGGTAAAGCTTTAAGTGTATACTGGAGTGAAGTTAAGCTGACTATAAAGCTACGTTAGCTTTAGTGAGACTGACTTAGCAAACTAATGTTGATTTAGATACAGGTAAATTTATCAAGTTATTATGAATACATAATGACCTGTGTGACTTACTGTAGTATAATGGTGCTCTCTCTCCCCCCTCCAGATAAAAGCCATTAATGCCTTTGTTCTGTGTTACAGCGGTCAGCGAGTCCTCGACGGTACGTAGCGCGGGGTAGCAGCGTGGGCGTGGGGGGGCGCGGGCACACCGCCACACGGGTCACGCCCTCGCCGCCGGCGAAACGCGCCACGCCGCCCACCTCCCCGCGGGTGCGTCGCCAGCGTTCGCCCTCAGCCCGCAGGAACCCCTCGCCTAAGGTCAGCGAGGCTGTAGGGGTAATCAAGTCCCGACAGAAGCGTGGCACCTCCCCGGGTGCCACCGCCCGCGCCTCCCCTTCCTCCTCCACGCCCACACCCACTTCCCCACTTAGTCCCTCCTCCAGGAGACCGCCCTCCCCCATCTCCACTACCACCACGACTCCCACTACCACCACGACTCCCACTACCACCACGACTACCAGCAATACTAATCGTCCACCTTCCCCTGGGGCACGTCGGCCCCCGTCGCCTACTGCAAGCAGTAGCGGGGCGAGACCTCCCTCCCCTGGGGCCAGACGCCCACCTTCGCCCCGGGGCACGTCACCCAGGGGCCGTGGAGCATCGCCGGGGTCGAGGGGGCCGCCCATCAGCGAGGAGGCGTTAAGAGGGCGCGTGAGGCGGGCGTTGAGGGCCAGGCTCTACCTCCTACACCAGCCAGGACCCAACTCCTTCACCGTGGGCGGCGACTCTCCCACACACAAGTACAAGGTCATCATCGGTCCACAGGTGAGTACACCACTCCTGTACTGTCCGCTCCAGCCCTCTGTCTATCTACTAATTATATTATATGAACAGGTATGTTAATTATAGGTCACCTGTGTCTATAAGATGTGTACTATTGGTTCTATCTCGGACTCAAGATGGCGTCGGAATTACTGAAAATACATCTGTGTGTTGTTAGTCTTTCCTCACTCTGGCGACCCACCTAGCCCACCCCAGTAACCCACCATGGCAACAAACTCAGCATCTCACCGTAGTAAACCCACCCGAACGACTCACCCAGGTAACCCACCATAGCCCACCATGGTAGCCCACCCTGACAACCCACCCAACAAACTACTAGCCCATAGTAGTAACCCACCGCCGACAAGCCCACCCTCGCCCACCTCTACGCCTGGGTGGGTTTGAACGAGTAGTTATAGGCTTCAAGTGGATCACGTGACAGGGCTTAAGTGGGGATCTTTTAGGCTTATATCTTCCCTACGACTGGGCGGGGGGTGAGAGGGAGAGAGAGGGAAGAAGGGAAATAATACAGGGAAACGAGTGAGATGTGAGAGAGAGAGAGAAGTAACTGTATAATAGGACTTAACGAAGTGGTTATAGAACGGTCCCTCACACACACACCTTTCTAATTAATCCTTGGAGGTGAACAGGTGTCCACTCTTAATTGAACCTGTTAACATGTGTACACCTTTTTGGTGAATGTTGTGTACACATGTTGATCATATTCGTCTGTACACACACACGTACTCTCTCTCCTCTCCCTCAGACGAAGAGTGCGGGGAGATATGATAGAAGTATTTAAGTGGGTGAAAGGAATCAATAAAGGGGATATAGATAAAGTTCTTATAATATCCGAGCAGGATAGGACTCGGAGCAACGGATTTAAGTTGGATAAGTTTAGGTTTAGGAGGGAGATAGGAAGAAACTGGTTCACAAATAGGGTGGTGGACGAGTGGAACAAGCTCAGCGACTTTGTAGTAAGTGCTGGAACGCTGGAAAGTTTTAAAAGGAGGCTGGATAGATTCATGGATGATGGAGAGTGGTAGTAACTCTCGACAGGAGCTGCCATGCACAGGCCAACCGGCCTATTGCAGACTCCTTATTTTCTTATGCCCCCCCCTCCCCCCCTCTCGTGTGTGTGATTAGCAGTATATCTATTTGATCTATTTGTAAATATTTAGAGATATGTAGTCTCTCTCTCTCTCCCTCTCTCTCCCTCTCTCTCTCTCTCTACCCTTTCTATCTCTCCTCTCCTCCCTCACTCTAAGCCCCACCTCTCTCTCTTTCCTCTTCTCCCTCACACGCTAATCCCCCCACACACCCCAGCGTCAAGGTAGCGTGACCTCTGACCTCGGGAGCTTGACCTTTTTAGGTGTTGTTGGTTGATGGTGACCACCACCTCCTCTCCTCCCATCCCTACCCCACTTTCACGAACTCCCAATCACCCCCTCCCACCCTCTCCCTTCCCACTACCCTCTCCCCACCCACCCTAAACCCCACTTTCGAACTCCCCCACCCCCAAGCCTTGAACTCATCCCTCCCAATCACCCCCAACCCCCACCACCTTCACACCTTGACCTGTCCTACTCCACCTGTAAACCTATTGAGAGAGAGAGAGAGAGAGAGAGACATAAAACAGTGAGAGGAAAGAAATAGATAGAAAGATAAGATAGATAAAGAGAGAGAAAATAAATAGATGGATAGAGAGAGAGAGAGAGAGATATATAACAGCATCGCCCACTTCCTCCTTAAACAGAATACAGTCGTTGGAACAAAACATAAATAATTTGGTCAATACGGAAGTCAGGCATTATTATGCTATCCTGATTACGTGGGTGGTGGTGGTGGTGTAGGTAGTGGTGGTGGTGGTGTAGGTAGTGGTGGTGGTGGTGTAGGTAGTGGTGGTGGTGGTAGGTAGTGGTGGTGGTTAGTGGTAGGTGTAGGTAGTGGTGGTGGTGGGTGGTGTAGGTGGGTGGGTGGTGTAGGTAGTAGTGGTGTGCAGGTAGGTGGTGGTGGTGGTGGTGTGGTGGGCAGTGGTGGTGCAGTGTAGGCAGTGGCAGGTGTGAGGTGGTGGTGGTGTGGTGGTGGTGTAGGTGTGGTGGTGTGTGGTGTAGGTGTGGTGGTGTAGGTGTGGTGGTGTAGGTGTGGTGGTGTGTGGTGTAGGTGTGTGGTGGTGTGTGGTGTAGGTGTGGTGGTGTGTGGTGTAGGTGTGGTGGTGGTGTAGGTATGTGGTAGTGGTGTAGGTAGGCAGGTGGTGTGTGGAGGTAGGTGGTGTAGGTAGTGGTGGTGTAGGTGGGGGTGGTGTGGTGTAGGTGGTGGTGTGGCAGGTAGTGGAGGTGGAGGTGGTGGTGTGCAGGAGGTGGTGAGAAAGGCAGGTGGGCAGGTGGTGGAGGTGTAGGTAGTGGTGGTGGGTGGGTAGTGGAGGTGTAGGTGGTGGTGGTAGCAGGCAGTGGTGTGCAGGTGGAGGTGTAGGTAGGTGGTGTGTGTAGGGTGGTGGTAGGCAGGTGGTGGAGTGTGTAGTAGTGGTGTGTGTGTGTGTGTAGTGGTGGTGTGTAGTGGGCAGGTAGGTGTATCTCTCTCCAATCATTATCCATTATTCTTTTGTTATTTTTCTTTATTTAGAGATAAAGACGAGTGAGTAGGGAGGAAGGGGATAGGGGGTTGTGGGTTAGGTTCCTCCCCTCCCTTTTCTCCACTACCTCCCTTTGTAGGTCAAGTGCTTCCCCCATTAAAGGGTTCTCTGATGCCCTTTAAACACACAAACAAACACACACGCACACACATGTACGTTATACTGGGCAGCGATCTCTGTAAGGGCGATGTTAATGAATGGTATGTACGATGTTAATTATGAAGGGGGGCGTGATAGGTGTACGCCCCTACCTCTCATTACCGGGTGATGGGGGGGGAGGTGAGGGTGAGGGAGGAGATCAGGTGAGGGAAAGGAGAGGGGAGGATGGTGAGGGAGTGAGGAGGATGTGAAGTGTGGGAAAGGAGGAGGAGTGAGGTGAGGTGAGGGAGGGTAGGGAGGTAGGTGAGGCAGGAGGAGGGTGAGGGAGAGGAGGGTGAGGGAGGGGACGTGAGGGAGATATAAATGAGTTGGTTGAATAGTGTCTGGGTCAGCTGACTGGCTAGACACACACACACACTTAACCTAATTAACTCTAACCCAATCTAACTTAATCTAACCTAACCCGACTTAACCAATCCTATCGAAACTTAATCTAATCCAACCTAGTCTAATTTAACCTAACCTTACAAACATTGAAGTGGTGTCAGGGTTATATGGTATCAGGAATGTATGGTGTCAGGTGGTGGCGGTGTCAGGATATTTGTGTGTGAGAGAGAGAGAGAGAGTCAACCCAGCCTTGAACCTCCCAACACACACACACACTCTCTCTCTCTCTCTCTCTCTCTCTCTCATCTTCCATTTCATTGTTGTCTCTATTCCCATTTAATTAGACGTAAGACAGGTTAGGTCAGGTCAGGTTGGATATGAGTAGGTAGTGACCTTGTTTTGACCTCTGGAGGGATGGGGGGGTCAAAACAGTGGGAGTGTCATTGTTGTTATTATTATTTTGTTTAACATTATATCATTTCGTATTACTGTCACTACTACCACAACCATCTCTCCCTTACAACCACCACCACCACCACTCCCCTCCCTACATCACCACCACCACTACACAAATCCCCACCAGCACCACAATAAACACACCTCCCCTTCCCCACCACAACAATCACCACCACTACACAAATCCCCACCAACACCCATAACAATCACCACACCTCCCCTTCCCCACCACAACAATCACCACCACTACACAAATCCCCACCAACACCCATAACAATCACCACACCTCCCCTTCCCCACCACAACAATCACCACCACTACATAAATCCCCCACCAATTACCACTGACCACCTTGTTTACACTGAGCCAACACCCACACAAATGCCTCACTCAAACCGGATGTTGTGGCAATACTGAAGCGGGTTAATATACACACTACACTATATACATTATTATGGCTCGAATCTGACCTATTGATAGTATACGGGTCATGTGAGGTTGGCAATACTGATTTACTGTATATTCTGAATTTTTTATATGTACTTTCATGTTTTTTTTCTTTTTCCAGTTTATTTATTTTTGGGGGGTTAAAATTTGGTTTATTTCTGGGGTTTTAAATTTGGTTTATTTTGGGGGGTAAGTTAAACTGCTCTATTTTGTCTTCATTATATTTCTTATACCCTAATTAGAGCCAAAGTGGACCTAACCCATTAATTATTGACAGCACCCCCTAATTAGTACCAAAGTGGACCTAATACCCCTAACACCCCTTACTATATCAAGGGAGAGAGAGAGAGAGGGGGAGGGAGGGGAGGGAGGGAGGGTGCTGTAAAGTGATCCAGTACAGGACCCAGGATTAACATTGCATCACCAGGGTTTTGTTACAGCGCTTGTGTACTGGAGGCAGCCTGGCGTGATACCCCCCTTTGTCCCTCTCCCCTTACACTTATCTAAGAAGGTGTATATCTGGTTTAATGAAAGGGGTGGGTAGGGGTGGGGGGTAGTGGGTTGTGTGAGAGAGAGAGAGAGAGAGAGAGAGAGAGAGAGATCAAATACACCTGCCTTTCACCCCTCCAGCCACCAGCCAAATAAACACGGCGATTCATATTTCAAGGTCACTTTACCTCTGTTACCACCACCTACCACTACCACTGTTACCACCCACCAGTATCACTATCACCTGCTACCACCATCACTATTGCCAATACCTACCATTATCACTACCGCCATCACCCACCACTATTACCATTACGTACCACCATTACCATCACCAGTACCATTATCACCACTGCTACTACCACCACCTACCACTATTACACCACCGCCTACCATATTCCATCACCTCTGCTGTACACCAATGAGAATCTTTGCCGAAATTGGCCAATTAAAATGTAAGTATAGCAAATAGTCGATTATTTTTTCCAGTATAACCAGATAATCATTCATTTGTCCAATATAACCAGGTAATCGGCATATTTTGTCCAATATAACCAGATTAATCGAGTATTTTGTCCATTATAACCAGAACTGCCAACAATAAAGAAATCGCGTCCTAAAATTCAAACCCCAATCCCCGGCCCAATCCTCCTATGGGCGGGTAAAGTCGGTGTTACAATCGTTAAATCCGGCAGGTGACGTAACGCAGCCCCCTTCCTCCTCCTCCCGGGCCTCCTACTGGAATTCAAACTTCCCGCCTCGCACTGGACGTATTCATTGTGGCGGCGCGGCTGGTGGGAGCACGTAGCCAACCAAACTCACTTTCTATAAATGTACAAATTAGCCGAGGCAGATAAGTACATGGGTTAAGTACATTACTAAAGTGTGTACGGTATATCACATGTCCTTATGGGGGTAATTTAGATGGTGTGTATTAACGAATTTTTATGGTAATTTCTATAATGGAAATTTATATTAAAACTATATTAAGATATGGAGAATTAGATTGAGTTTGGTATGTAACTACAATTTGCCCTTACTTAAATATCCTTACAAAATTATCTTACGAAACTATGGTAAGAAAACTGTAGTAGGTAGCATAATTTAGGACACATTTATAAATGGGATGTAATCACTCCCACGTACCTACTTTTAGATGTTATAAGTAGACTGGCCGGCCATCACGTAGGCATGTACACAGGTGGTGGTCTGGTCCTTATCAACTGTGAGTCTTATCGCTGTCTTATCAACTCCTACTTGAGAAACAACTTGAGAAACAACTGATACTCAAATAACGGGAATACTTGGAGAAACAACGCCTGGCATACATTCAAAATAACTAACATATCCACTTCTTTTCAACACCCCAACGCTTATTGTTCAACTGCGTTCACCTAACCTAACCTAATTGACACGATTTCAGCGCTTAGGGGATGAGGTTTTCTACGTATTAAAAATCCAGTTTAATTCTTCTAATGACTAAATTTTTGGAGTTTATTTTAGTTTATGTCATCTCTTAAATCCAGTTTAATTATCTAATGACTAAATTATTGCATTTATTTATTTTTGTTTTGAATTGGAATATCCGAGGTTGATTTAGGTGTTTATGAAGGCAGGATGTGATGTGTTGACCTTCAGTATATAGGGTCACTCCCCCCAACTCACTCTCTACCCTCCCCCTTCCCTTCCCCCAACCCTCCCTCTCAACCCTCCCCTCCACCCCCCACAAAACACGCAGAGTCACTAAGGGGCAGTAGTTACAAGGGCCAACAGGGACTGAGTGAAGGGGGGGGGGCATACAAATTTATACCGGTCAATAACCCTTTGGACAAAATCCCATCTGATAAAATTCGTCTCAGGTAAACATTAAATAAAGCTGATCACTGGATGCCTGTGAAAATTTTATTTACGAAATTGGAACATTATATATTATCCACTTAATGAAGGTGGTAGTTATGCATCAAATAAAGTTATCATATCTTTATTTAATATAGATACAGGAAAATGTGTTCCTCTGGTGGCGAATTTAAGAGCTAGACCAGGTGAAGAAATTGAAGAAAAAAAGGTCATTGTCTGGATTAATGTATTTTGGGGGGACGTAAGAGATTGAAATGGTATTCTTGGGGTTAAAACGCTCTGAAGTGGTAGAAAACTTATCCACACAGATGAAAAACAGACCAAGAACTTCAGATATGCGACGAAGGAGGAGGGGGAGGAGGAAGTTGTGACGACGCAGGCAGCTAGAGGCGGGAGGGTGAGGTGGAGTAGTACCAAGCCCGGGGTCACAGGGTATAGATACATATACTAGACTACTGAGGCCCTACACGTCGCTCTTAAGTTTTCATTTCGGACACGTTTCAACCCTCTCCCCCACACGGACATAGTTTACCGCGTCAAATTCCTCTCCTTGGTTGATCTAACCTTTGTAGTTCAGGTTTTAAGGCCAAAGAGTTCTAAAATCAAACGACACGTGACGTAAAATGACGCTTAGGCAATATCAAATAGCCCAAATCCCTTATTGGAATAACTTAAGACACAAAATCCTCTTATGTGAGATTGGTTATAAGTCGTGTTGGAGTATTTATTGACACACCGATATGTAGTCTTTTAATATAGGGATAGAAATGGTTGCTGGGCTGGTATGAGGTTACAAGGCAATGTGTTCACTGTATAATGGGCGTTCATGGTTAAGCTCGCACCAGTCTCTCTCATCTACATACTGTTCCATACCCCACCCAGTCTCTCTCTCTCTCTCTCTCTCACACTTATTATAACCAGATTTCTCTCTTGTCTGTCTGTCTCTTATTGTTCCAGCTCTCACACTTATTGTTCCAGGTGTCTCCACCCTCCCCTCTCTCACACACACACACTTATTGTTCCAGATGTCTCTCAGCTTGTAAAAACAGGATTTTCTCTCGACTTTAAGATTCCGTTAGTTCACAGAGTTTTTGGTTACGTTGTGTTAAGTAAAAAAATAAACTTGGCGCAAGGGAGATATACTGGGATGTACTGCCTTTAGTAGACCGCCGGCGTTTACCTTCCAAACTTTTATTAGTATATTGTTTATTTCGATTATTTCCAACTAATGAACTCAATTAAATTTCTTATTCATAATATTTACATTGGTTATGGCTAGTATTCACTTAGGGAAGGTCACTGAGTTCATAACCGTTGTATTTTAATTACTGTACCATTCTTGCGACCCGTCCCCAATGAGGATGAGAAATTTATCTAGCTGAGGTAAGAATTGTCGTTGTTTGTCCGACATAGTTAAACGAGAAGGAAATTTTACCATGAAAACCTGGAGGGTTAGGTTAGTATTTTAGTCATGCATGGTGATAGAGTTAACTTCCTTGGGCTGAAAACACTTATCTATTCTTGCTTGGTTGTACTTTAATTTATTCTTGTTTGGTTGTTTGTTTGTTTGTTTAGACGTTTCCTAGGCTACTCTATCCTTGTTAAGATGTATAAGGAACCACAAGCATTCCTCTATTAGTTGGGATTGACGGGGGGTTGAAGGGGTCACTCACCCACCTTCTGGTTGACTGAGAAAAAAAATATGCCACACGTCCAGGTTCGTTGTGTTGGAAAGTGTAGAGGTTGATGGGTAAGGGGCAATTTGGTCTGGCTTGAACATTCCTATTTAGAAAGTAGTTCTTAAACGATTGATCTTTTTAACAAATGCTTTCACTTTATATATTTACCGAGTGTATATTTATTGGTGTGACTATGATGGTTGTTAGGGGATAGTGATTCTGGTGGATGGTGATTGGTGAATGCGAGTAGTGTTGGTGGTTGGTACTGGTGATTGGTACGTGATATGGTAATATTGATGAGAACAGGATATAACTGGTCGAAACATAGAATACTAGTGCTTGTCGTAGGTAATACAATACTCACTCGTTCAGGGGCCAGTGTAGGGTGGCGACGACGATAGAGGGTTAAGCCCTCAAACTGTGCAAGGCGGGAATGTTACAGAGGGGCGGGCGGCCCGACTCACCCAGAGACCTCAACGCCATCATAAGCTGATTACCTAAAAACAAACAAACAATGGTTTGAGATTTGACGCACGTTGCCAAACTTTCAAAACAAAAACAAATATAAACATACTATTTTGTTTATACTTTTGGTGTTGGTAAAGAAACGAGATTTTTTTAAGAGTACAGAAATTTCCTTGTGTAATAATATCGTCAGTGTGGTGAGAGGTTTGCGTGGTGTCATTTTTGTTTACAGGGTTGATGCAGTGGCTATATCCTGGTTGTATTGACGTTTATTATACATTTCACATATTTTTTTATTTAACGTGAATTATAAAGCGATATTAAACCATGATTTAACTGCGTCTATAAACAGCTTATGGGATGATTGACTTCAAACATGAAACGTGAAAATTATGAAATATGGAACGATATGTAAACAGGAATGATTTATTCTACACTGCTTATAGCCTTACGGGTTGACCCCTTTCCCACCATCCCCATCCAAGTCTGTTCCCCCCATCCACACCTGTTTCCCTCCCATCCACACCCCCTCATATCCACACCTGTTTCCTTCCACTCACGCATTTCCGGTGAGGACGTGACTGGAGACGTTACAGTGTATCCTGGTTTATTCCATCATGGTCAAGTAGCCTTTTCCTGATCTCATAGTCTTTCCATCACCACGACAGCTCTACTATTACAACCACACAACCACCACCACCGTTCATCATCATGCCCACCACCACACAACCACCACCACCGTTCATCATCATGCCCACCACCACACAACCACCACCACCGTTCATCATCATGCCCACCACCACCACCACCGTTCATCATCATGCCCACTACCACCACCACACAACCACCACCACAGTTCATCATCATGCCCACTACCACCACCACTATCATTACCAGCACTACAATCCACCACCACTACCATCATCACCACTACCATCATCACCACTACCATCATCACCACCACCATCATCACCACTACCAAGGCCGCCTGGACCCGGGCCTCCTACCACTGCTACATAACTTTGCGGAAACATGGCCAGGGTTAAGACAGCACTTCCTCCCTTGGCTTCAGGTGATGGCTCCTACAGCCACCCATCACCTTCACCTACCCCAGAGGATAGGTGATGGCAGGGGAGGAATAGATATCATCACTTGGGGGTTAGGATATCAGTTTTAGGTTATCAGGTGAAGGTATGAGTGAGTGAGTGAGTGAGTGAGTGTGAGTGAGTGACGGTGTGTGTGTTGGTCCATTCAGCCTTGATACGGTAGGGCAGGGCAGTTTGACCACCTGGGCTTGGTCTATCTCACAGCTAGGCACCGCTACGCTTGTTATCTCCACCTACCTCGATAAGGCCACGGGGGTAGAGTCTGGGTTCAATAGGTCCCGTCTGTTTAGCTGTATGTCTGAGCCGTACTGCCGTGTGTCGTCTGCCGGGTTTTTTTTTTACAGGGGTATAGAGCAGACACACACACACTCTAACCTACCCTACCTTACCCAAACCCAACCTACCCCCATTAGGATATTTGCTCAGGTGAAATAAACTTGGGGTGTCTAATCTTCACGTGATCCACCCCCCCATAACTGGTATATACAAAAGATAAAAGTGCAGTGTCTAATTAAGGTAGTCTCAGTGTCCCTTGGGTGCCATTTTGAACGCTAATATTATGCTTCATCTAGACTAATTAAATTCAATCTTGTTTTAACCTTTTATGGGGAAATTTTATACGTAAGAGTTATTGAGAATTAATCTGTATGGCGTAGCTTAAGTGAGCCAATGGGGGGGGGGGGTGTTGTCTCATCTCTAGTTATGAGAAAATTTGACCTTACGAGTTTTTGAGAATCCATAATTGCTTCGTAATTTTAAATGAACTAGTTAGATGGGTTCTGATGTCTTACGAGAATAATTAAGAATATTTGAGAAGCCATCCAAGTGTCGTAGTTAAGTGATAAGCAGAGAGAGAGACAGAGAGAGAGAGAGAGAGAGAGAGAGAGAGAGAGAGAGAGAGAGAGAGAGAGAGATTATTGCATCACTGAAGAAGAAAATTTAACGTAGGATCTTATGAGAATCCATCGTAAGTGGTCGTAAGTTAAGTGAGAATCAGATACGTTCTTGTCCACTTAAGAGGATAATTTAACGTAAGATCATTTAAGAATCCATCGTAAGTGGTCGGGGGTTAAGTGAGTCAGTTCTACACTTTACATCCACTTAAAAGGGGAAGAAAAATATTTAAAGTGTGGACATTGTGGAGGAGGAAGATGAGAATAAAGAGGAGGAAGATAAAGAGGAGGAAGAGGAGGAGGAGGAAGAGGGGGAGGAGGAGAAGGATAAAAAAGACGAGGGAGGGGATAAAGAGAAGGAAGAGTAGGAGGAGGATAAAGAGAATGTAGAAGAGTAGGAGGAGGAGGAAAAAACGTTGTGTTGACGGAAGTGGCGAGAACGTTTGTTATAAAAGGGTGAATGTTTTGTCAACACCGCGTGAGGCAGAATGTCCCTCTTGACGTAACAGTGCGCCGTGGTTGACATTCTTGAAGTTCTTTTTCCTCTCTCTCTCTCTCTCTCTCTCTCTCTCTCTCTCTATTTATTCTTGTCATTCCTCATCGCATTTCTTTACTCTCTCTCTCAGGGACAAGAGAATGTATCTGGTCTCATGAGAACGCGAGAATCTCTCCTTTTTCTCCGTGTTTCAGTAAAACCTTTATTTAACGGACTATATGGAGAGGAAAATCCGCTATATCGAGGGACCATTAGTTTTGAAACCTCCATCTAACGGACTTTATATTGAGAAGTCCGCTATATGGAGGTTTCACTGTAGCCGGAATAGGACATATGGAACCCCCCCCCTCCCCCTCGAGTCTCTGATCAGTGTCGACGTCATTGTCCTCTGTGTCTGTGAGGGGATGATCTTAGGGAGGGAGGGGGTGATCCTAGGGAGGGGTGAGGGAATGTGGCAGAGGAAGGGGGTGTGGGGAAGATCTTAGGAGGGGTGAGGTAGAGGTATGTAGGATGGAGGGGGTGTAGAATGGTGAGGAGGTGTGTGTGTGTGTGTGTGTGTGTGTGTGTGTGTGTGCAGGCGGGAAGCTGCCCAGGCCCACCCACACACCACCACCCTCCTCCTCCTCCACCCACACCACCACCATTCCTACCCTCCACTCCACAGCACCACCTCTTTCACCACCTGTCCCCCACCCACCATCCACACCTACATCCTCACCACCTCCACACCCACATCACCCTCTTGCCCACATCTCTGCACTA
The DNA here is from genome assembly GCF_018991925.1 of Homarus americanus. NCBI lineage: Eukaryota > Metazoa > Arthropoda > Malacostraca > Decapoda > Nephropidae > Homarus > Homarus americanus. Next base: position 5,605,798 of record NW_024733231.1, read on the forward strand.
CCTTACACCCTCCATCCACACCTTACATCATCACCTCCCATCCCACCTACACTCTATCCACCTCCACTATACCTGCACTGCTCCTTCCTTCACTCTAACACCCATCTCCCCCCTTCTGGTAAAAATAACACGAACCAAACCACTTACCTACCCCCCCCTCTCGTTTGTGTCTCGCCGATGAAGCACTACCGATGCTCTACACTGATTGGCCATTCTTAACAGACCCCTAATCGGACTCAACCATCAAGATTAGACCCCAATCCTAATGGCCTTAAACCCTGAATGATTAGGGTGGGAGGGGGGATGATGATATTGTGATCCAATCCTAGTAATGAAGTTGGATTTGGGGCTGATTGGAACGGATTGTGTCACGTTAGATTGGGGCCTACTAGGATTGGGCCTTAATCCCTGTGTTACCTTAGATTGGGACCTATAGGTAGTTGTGGTAATGGTTGTTAGGGGTGATGGTACCAACAGGCAGTGTGGGAGGTAAGTCTAGGGTGGAGCGCCCATCCCGCTGCCTGGGGCTGTACACCTAGTAGAGGGGGTGGTGAGGAGGGAGGGGGATGAAGGGGGGCGGAGGAAGGGGAGGGCAGGAGGAGGGAGGGATGAAGGGGGGAGGAGGTTAATAAGGAGAGTTAGTTAGGTTCCCTTTTACACCAAAGAGGGAGGGGGAAAGGGAGTGGACGGGTGGGAGAGAGGGAAGTATGAGGGGGGGGGGGTCAAGGCTGTAGGGGCGGGGGAGAGATAAAACACGCCTGGTATTTTTATTCACCTGAGGCGGTGGAGGAGAGAGGGGAGGGAGGTGAGGAGGAGGGGGTGAAGGTAAGGAGGGGTGAGGGGTGAGGGTGAGGTCGAGGCAGAGAGGAAGGGAAGGGGCTGCAGATCCCACTCCTCCTCCCCTAGCCTCCTCACACAACAATATACACACCATCTTAATTACTACCTGTGGCAGGGGAGGGGGTGGAGGGAAGGCGGGGGAGAGGAGGGAATGGGATGGCATGAACTAGGAGAGGGATAAGAGAAGGAAAGAAGGAGGTGAAGGGGAGGTGTCAGAAAGGGAGGGGAGGCTACTGAGAAAGAGGAGGAGGGGGCGGTGTGTGTGTGTGGGCGGGCAGGCAGGAGGGAGGGTGGAATATCCCAACTGATATAACGACAATGTTGGAAGAAGAAGAAGGACGTTTCATTTGGGTATTTCACATGATAAATTACATTGGGTTATAATTATGTTATATAATTCTATTCAGCACTTAATCAACTGTAATTACGCCAAGTGTAATTAGTATTGGCAGTCCAGGTTACTACATGGATTATTTTGTAGGTGGTGTAGTGGGGGAGGAAGGTGTAGGTGGTGGGGGAGGAAGGTAGTGTGGGGAGGAGGTGTAGGTGGTGTAGTAGGTGGTGTAGTGGGGGAGGAAGGTGTAGGTGGTGTAGTGGGGGAGGAAGGTGTAGGTGGTGTAGTGGGGGAGGAAGGTGTAGGTGGTGTAGTGGGGGAGGAAGGTGTAGGTGGTGAACAAAACAATCAATCGTTCGTCAGCACCTGGGGGTGGAGAGAGAGAGAGAGAGTGGACGAGCTTCAGGAGCCTGGATTATCAAAGGTTTGTAAGTGTGTGTGTGTGTGTGTGTGTGTGTGTGTGTGTGTGTACATAACCTACAGTAACCAAACACACATTCGTTAATCCTTTCGTTATATTGTGCATCATTTAGCCAAACATCTCCGTGACGTAACTTAAGCGAGAATTAAACGTAACAATATGGAATAATTCAACTTAACTTCGCTTAATATGAAATAACTTTTATAATTAGGAGGAAAATCCATCCTCACGTTCTCGGTGCTGGGAGGAAAATTAAACACGTAATCTGGGAAACTAGGGAATAACAAGAAATTGTCCTCTTTGTTCCTGAAATTGATCTTGATGTTAAATGTCTGTGTGTTAAATTGATGTTACTTTTATACGTTTTTTATCTTAAATTTATGTTAGTTATTATGTTAGTTTTGTACGTTATGTTTGTATTTTAACTTAAGTCAGCCATCTTCAGTGACGAGAAATGTTCATCGTGGGAACCGTTAAGAATCTGGACTGACACAGGTATACAAAAACAGCTTACGAAAAGGGTAAGCCACTTGTTTTGGTAATACGGAAGCCGATATGTCTATATGTATATTTTATAATGAAAACACCGCTTAAAAAATCCTGAGGGTGTGGTTAGGCGATAATCAGACGCCCTTATTGTGATTCAAATTATAAAATTGAGAATAGTTTAGATTTTAGACTTTACAAAGGGAAAAATATTATATATTAACCTCCCAAAACAGTGACAAACTCTTACTGTTATATTACTACCCTATACTAAGGTCTTTAGGTTTGGTTAGGTAACAGCATAAATGCAAGAAGCTAGTGTGAGGAGGGATGGTGTGGGAAAGATGCAGAGAGGGAGGGAACAAGCGCCGAGCCTTGCACAAGTAACAGCTTGTGGACACTGTTGGCCATTTTTAATGTTGCCTTCTGTCGGGTTTACAAACAAAATCTCGCATCGTATATTTCCGAGTCATAACGTCGAGGAAATAAGTGAAATAATTGGCTTTTTCTAATGATTTATTAACTATGGTAGATAATAGGGATTTTAGAATAGTTAGGGAGTCTGGTTGGGAGGAGGGAGTGTTTGTGTGGCCGAGTGAGATCTGGCAGGCAGGGACTGAAGAAGGCCTTGACTGTGGGCTACCCCGCCGTGCCTCGCCTGCCCGTATCGTTGCAAGCTTAATACCACCTTCTGAGCTTAAACACAACCACCATCTGAGGCTCCAGCTCGGGCCACATGAAAAGGGAGAAAGTTGTTTTTCTTGTGGGGGGTGAATCTGGTGTCACTAGGCAAGGTTAAGTTTATGTTTTGGTAATGTTGGTTGGTGGGCCAGTAGCCGGTGTGTTGTGAATGCCGAAACTACACATATAACCCCCCTTCATATACCTTCCTATAACATTAATCATATGTTTGATAGACTTAAGCAAAAATTATATATCTATTTGGTAATAATCTCAGGATGCAAATACACTTACGTCATATATGGGATAAGGATTAGGGATATTCGTTGATAAAGAGGTTGTCGGCCACGTCACGGGCCACCTTAAATCCACCATATTTGCAACATGGCGACGACGTGTTCCCGAGGGTTTTACAAGTCAAATAAGCTACCAGGGACAAAAGTATATAATTTATCAGGGATTGTAGACGTTAATTATATTTAGTAGGTAATATGAGAGAGACGTTAAGAGCATCAGGTGGACGGACGGTTTTTTGAAGGGAAGGGGAGCGTGGGTGTTGAGGGTCGTAGCGGCGGCAATCTCTGGAAAACTCCCCAGCTTTCTCGGAACTGTTTTGTTTATATCTGATGGTCGTGCCAATGTCGGGACCTTGAGCATTAATGTACGCTTGTTCCTGAAGGTGTCGTACTGTAGGGATTCAGGGTTTATACTTTGGCTAATTTTGTGAAAGCTTGTGTGTGTGTGTGTGTGTGTGTGTGTGTGTGTGTGAGAACCTGAAAATCATTGTCATGTCATCTTTGAACTTCTGAACTTCAACATGTAAAAAAAAAATGCGGTTGTGTTAGGGTTACTATATTTACCTCCCCAACACACACACACAATGACTCCTTAACACTTATCGGATCACCTGAAGAAATAAACACCTTAACTTATCTCACCTGAAGATTAACCCCTACAGGTAAAGTAATTAGGAATAATCTAATCTTGAGATAATCCCTTTTGTATTGTATGTCGTTTTCATTACAAAATATTAGTCCCTAATCTGTAATATAAAACTCGATCATTTCTCAAACCATATCAAGACAGCATTGTTAAAACGCTCTTAAATAATTGTTGACGGAAATGCATATTGATTTTTTTTGATGGAAGGTAAATTGGGGGGTGATGGGTAGGGGAGGGGGGTGAGGGGTAGGGGAGGGGGGGTTGCTCCGCCATATTAGTGCACTAGAATGATGTGTGGTTGTGCCGTAGTCTTTTACCGCAATCAAGGAAGGGCTGATCTTGCGAGGCATTTTTAATAATTTTTACACAGAATTACTTTTTATACTAGACGGATCACATGAATATTAGGCACCCCGGCTTATTACACCTGATATGAGATATTTTCACGATACGGATATTACTGTACCTGTATTCCATACTTAAACTTGTACAGGTAAATGTGTCCCAGTAATTCATATTTATATCTGTACCCTATACTTTATAAAGGCACCCCGGCTTATTTCACTTGATTAAACACCCTAACTTAATCCAAACCTGTTAATCATAATCGTTTACAAATTAAAACTGATTTATTTATCTTTTGTTGAGAAATATCTATAGGCCTACATATTTATCAAATCACTATAACTTTATTACTGGGTAGGCCTACATAAATTTCAAGGGCTAACGCGCTTATTATTATTGTTATGTAAGTGTTTAGAGAGAAATATATACTAAATAATTATGTATATTTCTTTATGTAAAAACTTTTCAAAATGGTTCCCGCGAATGTTTTTTCTTCATGACCGAGTTGATTAATGGCGGCGGCAAACTGTACAGTATGTTGGTTTGTGTGGCTGTTTCTTCCTAAAACGGTGCTGCTCCTTACCTAGCCAACCCCTACATGGTGTTACCCGCCCTGTCCACGCCCATGCACGCCCATCATCGAGGAGGAGGAGCTATCATAACGACCTTGGCTGGCTGCTAAGAGGAACAGAATGCTATACTGAAAATATTAGTCGACGAATCGTTAATTTTTTTTTCAGTTCTTAGTATCTTAATTCAAAAAAGTAAAATCATTCAATTTGTTTCTCAGTTCGTAGCAGTTAATTAAGTTGTTTAATATTTATAAATTAGTTTTTCAATTTGTTGGAGTTGTATGATCATTTTTTTCATTGGAACAAAAAAAAATATTACAAATACAAGTTTAGACACAGATGTTAGTTCAGGTACAGAAATAACAGGTAACCCTCTTCCCCCTCCTGCCCATCGCATCCTAACAGGTGATATTTATACATTAAGTATTTTTTTAGGCTTAACCCCTTCACTATGGACACGCCCCTTTTATTATTGTATATGGCTAACGCAGACGATTTTATTAAACTCAGGCGACCCCATACACAAGTGCTTAATATATGATAACGTACGGCAATCATCACCTGATAACGCTATCACCACTCATCAAGCTAATAATAATAATAATGATCAACTGACAACGCTCATCACCGTTAGCTACACACAACTCACCCATGGAAGTACAGTAACCTGTTTCAATATTCTGAATCCCAAAGTCTAGTCTTCGTATACGGCCGACTGTCTGCCCTTTAGCTACAATAACCTTGATACCGTCTAAGGTGGCGCCCCCTGTGTACGTCACTCATATATGAAAATAAATGACGTCAGAGGCAGGCGCAGGGTTCAATATGCAAACAGTGAGTAACAAAAATATAAGTAAAGAACTTGTCATCTATATCCCTGTTGTGTGTGGCCTGAAAACGAAAGGAACGTCATGAGAAATTCTTTAATTTATAAATTATCACAATAAGAAAAAAAACCTCTACTGTACTTTCGACTTGAGAGTAGACAGCAAGCAGGGAAGATCAAGTCTCAGCATCAAAAGTAGACCAACTCTCAAGACCACGACAGACAGGGTGCTATATCCAGGCTTGGTAACACTCACTCGCCAGCACCTGCAACAAACACAGTAAATCAGCAACAGGCACAAACAGTCTAGATATAGGATTAATAAACAATGGCTATATAATCTGATGATAGAGTTTGTGAGCTATAACCAATATCTATGATCTAGGGATGGATAGTTTGTGAGCTATGACCAATATCTATAATCTGATGATAGAGTTTGTGAGCTATAACCAATATCTATGATCTAGGGATGGATAGTTTGTGAGCTATGACCAATAACTATAATCTGATGATAGAGTTTGTGAGCTATAACCAATATCTATGATCTAGGGATGGATAGTTTGTGAGCTATGACCAATAACTATAATCTGATGATAGAGTTTGTGAGCTATAACCAATATCTATGATCTAGGGATGGATAGTTTGTGAGCTATGACCAATAACTATAATCTGATGATAGAGTTTGTGAGCTATGACCAATAACCATCATCTGATGATAGAGTTTGTGAGCTATAACCAATATCTATAATCTGGAGATGGTTAGTTTGTGAGCTATGACCAATAACTATAATCTGATGATAGAGTTTGTGAGCTATAACCAATATCTATAATCTGGAGATGGTTAGTTTGTGAGCTATGACCAATAACTATAATCTGATGATAGAGTTTGTGAGCTATAACCAATATCTATAATCTGGGATGGTTAGTTTGTGAGCTATGACCAATAACTATAATCTGATGATAGAGTTTGTGAGCTATAACCAATATCTATAATCTGGAGATGGTTAGTTTGTGAGCTATGACCAATAACTATAATCTGATGATAGAGTTTGTGAGCTATGACCAATAATAATCTGATGATAGAGTTTGTGAGCTATAACCAATATCTATGATCTGGAGATGGTTAGTTTGTGAGCTATGACCAATAACTATAATCTGATGATAGAGTTTGTGAGCTATGACCAATATCTATAATCTGATGATAGAGTTTGTGAGCTATAACCAATATCTATGATCTGGAGATGGTTAGTTTGTGAGCTATGACCAATAACTATAATCTGATGATAGAGTTTGTGAGCTATGACCAATACTATAATCTGATGATAGAGTTTGTGAGCTATAACCAATATCTATGATCTGGAGATGGTTAGTTTGTGATCTGTCAACTAGATGGATTTTTGTGGCCGACTGTACCTACAATATATATCATAAATGCTGAAATAATATTATTTTGAGACATTCACACTAAAAGAATATACCTAAATGATATACCCAAAGTCAAGGCACATATTCAATAGAAACAAAACAATGGCATTAATATCTTAGTAAGTACACATATTTATCTTAGAAAGTTACATATTTACCTCATTGTCAAGGCACATATGAGAAATCAAAACACCACATATTAAATAGAAAATAAAGTCACATATTAACCTCACTGTCAAGGCACATAGGAAGATTTCAAACATAACTCTCCCAACATCTATCGGTATTGTCCAGTATCTGACCAGCACTCGGAGCGGGAGGATGAGGTCAGCTACAGAAGAAGCACTGCCACTAACTCTTACCTACTTGATTCCACACTTGAGGATAGATGAGACGACAATACCAGAGTGTGTGTGTGTGTGTGTGTGTGTGTGTTAGAGGATAAGTGTGGGGGTGAGAGGGTCCGTGTGAGGATGTGTGTCGGGGGGAGGGGGGCGGTCGTGTGAGGACTTTGTTGTGTGGGGGGGATTAGTACGTCGGTGTGGGGCTGACTGTGTGGGTCAGGACCAGTGTGTAGGGAGAGGGTCAGGGTGTGTGGGTCAGTATGTAGGGAGAAGAGGGGTTGAGAGGGTGAGTGTGTGGGGAGAGGTTCAGTGAGTGTGTGTGGGTGGGAAAAGGGTCTGGACGTGTGGGAGTGTGTGGCAGAGTGGTGGTGGTAGTAGAGACCGGGCTTACTGTTGGGCAAGGTCATGTGAAGGTCATGGTGTTATGGCCACTGCTCTCTCACACTGTTCTTCACCATTGTTTATCATTTATCACTGTCTCCTCGCGTTTATTATCTCTACGTCTACATCACTCTACCTCCACACACACACACACACACACACACACAACCATATATGGAAGTTTCTGAACATCTTCTCAGAATCTGGCTAGCGGTGGCCATTGCTCTCTTCGGCACTTTTAACCATCAATGCCTCCACTGTCCTATCCCAGCACAACTCTGTACATCAGTAGCAGTTGTAATAATAATAATAATAATAATAATAATAATAATAATAATAATAAAAACAATAATAAAAATAACAATAATGTTAAAAATATCTATCCATGAAGTACTCTACATACATACACAAACTGAATGGAAATATAAGTTAAGATGATAACAGTAGTTGAATACAACCATGACATCAGCTCTTGCCTTTGATCAGTTAGGTACACGTCACACACACACACACTGTTGCTGCACTGGTGTGTCTCTAATGAACACAACTCGCCTATGAAACTTGGAATGGTTGTGTTCAATGTCTAATGGTAGAAGTATGGATGTAGCTTTGGCACTCATTGAACTTTAATTCATTTTGGTGGTCGTGTTTTGGGTGGCCATTATGGTTGACTAAATTTCTGGATTCTGTGGGGGGGGGGGGGTTCCCTTGGTCTGGCCTTTTATTCCTCTCCATCTTGCTGGCTAGTTTAGGATAATTTTGGCTCATTTGCAAGATTTTAACTTTTAATGTTGTGGTGAGGAGCATAAGAGGATTTTAATGGGCTTGGGAGTCAAGGGGCCCAAGTATATTTAGTTTAACCTGATAGAGAGTGGTAGTAACTCTCGACAGGCCAACTGGCCTATTGCAGACTCCTTATTTTCTTATGTTCTTATAATGTACCATAACCTAACATAACAAAACCTAATGTAATGAAACCTACCGTAACATAACCTAATTTAACATAACCTAACCTAATAATATAACCTAACAAAACATATATTAACCTAACCCCTCCACGTATAGTGCTAAGGTGCTTAAATAATAGTTGGAATAACCTGGAGGGGAGGGTGTCCAATCTTCAGGTGATCCAACAAAGACTCGTTCAAAAAAAGTCTGGGTAAAAATAACACGATAACACATTCATTTGTGGATCAACTAAGGTCGAGTTGATAATTTACCCCATTATCAGATAAGTGGAGCGCCTCTTCTGGGAACACCCGTGAACCGCCGCCATCCTGAACCACGGCTAAGTGTTTGAACCAGATTATGTATATGTATAGAAAAGTTATCAGATTTTTTTTTAATTGGGTTTAGTTCATCATGAAGATATGTATGGACGGTATTAATGCGGTGTTAGCGCATGGGTGTTTGTTATGACCACAGGCATATACTGTATACATAATACCAGTACTTTATCATGTATGGAGAAGAATTTACACCAAGAATATACATTGAATATTTCTGTTCGATAGTGTTTATCTATCTAGCGTGGGCCATTACAGGGATTTTGTATCGTCCGTAATTCACCCTGTACTTCTTCCTTTCAGACGTGTTCTTGCGGCCACGGTCCGTACTGTGTTCATGTCTTGTTCGTGATGGTCAGGGTCCTACAGGTGGCAGAGGCTGACCCCGTCCTTATGGCTGGTGCGCTCAAGGACTTCGAGGTAAGCCATTAGTGTCTTGCATGGCTGGTTGTTGGGAGATTATGCCCGGACAACAGCCTCAGGGGTTCAAAAGATTAAGTCTTCTGAGGTGTTTTGTCTGTAGAAGTTTATTTATAGACAGTGATGGTATTTGTTAGTGAATATTTGATGTAGATAATATTTTCCTTTCGCTAGACGTTCAAGGTTTTCTCAAGGTATTGGGAATGATCGTTGATGCCTGAAATATATACAGTAAAATTTTTTGTATAGCTTGTGTGCCACTTGTAAAGCTCTTAGTATAGGACAAATACTCAGCTTATAAAAATTCTATATTGTGGACATGGCAGAATTAGAACAGAAATTGAATGAGTATACAGGTAGGTGATGGGATGGCCAGGATGTTCACAAATACAGTAATAAAGTTGATAATAGGGAAGCAGTGGTGAAATGAACCACAGTATAACGAAAAATAAGTAAGAATTAATTGTTATAGGAATAATTCTGTTGTGTGGCATTTATTGAACGTCAGGGATGAATGATTTTTATTAATTTATTTTTTTGTAACAGGTTGAACAGCTGATGGGAGCATATGAAGAGCGACTCAAGAAGGCGGTAAGATCGAGGGAGAGGCGACAAAGTGACGGTGGCGCAGTGGCAGAACAACCTGCTGGGGGTAAAGGCGGACGATCCAGACCTTCCACCCCAACTGGCCCACCCTCCTCCCACCCTGACTCGACCAATGGGTAAGTTATCACTCATACATTATTGATAATTTCTTTACAAAACTTTTAACCAATGCAGAAATGACACAATGTAGTGGACGTCTCCCCTACAACTGCGTATCGCATTCCGACGTGCCGTCTCCTAGCAACCAAGCGAGAGCTGACGCCAGTTGGTACGGTTGCTTAGCAACGAAACTAGTCACCGGCGACTTTCTGGGCTTTCCCAACATGATTCATAGAGGACTGGTGGCTGCTGCTGGGTATATAAGCTCTGTCTCTCCATTGAGATTCATTCTGCCCATCTTCCTGAACAAGCAACACCTCCTCCAGCAAGCTCCACGCTGTTAGCATTCATTCAACCAGGAGGCCAGTAACAGGCAACATCTTCTCTAACGAAGCTCCTGCACATCTACCTCCTTCAACACGCTACTCACCGAACGTCTTCTACTGAGCTGCTCCTCACCACACGGCACCTCCAGCACCAGACTGTCTATCATATAACTTATATAAGAAAACCACATTAGAGTTTCCTTCCATCCTGAGTGCTAGACAACATTAATATCTCGATACCCCTACAACAACGCAATTTATATAAAACTAACCTAAGAATAAAATTCAATAATCACAAACATTAGAGACAGTACAATACCGAAAATATATCCAAAATTAGCGATGATAATATTTCCCTCACCATTTCATACGTGGGCATTGAAATTACCCCCAGTACAACTCAGCCATCCTGTCCAGTAACCCCCATCTAGTGGAGGGAAGGAATCTGTGTACCAATAGCTTTAGCGTCAAAGGAGAGTAAATCCTCTAGAGACCTCTAAGCGTTAAGTTTTCCTCGTGCGTCCTCATCGTCTAGCACAGGGGTCACCAAACTTTTTTCACAGTGGGCCGGATAACTGAAAGAATGACGAGCGCGGGCCGCATAATCATTCTGTTCAATACTTGCAAGCCAGAACGAAAGCTCTGGTAACGTCAGAGCGTAGGCGGAGCTACCACGAGCCGGGGAAGGACTTGGGATCCGGCCCGCGGGCCGTAGTTTGGTGACCCCTGGTCTAGCATAACTGTTTTTCCTTCTTTTCCTGCTTTTGAGGTCAGTTCATTTCTCATTTTCATTAATTTTTTTCCTCCTTATAACTTTCCAGGATTTCTTATATCGTGTGAATGACTTTACACAAAAACTTTCCATCTGTCCTATTTTCTTCATCATTTATAATAGCTTTCCAATTCGCTGTTTTCCTAGCCATTTATAATAATAGCTTTCCAATTTCCTATTTTTCCGGATCATTTATCAGAACTTTACATCTAAAACTGACAATCTAGATGAATGGGACACTAATTTGAGGAATAATTAGGTCTGTTGGTTGCCATTATGGGGGAAGTTTGTATATTGGTTGCCATGATGGGGGTAGTATGTAAATTGGTTGCCATGATGGAGGTATTGTGTATATTAGTTGCCAGTGGGTGTCTGTATTGACGAAACGGATCACATGAACAATGGGCACCCCAGCTTAACTAAATCTAACCAAATTAAATACAGTATAACCAAACCTAATCTAATCAAACCAAATCCAACCAAATCTAACCTAATCTTCTAGGTAACGTTAAGGTATTTAATAATTATCAGGTGAAATAAGCTAGGGTGGGGAGGGGAGGGAGGTGGGCTAATTTTCACAATGATCTGATGAAACTTCACAACAATAGGTAGCAACACTCAATTTAGACTCTGGTTTACACCCTGAGTAGCTGGTAAAATAATAATAATAATAATAATACCAGGTAATAATAATAATAATAAAAAAATCAAACGCACAGCACCATTTCCAGCTCTTTATGTTGGGAGGTCAAGGTTACAGCTATACAGAGGTCAAGGTTACAGCTATATGGAGGTCAAGGTTACAGCTATACAGAGGTCAAGGTTACAGCTATATGGAGGTCAAGGTTACAGCTATACAGAGGTCAAGGTTACAGCTATATGGAGGTCAAGGTTACAGTCAAGGTCAAGGTTACAGCTATAGGTCAAGGTTACAGCAGAGGTCAAGGTTACAGCTATATGGAGGTCAAGGTTACAGCTATATGGAGGTCAAGGTTACAGCTATATGGAGGTCAAGGTTACAGCTATACAGAGGTCAAGGTTACAGCTATATGGAGGTCAAGGTTACAGCTATACAGAGGTCAAGGTTACAGCTATATGGAGGTCAAGGTTACAGCTATATGGAGGTCAAGGTTACAGCTATAGAGGTCAAGGTTACAGCTATAGAGGTCAAGGTTACAGCTATATGGAGGTCAAGGTAACAGCTACAGAGGTCAAGGTCACAGCTAAATGTCAAAGGATACCATTCATTATTCACTTACTTATTCCTGTAGAGATTAATTATATGAAGGACTGTCAACTGGCTGCTGGGATGTGTGTTGGAGGTTCTGTCCCAGTCTGCCTCTCTCTGCTCATCTCTCAAGTGTCTGAAGGAATGAGATTTAGTTAGACATGGTTTTGGGGCCTTTTGGTTGCCATGATGGTGTTTAGTGTGTTAATTGGTTGCCATGATGGGGTTTAGTGTGCTAATTAGTTGCCATGGTGAGGGAAGTGTGTATATTAGTTGCCATGATAGGGTAGGGTGTATATTGGTTGCCATGATAGGGTGGGGTGTAAATTAGTTGTCATGGAAAAGAGTAAAATATAGCTTGGTAGCCATGTAAGTTGGTTGTTATGAAGGAGGTGAGTGCACTGATACCCACTGGCAGCAGAGGAGAGGAGACGAGATGAGAGGAGAGGAGAGGAAAGGAAAGGGGAGGGTGGTTATGTGGTTAAAAATTTATCACTGAATTCCTACTGTAATGGATGACTGCCAGTTGAGGGAATAAGTGTGTTGCTCAGTTGGCAGAACGGCACCACCCATGATTAAATGACACTTGTACCGTGAATATATGACACACTTGTATCATGATTAAATGACACACTGAGTCAATGAAACACTCAGGATATATGACACTGAGTATATGACACTTAAAAAATAACACTGAGAATAAATGGTGCAATGGATAATTATTAACACTTGTACTGTGAGGTAATAACACTTGTACTGTGAGGTAATAACACTTGTACTCTGAGGTAATAACACTTGTACTCTGAGGTAATAACACTTGTACTGTGAGGTAATAACATATGTACTGTGAGGTAATAACACTTGTACTGTGAGGTAATAACACTTGTACTGTGAGGTAATAACACTTGTACTGTGAGGTAATAACACTTGTACTGTGAGGTAATAACACTTGTACTGTGAGGTAATAACACTTGTACTGTGAGGTAATAACACTTGTTCTGTGAGGAAATAATTCGTAGAAGCAGTAAATTTGTCTACCCTGGTTGAATAAACTCTAGCATCTGTATATTTCTAAATAAGCACAGTAGTAGTAGTTTTTAAAGGGTGACGTACAGCCAGTGTACAGTAGCCCCGGGGCAAGTCAACCCAGTGTTCACCATATTTGCCTTGACAGGATGAGTTAGAAGAGTTGTAGGTAATTCCTCTTTTGTCTCTAGGTACTGTACTGTATTAATGAACTAGTTTTGAGTTTTTACGAGCGATTTATTTACTTTACAGTGATGATGACTCGCAGTGCCCAATTTGCCTGATGTGCATGGTGGAGGGCGAGAGCCTAGTGATGTGTGAGGCCGGGTGCCGCAACCTCCTGCATCATCACTGCATGGCAGTCTGGGCTGCTGACCGAAGTGCCCAGGGTCAGCCTCTCCTGTGTCCTCTGTGTAGGGCACCCTGGCCACTCAAACACCACCCCCGCCTCACACCCACGGCAGGGACCATACCTGTCTCACGCCCACATGCTACTACCTCGCCTCCAGCTGCCTGGTCACCACCCTTGGCACCTGACTATGCCTTCCCATTGATGAGTGCCAGTTTCTCAGGTCAGTACCACCTGTCCAACTCTCAGGAAATAAATAAAATAATTATTATCAATTTTAATTGTATCTCAAATTACTGAAAACCAGAGGTCAGTTTAGGCTTCTTTTCATTTCATACCACTAATAAATATTGTTACTTTAGTTCATATTGAAAATGAAATAACATTGGTAATGCATAAAGGAATCATGGCTGCTAGTCCTGTAAGGTTATATAAGCTTAAAAGAAAATATTGTTGCAGGAGTCTGCAGCAGTGGACGCCAGAGTCCTACAGTCTCTGGAATGATGTCACGGTCGTTATCATCAGCGTACCCCCACACCCAGTCACCTTACACAGACTCCGCTTACTCCTCACCTGCGGGAGGATCAATATATCCACCCACAGTTAGAGGTAAGCATGACAAGCATGACATCCCATGTTTATGTGTTATATATACTATACTGGCTAGTGCAGTAGTTTCATATAATTACATTGAGTGAAACATGTCAATTTATTTTGTCTACAGCAGTATTAGTCTTTTCATAACTGAAACGTATTTTTTTATTTTCATTTTTATCTACCGTGACTTCCCTCCTGCTGTACTACATCTCCGTACCTGAATATAAAAAATTATTATTTCCTCAAACCTATTAACTTTCTACCCTATTATCATTTTGTTATATCTGATCTCAAATGGGTTTCCACAATTCCCCTAATTTCCTTGACCTTCTTTCAATCCCTATATTTTCTCTTTCCTCTCACTTTGCTCTCTCTTCACAATCTTGCACAAACCTCCTCCTCCTCTGGTCACGTATAACAGGGGAGGTGTCGGCAGCCATCGTAGTGAGTGCCTCGGAGGAAGCTGTGCCACTTCCCAGGAGTGAACCCATACCAGCAGAACACGAATCTACCGCTGCCGGTTGGGTTCACGTCTTTGGCAAGGAACTTGTTTCGTGTCTTTTCTCCCGTGATTGGGCCGTGAGAGAAACTGGTCTCAGAAGACTTGCACATGAAGTAAGTAAACAGAAATGTGTCTTACATTGTGCTAGTGTTTAGATAAGAAATAATATGGGTGGTATATACAGTTTTAGAAGTTTTAAGGCCCATCATATTAGGCAGTAGTCACCTTTGGATAATTTGTTAAATTTTTTATTGATTTTAAGTGAAGACTTATATCTTCTGGGATAATTTTGATAACTGTTGAATCAAAAGTACTAATATGTTTCATATCTTTCTTCTTACAGGTAGTTAAAGTGTTACACTGGGACAGATTAGTGACTGCCGAGGAGAAAAGACGCCAAGTTATTCATTGTTGTGCTAATATTCTCGCCCAGGTGGCGAATGATCCTGTTTACAAAGTGTACCTGGCATGTTTACGATGTTTGAGAGTGTTATTATCCCACCTTAGTCCTACTTCAGTAAGTCAAGTGACAGCATTGCAAGAATTGTTCCGTCCACTCGTTCACACGTTGCTTCTAAAGTGTGCCGATGGTAACAGACGTACATCTCAGATCAGCGTGGACTCTATACTGGAGCTGTGTCGTGGTCAAGATGGCGAATTGGCCTTAGCTACTCAGGTGTCAGCTTCCACTCAAGGTCTTGGAGGCATCTCTTTTATTTTATCCTGCATCTTAGAGGACACTCCACCTTCAGAGGCTCCCTGGCAGTGGCTCCTGGGACGCCTGTGTGTGCTCGACCGCCTCGTTGACGAATTTCCATCAGAATTTCAGTTGCAGTATGTGCCTCTTCACTCAGCGGAGTCTGGCTATAAGCTTCAAAACTATGACCGTCTAATGACTGTAGTAGAGTTCGCCTTTAAGGCTTTGGGGAGTAGCCATGCAACTGTAAGTAAGTTAGCACGCCGTGTGTATATTTGTGGAGCAAGATTTGCTGCTGCTGAACCTGCAGTATTCCATCAAGTTTGTGACATGCTTGCAAAGTTGGACGTGTCATTACAGATGCGTCTCAAACGACGACTGCGTTCCATGCAGGGTCAACACAGTGATCGGAAAGCCACCCTCGCACGTTTGGAAGGGAAGTTGAGTTTGGGTACGTGGGATCTAGGCGACTCTACTGGACCACGTCTTGTGCGTTCTGTCTCCCATTCACCGTCAAGAATGTTATCAGCTTTGAGATCATCTTCACAATCACCTGCACGTCAGCCAGTTATCTCAGCAACTCTTAAAAAGGATACAGAGAGAGCAAGTAAAAGTTCTGCAGGACCCACCTCCTCCCCACCTAGACCTACCCACCTACCATTAGATTGTTTTGAGGCAAAATTTAAAGAAAAACAAGCAAAATTACGTCTATATCATAAAACCAGACCTAAGAATGACGTCCCCTTCATCGTACAAAATGTATTAGTCTCCCCCATACATCAACGACATCAGCGCTGGAATTCTGTGAAAATGGGAGTTCTCAGCAAAGGTGGACTCTCACAAAGCCACGGTGATGCTCTAGATGTGTCTCCTCAAACACCTTTAGGGTCAGTAGCTCCTCCACAGTTCTCATTCAGAGATGTCGTGAGTACTCCCGCCACACCTACCGTACCGCACTGTACGCCGGTCCGAGAAATGGCTCCATCGCTATCTCAAAATGACGGTGAAGTCCAAGATCTATGGAGAGCACATGAGGCTCCCTTACCAGTCATCCCAGGCCTTGATCTTCTTCCAGCCCACCTTGGTGAATCCTTACACCCTTATGAGCAGGTATGACTACTGTACTATACACCACTTGTATTTTTTATCTACTGTACTGAGTTAAAATTTTTTCATGTCATAATTAAGGATTAAACTTGTGACTTTTAAGTACATTTATTTTATATATGGCTTTAAATTAAAATTGTTATTGTACAAAATTTACACATATCAAGAGCACCGATACTAATTACTGTAAGTGTTTTCAGTATGTGGAGGGTGCACAGTACGAGGAGGGCAGGGACTGGATGCGAGGACCCTTATTGGGCACTGGGGCTTTCTCCTCGTGTTATCAAGCTCGCGATGTACGGACCGGTACCCTAATGGCCGTCAAACAGGTCTCATTCTGTCGGAACCAAGAGGAAGAGCAAGAGAGAGTAGAAGCATCCGTGGAAGAAGAAATCCTCATCATGTCTCGTTTACGTCACACCAACATTGTGAGGCTCTTGGGTGCCTCCAGACACTCCACGTCTTTCTCTGTTTTCACCGAGTGGATGGCCGGGGGGTCGGTGGCCACCATGCTGGACAAATACGGCACCTTCTCTGAGCACGTCATCCTAAAATACACTAAGCAAGTGCTCGCCGGGCTGGCCTACCTACACGATAACAAGATCTTGCACCGTGACCTTAAAGGTAAGTTACTAAAGATAATTTCTTGGGTGAAAAGAGAAAATAAGTCCCACAGAACTGGTGGTCTGTTAAAGGCAGTTTTGATATATTGTACTTTGGTTCATAAGGAGGCAAATATGTCTGGCAAGGTACTCAACTGCTTTGACTTCCCCTGCAGTAATGTTAGGTACCCTTTCACAGCTGGGTAAATGAGGAGTGAAACCATTCAATGACTTTTACAACAGGAGTTTAGTACTGTACAGTATTGTATCCCCCCCCCCCAACACACAAGGAGACACATGCACAGATGATACTGTAGCACAGTGCTGCATTTATAGTTTTAAACTTTAACCAGATTACCTTTGAAATGAACTTGATGTGAGACAAACTATTTTATATAAAAGGATGATTTTGCTGCATTATTAGATCATGGATGAAAAACATTTACCAATAAAATTTTCCTTTACGATATATTGTATTTAGTGTTATGGTTATCCCCATCTCTCTTGTACAGGTGCAAACCTCCTGGTAGACAGCACCGGCCAGTGGTTAAGAATTGGTGATTTTGGGACAGCAGCTCGAATGGCAAGCAAATCAACAGTGACCGGAGAATTTCAGGGACAACTTCTCGGCACAATTGCCTTCATGGCTCCCGAGGTCCTGCGTGGTGAGGACTATGGCCGTTCCTGTGATGTGTGGAGCGTAGGATGCTGCGTCATTGAAATGGCTACGACCAAGCCACCCTGGGGAGCTGATCATGTTTCCAACCAACTGAAGCTCATGTACAAGGTATGGAAAGTTGTTTGATAATTTGCCATGCTGATGCTCTTTCTCCGACAGTTTTTCTAGAAAGCTTATTAACCCTTAAGCAGCAGCCATCATCGGTAAATGTTAGCTATAAGTACGGTGGACGGCACCATTGGATGTTTCATGTTCCATGTGTTAAGATCTTTGAAATTTAGGAAATTGGGTTTTGAAATTCTGAAACATCTCCAGTAAATGTTAGCTAAAACAAAATATGTGGTGGTGTTTGCTGCTTTAAGTATTGTTGTAAAGTATGCTGAAACTTTACTGCCAAAAAATATGTAAGTCATCAAGAGCCCCAGTGGCAAGAGTATTTGGACATGTTTTATTCTCACATCAAAAGATAATGTATGAAATAGTAAATGTTAAGAAGGTGGGGGAGAGAAAAAAGTAACACTGTTTTATAATTGTATCCATCATGGCAGATTAGGGCACAAAAAATGTACTGTACCATGAACTAAGTTTAAACAGTTTAAATTTTTTCATATAGACATAAAATTTCCCCAGACATATTTCTTTGGTTTTACATTTTCATGTGTGGATTTCCATATAATTTTAATGAATATACTGTACTGTGTACAGTAACCAAAAATTTAAAATACTATTAGTAGTGAGAAGCTCCACAAACACTGTACAAGGTAATTTTTTGTAGCTAACATGCTTAAAACTCTTTGTTTTAGATTGCTACAAGCAATGGACCTCCCATGGTACCTGAAATGCTGTCAGCCAGCACCCGTGACTTGGCTCTCCGCTGCCTAGAGATCAAGAGTGAAAACAGACCACCAGCCAAGGACCTCATTCAACACTCGTGTTTCAAAACACAGCCGCCATGACCCCATCATGCTACACAAATGTCCACTGCTAATTGAGAAATTACTTTGTTTAATTATTGAGGAAATTGGAGGGTATTAATAATATAAATTTAATTATTTTTGAATTTTGAAATTAAGGATGGAACAAGAATTATTTTTTAATTGGGTGAAATTTGTGGGATATATTTTATCTTCATCTAAAAGTAAATTGATATATTAAATTTAGATATGAACATTGTTTTACAGGGATATGATTGGAGTACTGTTAGCAGTTTACTTGAGTATATCAAGGGAATATACAAAGCCTAAAATTGGCAATGCCAAATCATTTTTTTTCATTTAAATGTTTACCTCTTTATGTCTGAAAATCTGATAGTACAAATTTTCACTAAGTTACTTTCCATTTCTTTTAAATCATCATCAATCAGAAAAGCTCTTCTCCCGATGAAATTGGTTACACGTGAGCAGGCAGAGCGTATAGAGCTCGGTAAGGGACGTCCGGCTCTATAGTGTATATATTAACAGTATACACGTAGCTTAGTGTAGGTCGTAGGCGGCCTCCTTCTAGGACACCCTCCTGACTTAACATTAACAATTTTAATGGACATAATGACTCTGACTTGCCTTATTGGAAGTTTAAATTTGTTAATAACATTGTTAAGACCCTTAAAGAGGCAGACAGAGCCATAATGCTCCGTTAGTGTTGGGAGGCTAGTGTCCCCGTGAAGGCCTGTCTGTCCCCCAAGACTGGTCAACAGGACCAAGTATGAACCAGTGTGGAAGACAATTTATTTTATTTTCAAAATCTTTTTTTAAACATTCTTAGCTGATGTTTCTTATTTGGTCGTAGAACAGATATATGTTTCTTGATCCTGTCAGACCAGCTTTGCTGGACTTACAAAGTTGCTCCACAGATTTCTTGACTTTCCCTGTAGGTAACATTAACAGCCTTTACAATGGCATGGTGCTGTCATTTTACCTCACAAAGTTTTTCTTTCTCTCTTCTTTTATGGTAACTTGTGTGAGATTGGTGGGAAGCAGAATATGCCTGCTAGCAGTACCCACGAGTAGACCAGTTTCACGAAATTCCGAGAGACTGTCTAACATAATTGCTTGTTCGGTATATCGTATTCTGCTGCCCATCACTCTGGCCAGTGTTGCTTGTGTGGGTGAAAACAATTCAGCCGTTAACTCCGACTTTTGCCATCATACTGTGAAATTCCATTGCATTTGTAACACTTTACAAAGTGACTACAGATCTCAGTGTAATTTAGGGGACCAACTTGTCTTTACTATTTATGTATTTTATTTAAATTATTTGTACTGTGTCTCCCTTTACTTGTTACTTATATTAATTACTCTTTGTCCCCAGTTTCTCATACCTACTTTGAAATTCCAAAGTGTTCATTTACACCAAATTGTACTGTACTGTACTATGGTGAATTGTTGAGAGTAATACTTTATTACTTAAATTTTGTGTTCAACAAGTCATCCTCAGCGTGGTCATGAGACATCAGCTTTGGAAGATTATTTTATCAAACGTATCAACAAACGAACAAAATTTTATAAATCTTTTGTATGTAATGAATGACTTGTCAGCAAGGCGTGACTGCCTGGGCTTTCTAACGGAGTAGTACCCAGCCATATTTAATAGTAAGGTCACATTTTTGGAATGGTACTGCAAATTAAAAAATTTAAGAACTCTTACTTTTCAAAAGCTTATGTCCTAGCTTTAGGAAGAATGTTCTTTACACTTTAATTTATTTATTTATATTTTTTAATCTGGTTAGCCCACAGAACTGTTACATAACTCTGACCTCTGTTTGTTCTTTTAGCGTTAAGAGTCAACTGCGGACAAATACCTGAGAATTACCAGTGTGGAGCTCGGGGCTTAAGCTATGCTGAAATTGGTGAAACTGGAAATTGATGTTTTTCATAATAGAAAACCACTCTACATAGTACAAAATGTTTCAATGTTAAGATATTGTAGCCTCACAACAAGCAAGGAAGAGCTTCCATGGACAGTTTACAAAGTTCGGGTGTATGTCCTCTTTGACAGTACTGACAAAAAGAAAAAAAGAAAATGTACTTAGTGTGAACTGGGGATTAATTATGTTAATTGTGGGATATTCCCCACAAATTAAACTTAGGAGGATTAAGGGACATCAGGTATAATCCTTTTCAAATATCAAGAACCAACCCACTGAAAAAGTGCCTAATTTTTTATAATTTTCTTAAAATTTATTGGAAAGGGATTCTCATGTAAGCAAAATGGCCACACACGCACACACTAAGAATCTGTTGTTACAAAATGGCAGTTAAAGTGTATAAAAAAAAAACGAATGTTATTACAGAAGTAAATGCTTGAGAATCCCCTCACCAAGTAAGTTGACAATTTAATTTGGAAATATATATTAAAAAATTAAGGTGTGTAGGGCAGTGGGATATGTGGTGGAGGTTGCCATTTCTTCTACAAGATTCTATTTTCCTTATACGTACAGTATATAGCTTTAATCACACTGTGCCTTATACCTTCCCTGAACCAACTTTCATATTTGTTCTAAAGTACAAGATCACTTTTCACAACTCCACCCTCCCAGGAGCCCTACACTCCACCTTCTTCAAGGTGCCAAAATGTACAGAGCACAACCCTAGTTTAAGCTATTTTTCTACTGTTCACTGTTTGCATTTCTCAAGTGAAACTTTTGTGAATGTCTGGGACCAATTTTAAGAAAACCTTATTGTTTACTAGGTTTTTGTAGTTGATTTTTTTTTTGGTAGATTATAAAGTTGAATGAAAAGTCAAATGCATATTTCATTCCCCTACAGATGACTAATTTTGTTTATTATTTTTGTGCCAGCACCCATCAGGTCTGGATTCCTCTCTGAGTGCAACCTGCAATGTTTGGAGAGACATCCAATTGGTAGAGGTGCAGTCCAGTGAGATTCAGAATCTGCTCCAAGTGCCAGAGGCTGGGGAGGGAGGCCTCTTAGAGCTACAGGTGGACCTTGTAGTTTACCATTGAGGTTCTCAAGGACATCTAAGGGGTACAGGCCTGTTAAGTTTGGATGCCTCTGAGGAGTGCCTTTGAGGTGGTCATGAATATAATTAGTAATACATTTCATGGCGATCTACCCATGAGAACACCACAGAGAGGTACAGTATGTTTTTCGACCTGTCTAAACAAGACAGCTATTGTAACTTACCATGAACATCACTTTGACAAGTACTGTACTGTACAAATAAATAAATAAAAATATTCACTGTACAGTATATAATATAACAACGAGCACCTGATAACTTTTAGAGCACGTCAGACCACTATAGCCACAGACTTGAGAGGGCCTCAGAGAAGATGTGAGGCTTACGAGGGCCTCACAGCACCATAGGCACAAACTTTTAAGGTTTTACAGGTTTGGATGGACCTTTAAGTGACACAGGTATGTGCATACCTGTGAGGTTTTGGAGGGTCTCCAGTGCTGCACCACCAACATCCTATGACTTCCTCATCCTCTTCTCAGCATCAGGACACCAAGCACTCCAACACTGAGCATCACTCGACTCCACCATCCCCAACAACATGACACATTCTGGCACTGCCTCACTGATGTACCACAGCTCTAGTGCTTCCCTGCTGGTGTCACCCTACTTCTGTCTTCATCCAACTAAATCCTGTTGGTACATATTACACTCCTAATATAAGTCTTTGTTGCAACAATGTGTTAAGCTTTCTTCCTACTGTTCTTGCCCACACACATCAAAGACAAAGAGACAAGACCACAAATTTGGTGCAGTACAGTACAGGTATCTCTCGTTATCTGAATGGGTTAGGTTCCTTGAAAGCTATTTGATTATCAAATTTTCAGATAGTAAATAACACAACAGATGAGAAAAATAGGTGTTCAGTGTCCCCCAAAAGAAGACCCCCAATATTATACATTAAAAAAATACAGTATAAATAATAAATAAATTGACTCATGAACAACAAAATCCTAACTACAGTACTATAATTTAGTACATAGCTACAAGAAAATGCCAATATTACTGGCTGATCTCACAAATTCGTGCTAATTGGTACCCCACCATGGTCGAATTTCCGAAAAGCACGGATTTCCAGCACAAGTACTAAAAGCATGGGAAAATTTGCTAATCAATTGCTAAAAAACTGAATATAATTGTAGAACATAAAGCTTTATTGTTTCAAACTTACACTCCAATGCCATATGTATTGCACATTTCTTTAACACTTATTCCACTCTATATAAACGATGTGGTTCAGAGTTAAACGATTTTGTGAGCACAAGGTTATCCTAATTTGAAAAAATTTCAAACCTTATATATACAGTACCTATGTCAAAAATTAGCAAAACTTGCTATGACACAATAAAATTGATGTAAAGTATGTAATGAAATACAATAGGACAAATTTTATGTATAAACATAGCTCCTTACACACTCAAACCATCCTCTGACACAGTTCAGCCAGGCGGTCACAGTGTGTCTGCTGTTACACAAGAGTTCACATCGGGGGAGTCAACACCCCCACATACATGTTCACTTCCCACACCCTTGCTCTTCATTTTTCTTATTTTATAGTTTTATATTATCCTTTAATTTCTAAGCCACATCATTTACATAAGAGTGGAATAAATGTTAATTGATCCCATTTTCCCACAAATCCGTGCATTTTCACGAGTGTAAATTTCAAATGTTTTTATTTTAATTTCTTTCTTAAACGAGCACAATCGGGTGAAAACATGGTAATTGGGGAATGCTCATGAAAATGTATGGATTTGCGAGGCCAGCTTGTATATGTATAAATACCGAAATCTGTTCACGACTAACAAAAATACTACCTAACTACTACTGTATTTTAGTATCCTACCTAAATACTGTACGGAAATTTGCTAAACAAATAAATACAGTACAGTACTAGTAGTCCGGAAACTCCCGTGGTCCGGAACGTACAATAGGTAGATATCTGAATTATTATTATTATTACAGGAGTATTAAATTTTTTGCCCCCCAGGCCCCAATGTGGGTAAGTGACCTATGCCCGGGTGGGCTAATCCCCGTAAAAAAAAAAACAAAGCTGCGGGAAATTAAGGTTTGTTTACATCCGGCAGTTCAGTTGCTCTCTCTCTGCTTGTCTATACAGAGTACAACATTTAACCCTTCAATATATATGAGCAGTAAATAAGTGTTGCTTTCATATTCTTATGTAGAGTAATGACGATATGTTTTCACATGTGCGCACTTACATACGCGCAGTTTCACTTTTTTTTTTACCAATTATGGTTAGCTACTTATATTGTTCCTTTTATTAACATTAAATAACATTACTTAAAACAACCATATTAATTTTACTACAGCTACAACCAAGGTCTTATTTTCTTCAGTTTTATATATAGAACCAGTCAGTCACTGGTTTTGTAATCAACGAAAACAATGCTGTCTCATTTCCTCGTGTTTTAATATTCTACGTATTATTAATGAATTGTACAGTATTGCTCATTTTGCACACACAAACATTAATTCAATCAAAAAGTCTTTCAGTAATAAACAATAATGAATCTTTTGTACATAAGGGAAATGACGCTGTTTACAGATTGTGCACGTCGTCTGAACGTTGGCGGGCCGTTGAAACCCGTTGAAATTCAAGTTTCCGCCGTCAAAATTTTTAAATGTGGTTTTTTTTTTGTTCAAATAGAAAACGTCGAATTAAAAACTCGCGAAATTTGAGAAGCTACTGTACGACATTTAACCCTTCAATATGTCTTCAAAGAGACCATGAAGCAGAGAAAGTGGTGCTAGTGCTTCCAAGCCAAGTCACTATCTATCCAGGAAAAGGGTGAATATCCATGGTCCGGCACCGGTCAGGTCCCGAGGTTGCCGGACTAGAGAGGTACAACCTGTTCTATTTAGTTGGTCCATTACCTTATCGGAGAGTGATCAGGGCTCACCACGTGGTGATTCGACTTTTCAATGGGACCTATTTCGGATAAGCAACGATCACTTTCAGACAGTAGGTGTAAGAATATAATTTTCAGATACTGAACATTCACTGGGAGAGCAACAGTTCAGAAGGGACTAGTGTGTCACAGGCGCTTTGGAGATTTTATTGGTGTAAAAAATACTTTATCTCGGAATAAAACATTAATGTACAGTATGCAGAGTAACAGAAAGCCAACAAAAATCAGCAAAGAAATATTACAGATGAAAAACAATCAGTATTAAAAGATATACTGTATGTATTTTTTCCGAGTGTGTTTAGAACTAATTACCAAAACCCTAACCCCTTAGTTTAATCAGTATGTTGATGATCAACTATATCGAGGTTTAGAACATTGTGTATTAATAAAATTGTCATGTTTTTTTATGATAAGACGTTCAAAATAATCTTTGAGAATGCCATACCGTTGTTAGAACTGTCTATCATTAGATTTTGTTTACATGTGTTACGAGATTTGATGTATGTACAGCTGTCACCACAACGAAGGGTTTCTGAAACTATGATTTTCTCTACATTTCATTGATCAAATCTCTTCCAATATATTTTCTAAAATGCACAACAAAACTGAGATTTTTCTATCAGACTCATTAATAAAGGTTGTAAAACTGTCTAGGGAATAATACCATTACTCTTACTGTTTAAAAGAGTCATTAATTTTTGTTTTATCTTACAGAATTTTTTATACAATTGGTTACAAAAAACCTGGTAATTCTAGTCCTGATTTTAATGTTTTGAATCTCATCCAAGCTCAAGTCTCGTTAACATATTCAAAATTTGTACAGAGTATAAAACTGTGTGGCAATGTTCGTCACATCTTGGATTATCATTAACATTTTCGACTTCCCTTACTTCATGCTTTAAGAAAACTGATATCTTATATTTTAAACCACATTACTTCAACCTTCTCTTTGTTCTTGGTTGCCTCACTACTACAGTATTACACTACGGTACTTGTACAACACTTACCTGACTGAGAGTTAAGTATTTTTACCTATTACTTAAAAGTATGGTACAGTATTCTCCTAATTTATAAGAACTTTATACAACTGCTACGTTTCTCTTAAGGTATCATCAAATGAGTGTACAAAATACTGAATGTGATAATGAATCATGTTAGAATGTTACCTGTGGCTAGAAGCACCATCACTACAACACCTGCCTCAGCTCATCTTATCTCCTCACAAGAACCACCTCCTGACCACCTGCTCTACACCTGGCCACTCAAAACACTTCACTATGGTCCTCCCTACAATAACAAAGATAAATTTGTAGATATAAAGTGTCACATATCATTTTAAGTGAATTAATGAATTGTGATAATTGGAGTGCTTACTACCATATAAAAAGTATTTTATGACTCCGATAATGGACAGACATTTAACTTTGCTACTGCTATGGAGCCACTCAACCTATGATAAACATATACAGTACACACTAGCCAATACAGTGCACATTGTATAATTCCTAACAATTGTACCTCTACTTATGAAGATGAGTAAAACTTGAAGATGACTACACTAAATTATATAGTTCTGAACATTTTACTGTGAATCAAAGTGGCAAAATTAGAAAATAATACTAAGATAAGTTAGAAATACCTTCAGGCCTTGATTTCAACAAATGCAAGAAACATGATGAATGATTAGCAGCCTAAAGTACAGCGAGGGGCTTGGGATTATAGCCTGGATATGTTCCAGGGTAAATGGCATGTCGCTTGTGACTGATTTCATACCGATCGTCGTCAGAAGTTGGCTGACCCCCAGCAAACTGCACAGGATTGTTGTTCTCCTTAGCTAAGTTCTCCCTCAACCTCATTAGCTCATCGCCTACTCCAGATTTCATGAGATTAAACTCTGATACAACCAGAGACAGCCGCCCCAGCAGGTAGTTGAGGTTGCTCTCAACATCGGCCACCTTTGTGTTGATCTTGTCGACGGTGCCGTCCATGTTGCCAACGCGTGATAGAGAAGCATTCATGTGCTCCTTCGTGGTGTCCTTCAGCTGACCGAGGAGGTCCACAGACTGTGTCATTTGTTGGTACATGATACCAATCTGCCGCCATACTTGTGAGATCTCTTTTTCCATCTTCGCAGTCATGTTAGTGAGGGCAGAAGTCTGGTTCTTCAAGATTGCAAAGGAGATGTTGCTGATCTGATCTGAGAGAGTAGAGTTGATAGTACTACCACTGTTCTTAACTATTTCTCCAAGTTCTAGGATGATCTGTTGGATGCCAAATTCAATGCTACGTTTAGTGTCAAGAACAGAATCTGCTGTGTTGATCATTACCTGCTCCACCTTCTTCAGGCTGCTAATTTCTGCAGATAATTCAGAATAATTTTCCAAGACAATGTGCTGAAGGTTCTCAGCCTGTGAAGCCCTATCATCCAGGATGTCTATGATATTTGATGTTTCTGCTTTTAGCTCATTACCAATTGTTGACATCGATTGTGCCACAGTGGCTTCACTGTTTTTAATAGCTGTTGTAACATCGGAGGAGAAGTGTCCAAGTCCCTCCTGAGTAGTGATGTTCAGGTTGCGGAGGTTGTGGGTGAGATCAGCAACAGAGGCATTAATGATGGCTTGACCTGCATGGCTCTCATCCAAAAGCATCTTCAGAGTGGTCAAGTGGTCGTCCAAACTCTGTAGTAAACACAAATGTCATGTGATTATACAGTATACCATATATATATATATATATATATATATATATATATATATATATATATATATATATATATATATATATATATATATATATATATATATATATATATATATATATATATATATATATATATATATATATATATATATATATATATCAAGATGTCTTGAATATATATATATATCATTGTGGATTTATATATATATATATATATATATATATATATATATATATATATATATATATATATATATATATATATATATATATATATATATATATATATATATATATATATATATATATATATATATATATATATGTATACTCGTATATATACTATACAGTACAATATACAATACAGTATTTACTCTTTGTTTTGTTCATGAGATAACGTGACATCGGAGACCAAAAACATAACAAACGTGACATCAAAAAACCTTGTAGGAAGGATCACATTCCCTTTGACTCACCTTGTGTGTTTGCTCAGTCAGGTCGTGCAATTCCTCCCTCTGCTCACGGAAGTGTAGGTCCAGGGCATCCAGGCGGGAGGCTACTTCACTCTCTCCCTCATTGCACCCTGTTGCTTGCTGCTGCATCTGTGTACATTCAACACATTATAACACCTACTGTCTAATTCAAGCTACATTCAAATATAATACTGTAACCCATTTGCCAAGTGTAAGTTATATAAGAGAAGGGACCCACTGTATCCAGTACAGGTTATATTAAAGAGCACTAACCACCATAACAAAACTCATAAGACAACTTTATTTTTATTTTCCTGACAAAGTTCTCTATTGAATAAAATATGTCTGTAATTTTATCAACACAGATGCATGTCCACACTAGAGAATCAGAACAAGTTGTCTATAAGAAAAAATGTTCATTCACAATTTTTTTCCAAGAGTGTTGAGCGCCCGGCCCTGATATAATTGAGATTTGAGACGTTTGAGGCAGAGGGCGAGGTATAGTGATCTTATGGCAGGTAATCTGTCAGTATAATGGTAGTACAGTCCCCTTCACTAGTGCATTTACAGGGACTCATCAGGGTTTGTGCAGCCCTGTGTTGGTTCACATTTGATAGTTGGAAACTCGCAATAGTAAACAAAATATGGAATCAAATTAAAGCAATATTAAAACAAATATTTCAAAGAAAATGATTTGTGAAAGATTTATAAGACGAGCCCCTGTAAGAGCACTAGTGAAGAGGACTGTACATATAGCAACAAGGGTGAGTAGAGGGCAGCACATCACTCCTCTGTACCTGTTGCTGGATCATGTCGGTAGTGGCAGCCATGGTAGCTCCCAGCTGCTGGATGGAGGCCACTGTCTGGGCTTCGCAGGTGTCCAAGGTGGTTGAGAGGCGGTCATGTCGCTGCTGTAACTGTCCCATGTGCTGATCTAGTGACTCCCCAACAATCTTGACCTATAACGAACAATACAACACAATATTAATTAAATGTAATTAGCAAACAACTCTCAATGTACTGTAATATGAATTTTGAGAGCAACCGCTTTTAACTTGTAATGACAAATAGACTATAACACTATTACATACAGTACAAGTAAAGGTAAAATATGATGGTAGGTTAATGATATCATGGGTAATGTGGACAATTACCACAGCTACAGAGAACCAATGCATTTGTTTATTAGTCATCCAGCAAGTGTCAAACAGTAAAATTCTGAAATGCTAAATGTACTGTACTGCATAACAGTCCATTTTTACCATCCTGATAATTTTGCCTTTTCTTTTGGTCAGCAATTATCACTAATTTATATGCATCTTGGTAATCACAATACTACTACAGAAAACTAACTTTAACAATGAAAAGAGTTTACCAAGGAAATTTTTTCTAATATTCAGGTGATCTAATCTGAAATAAGTATTGTGTGAACAACTTTATTTACTTTTATTAATTATGATAATGTACAGATACAGGAACAGTACTCATACATACACAAGTACTAACATAACAAATTAACAATAATAAAAGTAATGGCTTTTGGGGTTTTACTGACCTCGTTCGTGACCTTTCTCATCTCTCGTTGCATGAAGGTGTCAACAGCGCTAACCTTCCTGGTGAGTTTCTTAACGTGTTTGAGGACGTTTTCGTCACCCTCCTGGTTCGGGGGGGCACCTGGGAAGACCTCCAAGGGTGGCCCAGCCTGCAGCAGCCGGTCCAGACCCTGAGACAGCTGGTTCAACATCATACGCTGTCGCTCGTCAGTCTGCCGGTACAAGAAAACAATAATGCATCTCACCCAGGCATTAAACGATAACTATAACTTTCTATCCTGACAATAGGGCATCATTTGATAAACAAAACACTGACTAAACATAATATTGTGACCAGAGTAGAATGAGATTAGAAAATGTACTCCTGTTGACAGACACTTATAATCTGATCCCTACTTCGGCCTGATCATAACGAAATACTTTATGACATACTCAAACTTACTCACAAATGATATAGTAACTGTTATAATCATCAGCCCACATCATGCTGTAGGTTTACACACTCTTCCTTTGGCCTTGTCTCTCTCAACACATAAAAGTGCCTCCATGTTCCCCAAGACTGTGGTGCGAGAGAGCCAGGACCGTGGTGAGAGGGAAATGAAAGAGCCAGAACCGTGTTGAGAGAGAGTGAGAGGTTTTCAGCCCACTACTGTTAGAAAGGCTTCAGAACCATCTATATGACAACCCGTAGCAATCAAATATTCATACTGAAGCACAAAACACATAAAAAAGGCTTTCAAAACTCTCTGGATAGCCTATGGACAACCCAGGATGAGTTTGTAAGACTGGCAACATAAACAGAGATAGCCGGTGTATGGTTAAGATTAGTGAGCAAGTTTTACCCCAGTTTAAAGGTGGAAAATGGGGTTCTGCAGGGTCATGTATTGTCACCACTTTTATTCATGGTTCTCGTCGACTTCGCATTTAGAAAGACAGTAACAGCTGGACATGACCTAGAATACGTGGATGGTGATGTATCTGAGGGTTGGCGACCACAATCCTTCACTCTGAACGTTCTTGGGATGTTTTTACTCATACTCTCAGGGTTTGTATCTCTCTGAGGACCCAGTTTTTCATTTTATTCATCCACTCCAGTCTCTACTTTTCCCTGGCCCTCCTACCCTCAACTTTGCCTATTAGTATTTCTGTTATTATTCCCTCATCCCAAAGTATATAACCAAAGTATCTAATTTTTCTTATTTCTGTACAATTTCAAGTATTTCTCTTGAAGGTTTTGCTAATCTTAGTACTTCTTCATTCGTGTTCCTGCAAAGTATCAAGGCATCACTGCTGTATATCAACTGGAGGAAAGGAGATCCCCAGCAAAGAGGAAGATGTGGACTTTATTGAGTACAGTACTGTAGTGTACAGCTGACCAATATCATGAGCATTTTGAAGTCATGTGCTCTTGATATTAGGAGATATTTTGAGGTCAATATTATAATTACTTTTTACAATACAAAAATGCCTAAGTACAATACTGCATTTAAGAAAAGTTACTACAATTTTCTGATGAAAAGGGGGGAGGGGTCAGGACCCGCAGGAGAGTTATCCTGAGGGCAACATTACTATTTTATCAGTGGCCAAAAACTCCGTCTCAGCGCTCCTACATCACTACACTGGTTCTCTCTGCTCTCATATACACGGCCAACGGGTATGCACTGATCATTGACTGCTTTGGTTGGCTAGTTAAATTAAAGACATCGTAATAAGACAAAATATTATTTTTTTTAGGATAATTACATTTCTAATTTGAATATATAAAGGCTCGACCAATGACGTAATAGGTATAGATATGTAGGAAATACTTTGTACTGTATATACGGTAACTTGCTGTCACCATGTCGCGCTGGCTGACGTACAAATATTTTATCTTGTTCCAAATCTGCACATTACTTTATGTACTTAACATCAAATACAATATCTAGTTATGGGAATTACATGAATTAAAACATATTTAATTCTTATGCAGAATAAAGTAAAATTAAACTACCCAACCACACGATATCTTTCCCAAGTCTTCTGGTTAAGGATTTAGCCAATCAGATGTCATCCTACTATCAGTGCAGAACTGTTGCTCACGTCAATGACGGCAATGGAACCTGTTTATTGACCGTCACCACCAATACTGCCCGCCACTATCGCAATATCAGTACTACTGCAGCCGAGTGCTAACACACTACTTCTACCGCGCCGCTAACACACTACTGCTGGTACTCGTACCTAGTATATACCCGCTACAAATATGATTCCTGAAAAACTACACAGTGGAAGCCATTAATTATAGGATTACAAAATTCAATTAGCATTACAGAGCCGTTTCAGTGACCATATACAATTAGTGTAACCGGAAACCCCGTCCACACAAGTGCTTTTAACAACTCGACAACATCAGCATGTCTCGGAGGCCACCTCATCAGAACACCCGTCATCAGTACGCCCCTAGATTGAGAGCGAGGGCGTGCATGGGCGTGGTGGCGGTGGTGCTACTAGTGTGTGTAACTTGCCCCAGCAGCGCCACCTTCACTGTCTACTGGAATTCCCCTACACAGACCTGCCACCAGTTCGGAGTTCATATTAATGTATCAGCGTTTGGCATCGTGCAGAATACAGGCGACCTCTTCTATGGTGACAAGGTGAGGAGTGTGGTGTATGGTGGTGTGGTGCGAGGTGGTGTAGTGTATGGTGCTGTAATAAAGTATGTGGTGTAGTGTGTGTCTGATGTGTGGTGCTGTAGCGTATGGTGGTGTGTTGTAGTATGTGGTGTGGCGTTTAGTGTAGTGGTGTGGTATTTAGTGATGCAGTGTTTGTTATTGTGTGTATTATTTTATCACTGTACCAAATGTTGTGATGTGTTGAAGAGTGTGACGCTATAGTGCATAAGTGTGATGTGAAGTACCTTGAGCCGTGAGATAAGTGTGGTATTGAAGTGTGAGTGACGAGGCATGAGATACGGTGGTGCTTGTAAGTGTGGTAAGTGGTAGTGTGGTAGTGAGGTAAGTGTGGTAGTGAGGTAAGTGTGGTAGTGAGGTAAGTGTGGTAGTGTAGTAAGTGTGGTAGTGTGGTAAGTGTGGTAAGTGTGGTAGTGAGGTAGTGAGGTAAGTGTAGTAGTGTGGTAGGTGTGATAGTGAGGTAGTATGGTGAGTGTGATAGTGTGGATAGTGTGGTAGTGTGGTAGGTGTGATAGTGAGGTAGTATGGTGAGTGTGAGTGTGGTAAGTGCAGTAATGTGGTAAATGTGGTAGTGTGTGGTGGGGTGGTGGTGTGTGGAGTGTGGTGGGGGTGATGTGGTGTGTGTGGAGTGGCAGTTAGTGATGATAGGTGTGGATAGTGTGGTAGTGTGGTAGGTGTGATGGTGAGGTAGTATGGTGAGTGTGGTAAGTGCAGTGGTGTGGTAAATGTGGTAGTGTGGTAGGTGTGATAGTGAGGTAGTATGGTGGTGTGGAGTCATAGTGTGGTAAATGTGGTAGTGTGGTAAATGTGGTAGTGTGGTAAATGTGGTAGTATGGTGAGTGTGGTAAGTATGGTAAATGTGACCGGAGGTTGGTTAGATTCTATCAGCACCGGGTCGTTCTTCTCATCACACACAGGTCAGCATATTCTACGGTCCTGGGGCGTTCCCGTACCTCAAGGACGACCAACCAGTGAACGGCGGAATCCCTCAGAACGGCAGCCTCCAAGACCACCTTCACGCCTTTACCAGCAGAGTACAACAACAGCTGCCAACTGACTTCTCCGGTGAGTTACTGTGGCCAATGTCTCTGTACTGCTGCAAGGTGGGTGTGGCTGTAGGGTGGGTGTGGCTGTAGGGTAGGTGTGGTTAGGGTGTGGCTGTGGGTGGGTGTGGCTGTGGGGTGGGTGGCTGTGGGTGGGTGTGGCTGTAGGGTGGGTGTGGTTATTGGGTGGTGTGACTGTGGGTGGGTGTGGCTGTGGGGTGGGTGTGGCTGTAGGGTGGGGTGTGGTTATTGGGTGGGTGTGGCTGTGGGGTGGGTGTGTGTAGGGTGGGTGTGGCTGCAGGGTGGGTGTGGTTTGGGTGGGTGTGACTGTGGGTGGGCGGGGTTTGTGGGTGGTGTGGCTGTAGGGTGGGTGTGTGGGGTGGGTGTGGTTATTGGGTGGGTGTGGCTGTAGGGTGGGTGTGGCTGTGGGGTGGGTGTGGTTATTGGTGGGTGTGGCTGTGGGGTGGGTGTGGCTGTGGGGTGGGTGTGGCTGTGGGGTAGGTGTGGTTATTGGGTGGGTGTGGCTGTGGGGTGGGTGTGGCTGTAGGGTGGGTGTGGCTGTAGGGGTGGGTGTGGCTGCAGGGTGGGTGTGGTTATTGGGTGGGTGTGACTGAGGGGTAGGCGGGGTTATTGGGTGGGTGTGGCTGTGGGGTGGGTGTGGCTGCAGGGTGGGTGTGGTTATTGGGTGTGTGGCTGTGGGGTGTGTATGGGTGGGTGTGGCTGTGGGGTGGGTGTGGCTGTAGGGTGGGTGTGGCTGCAGGTGGGTGTGGTTATTGGGTGGGTGTGACTGTAGGGTAGGTGTGGTTATTGGGTGGGTGTGGCTGTGGGGTGGGTGTGGCTGTAGGGTGGGTGTGGCTGCAGGGTGGGTGTGGTTATTGGGTGGTGTGGCTGTAGGGTGGTGTGGTTATTGGGTGGGTGTGGCTGTAGGGTGGGTGTGGTTGGTGGGTGTGGCTGTAGGTGGGTGTGGCTGTGGGGTGGGTGTGGCTGTAGGTGGGTGTGGTTGGGTGGTGTAGGGTGGGTGTGGTTATTGGGTGTGTGGCCGTGGTGGGTGTGGTATTGGGGGTGTGGCCGTGGTGTGTGGTTATTGGGTGGGTGTGGCTGTAGGGTGGGTGTGGTTATTGGGTGGGTGTGGCTGTAGGTGGGTGTGGTTATTGGGTGGGTGTGGCTGTAGGGTGGGTGTGGTTGGATGGGTGGGTGTGGCCAGGGTGGGTGTGGTTGGGTGGGTGTGGCTGTAGGGTGGGTGTGGTTATTGGGTGGGTGTGGCCGTAGGGTGGGTGTGGTTATTGGGGTGGCGTAGGGTGGGTGTGGCTGTAGGGTGGTGTGTTGGGTGGGTGTGGCTGTAGGGTGGTGTGGTTATTGCGTGGGGTGTACATCTCAATATGACAAACACGACCCCCTTGACTGACCACCACCACCGTCTCAACGTAGGAGTAGCGGTGCTGGACTTCGAGGCTTATTACCCCAGCAGCGATGAGCCCCCCGCCGTACCATGAAGCTTCAAGGGCCTGGGTCGCCGCCCACTACCCGCACTTGCCGCCCTCAAAGGTCTTCTTCTTGGCGGAGCAGACCTTTAACGAATCAGCCAGAGAGTTCTTCGAGGTGAGTACGAGAGAGAGAGAGAGAGAGAGAGAGAGAGAGAGAGATTAGCTGGGATGTTTAATCTTTGGATGAAATAAGCTGTGTCTAACCATGTACCTAACCACGAGTTCTGTTACCGTATACACCGCCAGACGCTGCTGTGGGTGGGTCGGGAACTACGGCCCAAAGCGCTGTGGGGATACTACCACTACCCCTACTGTCATAACTACGGGCCAGGTGTAGCCGACTGTAAGCCTTGGGTGAGTACAATTACACCTTATCTCACCTCACGTCACCTCCAGTCTTTCCCGTCACAACAGTATCATGTCTTAAAAAATAATAATATATAAATATATCAATAAATAAAATAAATAAAAAATCCTGAGTGCTCATATGGCCGCCATTAAGTTATGAAAAAAAATCGTAGAGGAAAAGTACTGAATATTTTATTTATTTACTGAAGAAATTTATATAATAACTCATAGATCCATTTAAAGTCACTAGAAAGGTTTGTTTGTCTGTCACAGTAAGATAACACCTACCCATGACCCACATCCACCCCAACTCATGACCCACGCTACCACCTCTATCGTTCTAGGTAATGGAACACAACAATGATATGTCCTGGCTGGTGGAGCTGAGTACGGCCCTCTATCCTAGTATCTACATCTTCAAGAACAGTGGTTAACCCGTAGCCGCCGTCTTAACACCCGCGGTAGACTCCTCGAGGCAATCCGCATGTGCACCGTACTGGCCAAACCATGCCCATCCTCCCTTATTTCTGGTACAGGTGTGTGTTAATATGTTTCTGGTACAGGTGTGTGTTAATCTACTTCTGGTATAGGTGTAATCTATCTACAGGTCACAGGTCATCTCATCCAGGTGTAATCTATCTACGTCACAGGTCATTTCTTTCGAGTGTATTCCTATCTAGTCCACAATGACCCAGGTTGATGACACTAACAACTTCGTCAGGGTTATCATTATCCCCAACACAGGTATCACGACTCTGCCAGCTTCCTCTCCCCTCTGGACACTGTCAACACGATGGGCTTCACCAAGATGCTCGGGCTGGAAGGGGCGGTGGTGTGGGGGTCAACGAGTGACGTGGCAACCAAGTCTGAGTGCCTCATTCTCAAGGTTAGTGGTAACCAAACCAAACGCAACTTGGGATAACTACCGTACTCCTATTATTATCATCATTATTTTTCTTATGGCGAAGTTCCTGAACGTGTATATAGAGATTAATGAACACTACCTGATGAACTTAATGAACACTTAACCAAACCTGAACACCAGCATCATAAAGTAACTGGTATTCTCCTTCTCTATCTCTCTAACCCTCCGTCAGCGGTACGTGGAGGAGCATAGGGGCCCTTGGTGAGGTATCTGGACCACCTCCCCAGAGCCACCCTCCGCTTCGTCATCAACTCCCGCAGACTCCTCAAGAGGTTGGCCAATAAGGCTCTCAGGGCAGCCAAGTACCCACCATCATTCACAACTTCTAGTGCCTGAGAGAACACCTCTTGTTCCCCTCTTCCCTAGCTGAGAGAGAGAGGCTGGCTGTGGTTGACTGTCACTTATTGTTACCGTTCGTAGTACACTGACTGCTTGACAGAACTGTATACTGTGAATCAAGATTAACTGGGCTCCTAGCAATGATCCAGTTACGATAGATAGTCATAATTAAACTGTCATGTCAGTACTAAAACAGCTAAGACTGGTTATCATAATTAAACTGTTAGATTAAAATAAACAGTCAATATTAATCATACGGCCCAGTGCTACAGAAATTAAGAGTGACTGTCAGGAATAACTGTCTGGTGCTCGGATTAACGATACAGTCAATGCACCAGTCAAGAGATTATAGCACACACAGACTGTTGAGGGAGGAGTAACTGTCTTTTCTATTTGTGACTGTCAATTAGAATTTCAGTGGTTAAAATTATCACAATTAAACTGTGGAGTAACTGTGTACAATCAATGATACAGTCACAGAGTTAAAGACTGGCAGTCATTTTTAACTGTATATACCTCGCTACAAGTCACTACAACACATCTTAAGTCACTACAACACACCTTAAGTCACTACAACACACCTTAAGTCACTATAACATACCTTAAGTCACTACAAAAACCTAGTCACCTGTAGATTAGACACCCCAGCTTATTTTACCTGTTGATTAAAAACACCTTAACTCTACCTGGGGTTATGGGATCAGGTTAGGTTAGGTGTTGTAGTAAGCTGGGGTGTCTAATCTTCAGGTAACCCTAATAGCTTGTGGTCTGGGGTGTCTAATCTTCAGGTAACCCTAAGAAACTAGCTTGTGGTCTGAGGTGTTTAATCTTCAGGTAACCTCAAGAAACTAGCTAGTGGTATTATGCATTGCTTTTATACAATTTAATGAAAGGTCAATCCAACTATGTGCCAAAACCCAACTTTAATAAATTAGCATGATATTATGCCTGTGTTTAATTTATTTGCTTGGAATAAAAACAAATTAAGCAGCTTGGGGAAACTGATTCACCTGTTTGGTTGTAGGTGTTGGTGGAGCTTAAAACACTGTATTTCTTTAAGTAAAACCTGATTGGTTAAGTGAGAGTATAATGCTATACTTGTGAGGTGCAGTGTGGAGCATGTCTTTGAAACTAGGTAATTCAGGTGTAGGTGTGAGGAAAGGAGTGAGTACTATTGCCAAGGTGTATGTGTGAGGGAAGGAGTTAAGACAGGTGTAACTCTAATGACTATAACTGATGCACAGGTTAAGGATTAAACTTATTGGGTCACTGTGGTAAAAAGGTGTACATAAACTGCATCCTTAACTGTGCAGGGGATGAAATACATAAACATACCACATTTCTGGTACTAAAAGCTGCATTTTCCCAGTAGGTAACAAACTAGCCAAAATGTATAAAGGAGGTCGGCTATTACATGGGAAAGTGGTTATCTCACCCATAGAAGGCTGCTGTACTTTTCGTTGCAAAAGTGAAGTCAGAGATATACAATTAGACATCCCCCAAGGTAGAGTACTTAGCACCACTGTTCAATATACTGTACTCATGAATGCCTTATTAAAGTCAATCTCAGACATCCCCAGTAATATTAGCTAAGCAGATGACGTTCTTATACATAATATAACTCATCTTGGAATGCAAACCACCTTAAACCATTGTCCAGTCAGTCTGTGGGAACCTTGGCCATCACCATCTCCAGTGCTCACAAACCTTCAGTCATTACTACTTCATCACCAAGAGAGGCCAAGGTGTGTGTGTGTGTGTGTGTGAGGAAGAGACCCAAGGTGAAGGAGCCAGAGTATGAGAGGAGATTGGCCTGGCAACAGCAGCTCAAAACCTTCTCCTCCTCGCCCGTACCCTTCACGGCCATCCACCACAACACCACTTGTACCCTCGTGTGTGTATTTGTCTGTGGTCCAGCGTGGGAAAGGGGGGGCGGTTCCTTAAGCTATTCACAGTTCAGTGGGGGGATCAACAAATAACACTATTTAGTGTGACAATATTGTTCAGAGCTCATCAGTAAACAGAACATAATAATTAACATATTTATTATGACTTAGAAAATATAATCAATACCTTTGTGGCTCCTTGGCACCATCTTATCTCCTGTAATAACGGAAAACTGAAGAAAAACAACAACCCAAAACAAAGAGGAATTTAAATCATCTGAAGTAGACAATTCTTCCCCCTGGCTGTGGCATACCAGGCAAAACAAAATTATGTACATGAAAAATCGTCAAAACAGATCTTCTCTCTCACACACACACACACACACATCTAGTGAACGAGGAGATGTAAGAAGAGTGTGTTACCGTTTATATTATCGAGTGATACACCACCAAACATGAGAGGAAGTTCTCCGGGTGTCTCCTGAACTAACACACTAAAGGCAGTACAGTATCACACCCAGAGCTCTTACCCTCGACATAGCTGAAAGACTCGCTAACACACAACCAAAAGCCACTGTTGCTAGCTTATCTCAGCATCATCACAGCTCAAAACTACTAAACTGGACGCCAGAGAACCAATGATGCTTACTACTATGAGCACTGAGATAAACACAACACCTGAGCCATGTAAAGTGGTAAGAGAACTCATTCCACTACAGGTGTGGCCACGTTCGAGAAGCACCTTGAGCCAATGAGGACCTTACCGTCTGAATGAGAGCCTCGGTGGACAAAAGCCTCTCCTCCATCTTTGCGAGCTGCATGGCCAGAGCCTGTATATTGACGGCGGTGAGGGCGTGATCAGAGGAGAGTTTGTTCAGGGTCTTGGTGGAGAAGTCGGCCACGTGAGCCTCGCGGGCCTCGTGTCGGTTCAGCTTGTTGATCACCGCCTTTATGCTCTTCTCCAAGATCAGGATGGCGTCTCGGATGTCCAGGTGACTGTAAGAGAGAACACAGGTGTTAATTAGGTTTACGTTACAGGTAAATCAGGTGTGTTCATGAGGTCAATCTTGTGTGTGTGTGTTTTATGAGTCAATCAGGTTTGTGTGTTTTACGAGTTAATCATGTGTGTTATGGATCACTCAGGTGTGTTACGGGTCACTCAGGTGTGTTATGAGTCGCTCAAGTGTTATGGGTCATCCAGGTGTGTTATTGGACACTCAGGTGTGTTATGGGTCGCCCAGGTGTGTTAAGGGTCACCCGGGTGAGTTATGGGTCACTCAGGCGAGTTACGGGTCACTCAGGTGAGTTATGGGTTACTCAGGTGTGTTACGGGTCACTCAGGTGTGTTATGGGTCACTCAGGTGTATGGGTCACTCAGGTGTGTTACG
The DNA here is from genome assembly GCF_018991925.1 of Homarus americanus. Classification (NCBI taxonomy): domain Eukaryota; kingdom Metazoa; phylum Arthropoda; class Malacostraca; order Decapoda; family Nephropidae; genus Homarus; species Homarus americanus. The sequence goes on from NW_024733231.1 coordinate 5,645,413, forward strand.
GGTCACTCAGGTAGAGCGAGGGGCGACCTGATAGAGGTGTATAAGTGGAAGGCAGGGCTAAACAAAGGGGACATTACAAAGGTACTCAAACTATCCAATCAGGAGCGAACTTGTAACAATGGTTTTAAATTAGACAAATTTAGATTTAGGAGTGAAATAGGTAAACACTGGTTTGGAAACAGAGTAGTGGATGAGTGGAACAAGTTACCAAATATCATCATTAACTCGAATACGCTGAATAGCTTCAAACATAGGTTGGATGCTTATATGAGCAATAGGGGTTGGGTGTAAACGGGACTGCCCAGTATGGGCCAATAGGCCCGCTGCAGTTTCCTCCATTCTTATGTTCTTAGGTGTGTTACAGGTCAGTCAGATGTGTTACATGTCACTCAGGTATATGGTAAGGAATACAAATAGAGAAGAATTAAAGAAAACTGGCAGAGAGAGAGAGAGAGAGTTATCACCACCACCATACTCCCACACCACTTACACGGTAACATACACCAGACATCTTTCACCCCTTCACACCACATCGAATATCTCCCCCCCCTCCGCGAGGTTACTATGACAACCCTAACCTAACCCCCAAAATAGTGTTAGGGTGGTCAATCTTCAGGTGAAATAAGCTAGGGTGGTAATTCTTGAGAAGGGAGGGAGGGAGAGATGAGGGAGGGGAAAGGAGGGAGGGGAAGAGATGGATGCAGGGGAAAGGGTGGGGAAAGGAGAGGTGAAGGGAAGGGGGAAGAGGAGGTGAGGGATAAGAGGGGGAAGGAGGAAGTTATGACAGCGGATGTCTTGGCCATCAATCTCCTTTAAAAAGAGTCGGAACGCGAGAGAAAAAGAGTTGGAGTGTGATAAGAGGCGGCGACGACACAAAGAAACACAACTAAAATAGCCCCTGTATTGTTGTGAGAGCAGCAGACTAATAAATGACGAGGAGAACACACACACACACACACACACACACACACTCTATCGACCCTCTTTTGAGTGAGGGGTGATATGATCGAGGTGTATAAATGGAAGTCAGGGGTAAACAAAGGTGATATAACAAAGGTACTCAGACTATCCAACCAGGAGCGAACTCGTAACAATGGTTTTAAATTAAACAAATTTAGATTTAGGCGCGAGATAGGTAGACATTGGTTTGGAAATAGAGTAGTGAATGAATGGAACAAGTTACCAAACATGACCATTAACGCGAATACGATGAACAGCTTCAAACACAGGTTGGATGGATATATGAGAGAGAGGGATTGGGTGTAAACGGGACTGCCCGCTGTAGTCTCCTCCATTCATATGTTGTGTCTGCACCCGCATAGTGCTGTATGTGGATGTATACCTGTACATGTAATATCTGTACCGGTGTCTATTACCTGCATGTATCCCTGTACCATAGTTTCTGTACCTGTAATTGAACCGTTTCTGTAGTTGCATCTTTACCAATGTTCTTATTTTACTTCTGAACAAGACTGATACAAACGATAACTGTGAGGTTTAGTACGAGGTCGAAAGACCCACAACAACAGTAGGCAAGCACTCAAGTTAGGTGGTGGGCGAGGCAGAAGCAGGACCTACAGGACTCATGAACCAGGCGAGGGGCGGGAGGGAGGGAGGGAGAGTTTAGGCATAGTAGTGGTGATTTATCTGGTCTCTGTCAGTCCCTCGTTCCGGTGTATACTGTTCTAGCTTAGGGAAGGAAGAAAGGAAGGAACAAAGGAAGGGGAGAGAGGGAGAGAGGGAAGGAGGATCGGGAGGGAGGAGAGGAAGGAAGGAGGTGGGGGAGGGAAGGGGAATGACAGTATTGTACTATAAACTTCCTTGAGATAGATGTACAGTATATATCAGGTGCCTTCAAGAGAACTCAGTCTCTCAACTAGCTCAGCCATGTTAAAATTGTTATTATTATAGACTCTATATCTGTGTTTTTCTGGCTAAATAAACGGTTTTAATATAAAAAACCCTAATTAATTCGATCAAGGAAAACCACCAGTTGTTTATTTCCCAGTAATGTCCTTCGTTTAGGTGAGGTTAGGTTACTAATCTTCGGTCCTTGTGAGTTTTGCGGTGCCGCTGCCCTGCCTCACTTGGGGCACTGGGTAAGATAAGTGAGGCACGACCATCACCGTCATAGTGACGTCAGAGGCACTGGTGCCAGACCCGCCTGCCAACACAAAGGGGGAGACACTGACCCCCCCCCCCTCCACCAAACATACGCCTCCCTTTTCCTTCCTGTAAGTCCCCCTGTTTTCCATCCCCTCCCCTTCCTTCTCTCTCTCTCTTTAGTGCTTTCTTTCTCCTTGTCTTCCCCTATTTTTCCTTCCATACCTACCCAAACCCTTTCTTCTCCTTCCCTCCCTCTCATACATTACTGCTCACTTAACGTTTCATCATAACATTGCATAAGGTCATAACCAGAGTAACCCCCTCCCCCCTAGTCCTCCTTACCTCTAAGACCCCCCTCCCCCCCCTCACCGTAGCTTTAAAAAAAAGACCATTTATCCATGATTCTTGCTGCGCGAAATCCCCACCATAACGCCTCAGTGTTATGTGTGTACCGGGAGCTCAAATCACTCAATGGGGAAAACTCTCGCTGGGAACTCCGGACCATTGGTTATAAATAGCTCTGATATAACACTATAGTCCGTCAACCGAAGGATTCACCACCACCACTTATTACTACTTATAATCAACAAGTAAATTTATAAATAACATTAAGTAACGTACACTTTTACTATTCTTATAAAGGCAATTAAAATGTAAAACTGAGGGTGAATTCACATCAAACCACAACGATACAGCGTATAGACAGAAACATGTGATCTCCTTACAATACTTAAACCACCATTTGTCAACCACAATACAACAGAGACGCGCACCCACGTAAACCCCCAACTCTAGTGAAAACAAAAGAACATCCCAGTGTTTGTTTATATCCACATTCGAGTGTAAACAATGCGGTGGGGAGGTGAGGTGGAAGACAAGAAACCCGCTAAAGAGAATAATATTTTGGAGACAAGTCAGGATGGCAACAGTGACCTGTGGTGAAGGGAATAAATTATATGGTGACCTGGTAACACTGTGGGGGTATCAACTGTCGCTCGCTCCCATTCTGCTCCAGTCTTACGTAAATTAAGTTCTTCGTCATTGGAAATCTGAGAACGTACAGTATTTGAATGACCCACTTAAGCTAAGACACAAGAAAGGCCTTTAAAAGATTCAGAATTACGTTAATATTTCCTCTTAACTCTATGTGTCACGCGGACATGTTTACACACAACCTACATGTGTCACGCGGACTTGTTTACACACGACCTACATGTGTCACGTGGACTTGTTTACACACAACCTACATGTGTCACGCGGACTTGTTTACACACGACCTACATGTGTCACGTGGACTTGTTTACACACGACCTACATGTGTCACGTGGACTTGTTTACACACGACCTACATGTGTCACGCGGAAATGTTAGGTTAGGTTACTCGTATACTACACCCTTACCAGTATAGTAGTTACGTGTCTATGGTGTTCAGACCATTAAAACAGCGCCATTGTAGGGTTTAGGTGAACATACGCCATAGTGTCTCGTCTACAGCTTCTACAAAATTGTCTTTAGTTGATGTAAGGAAACGACCGGGACGCACTACCACCACCAAAACACTGACGCAGCCTTGACCAAATTCTTATTCCGTCTCGTTATGATGTGAGCAACCATCTCTATACAGATGACCGCGAGAGCTACGGCACAGCCCTCACCTTGATCTTAATTAACCTGGGATATAAATAGAAGCCAAAGAAATAATATAAATAATGTCACTAGCAGATGAAAGGGCAAAAAAAAAATATATATCATGGCAATCTTAAGAGTGTGAAGGTGGCAGCTTAGGTACTGTGGGATGGAGGGACGTGGAGTCAAGGATGGAGGGTCGTGAAGTACAGAGGAGGATCGTGGAGTAGAGCGGAGGGTCGTGGAAGAGAGTGGAGGGTCGTGGAGTAGATTGGAAGGTCTTGGAAGAGGGTGCCGTGGAAGGTTTAAGAGAGGGCAGTAGAGAGCACATGCCAATTGTTTGATTCCTATCACTGAGGAAGGAGCCAAGGTCGACAACCCCCCCCCCCTCCCTCCGGCACTACACTCACACGGGCGCCCACAAGCTAGACAATACCAACATGGTTGGATAAGAATTTAACCAACGACCGAGGCAATCCACACTTGAAAACCACATCCCTCGCTCGCGCCAAATATCCTTCAGTCAGGTCAAGAATAATGGGTGATAATTATATAGGTGGTTAGGTGGTGGCGAGGTGAGGTGGTGGCGAGGTGATGGTGAGGCAAGATGGTAGCAAAGAATCTAATTACATCATCAACACTCCCCCCCACATCACGCTCTGATCCCCTTACATAACACCCCCCCCTCCCCCCCCTTGAACCCCTAAAGAGATAAGTCCTTCGTCTGGCGTAGCTACCATTAACGTACGAGTGTAGGAGTGGAGAGGAAAACCTAACCCTGACGAATGCTTGTACTGGCGCTGATTTTGTTTTTGTTTTGTTGATGTTCGTCCGGCGTAGTTTCCATGAACGCCTGACGCAGTTCACTGTTCCTGCTTGTTTTGACGGCACGGGACTGTGATGATTAGTAGAACTGTCGTCACTACACTCCACCACAGTAACCTGGCCACTCTTCTCGGATCACGTGACGCACCATAGCTTAGTTCACCTGATGATTATTTACCTTAACCTAACATAACCCAATCCAACATAACATAGCTTAACATAACCTAGACATACAAAACCTAACCTAACCTAACCTGACCTGACCTGACCTCTCCCAGGTAACTTATGGTATTTAATTAATCATTAGGCGAAATAAGCTAGGGTGCCATAAACAACGACACAAACACTCTCTGATGGTTTATGAATATTTAATATAGTATGAATTAAAAACAGACGATGCTTAAACGTCACAGATGCATCACTACTTCTTGGGTTCAGTGAGAACAAAAATATCATAAAGACAAGAGACGGCCAGAGACGCCCCAGATGTCTGAATGTAAATAATCTATCTTATTTTTCCCTGCGATTGGAGACGAGAGCACGCGCATCTAGTTACTGTATTATGGCAGCAATCTTCACTTTTATAACACACTGGTGGCAGGCAGTCTGACACGTTCTCAAATCACTACTTTAACGTACGAAATAATCCAGGGGCCCTAGATTCCTTCAAGGCAATCAACTAAAAGGCAATGGTATAGTGGTGGTGAGTGTGTTAACACTACATAGTTGATACCTTATACACGCGTGCTGGTGACCGGGTGACGTATCTCTTCAGTCGTTCTGGGAAGCACTGCGCAACACCCTCTTGAGACTCCGATACTGATGACAATAACGATAGCGTCATCACCCTCGCCAGCTGGACACAATAGCGTGTTGAAATCTTACTGTAAATTTAATTCAGCTGCGGATCAAGACGTACGGAACGCCCCCCCCCCCCTATGGAAAGAGTGGAAATAGCTACATAAAATCGCTAAAATGTGACGAGACCAGCCTAGAACAAGTAGAAATACCCACACACATTTAATCATATTCTCAACTTACATGCGTTGTATACACAGTGAATCCTTAATCGCCAGAGTATATAACTCACAAATACTCACATCAAATCTATAAACACATACTGTACATCAAGGGATTCTGTAAACACAACAAACCAGATCCATCCAACCTCGAACCACAACCATCCTAGTGTGAATAAACCACAACCATCCTAGTGTGAATAAACCACAACCATCCTAGTGTGAATAAACCACAACCATCCTAGTGTGAATAAACCACAACCATCCCACCACGAACCACAACCATCCCACCACGAACCACAACCATCCCACCACGAACCACAACCATCCTAGTGTGGGAACCACAAACCATCCTAGTGAATAAACCTAGCCATCCTAGTGTGAATAAAGCCACAACCATCCTACAGAACCACAGCATCCCACCACAGACCACAACCATCCCACCACGAACCACAACCATCCTGTGTGAAGGAACCACTCGGGGATAAGGTTTCAGTTAGGTTCCCACGCTGGGGTTCGACCCGGACACACTCAACACACACTTATCAATTAAGCTATTACCCTATCAGCCATCACCATATTGAGTCCATTACCTAAAGTGATGGAGAAGAGGGGGAGAGGGAGGGAGGAGAGGAGGGAGGGAGGGAGGAGGAGGGAGGGAGGGGAGGAGGAGAGAGAGAGAGAGAGAGAGAGAGAGAGTGTGTGTATGTGTGTGTGTGTGTGTGTAAATGCGTCAGTAAGTCTACGTGTGAAAAAGAGAGAAAAAAGAGAGTGGGGAGGAGACACAGCGGACCACCCCCCCCCTCACACCAGGCACAAACCACGATAAGACAAATAAACAAATCAATAAATATCAAAAGAAAAACAAAATAGAAGCAGAAAATCACATAAGAGTGTCTGTATGAATGATGTTATAATATAGTAAATAACAATAAAATCCCACAGTAAGAGACGTAAAAAACAAAGAACGCTGTACATGTTTGGTTCTGTTGACACCCCAGCAGGAGAACGACGCCCCCCAACACCCCAGCAGCAGGACGCCCACCTCCCAACACCCCAGCAGCAGGACGACGCCCCCACCTCCCCCAGCAGGAGAATGACGCCCCCCCAACACCCCAGCAGCAGGACGACGCCCCCACCTCCCCAGCAGGAGAACGACGCCCCCCAATACCTCAGCAGGCGGACGACGCCCTACCCCCCAGCAGAACGACGCCCCCAACACCCCAGCAGCAGGACGACGCCCCACCTCCCCAGCAGGAGAAAAACGCCCCCAATACCCCAGCAGGAGGACGCCCCCAACACCCCAGCAGCAGGACGACGCCCCACCTCCCCCCAGCAGGAGAATGACGCTACCCCAATACCCAAGCAGGACGACGCCCCCAACACCCCAGCAGCAGGACGACGCCCCCACCTCCCCAGCAGAACGACGCCCCCAATACCCCCAGCAGGACAACGCCCCCACCTCCCCCAGCAGCAGGACAACGCCCCCACCTCCCCCAGCAGCAGGACGACGCCCCACCTCCCCCCAGCAGCAGGACGAAGCCCCCACCTCCCCAGCAGCAGGACGACGCCCCCCGACACTCACACCACTCCAGCTCCTCCACAACACCCAGGGTCGCTTCTACACCTTCCTCCTTTATGTTTATCTTGGCCTAAGTGTCTTCACGAGTTGCCTCAAGTGGGAATCGTAGATGCCTGGCCCACTTCTGTCTCCCTGTGCGGTGGTGGTAGGGGGTATTGTAGTGGTGGGGAGGAGTATGGTGTTGGTACTGTGGTGGTGGAGCATTGTGTGGGTATTGTGGTGGTGGTATTGTAATGGTGGAGGGTATTGTGATGCTGGTGGGGGTATTGAACATAGAATATAAAAATGGAGGAAATTGCTGCGGGCTTATTGGCCCATACTGGGCAGTCCCGTTTACACCCAATCCCTATCGCTCATGTACCCGTCCAACCTGTGTTTGAAGCCATCCAGAGTATTCGAGTTAATGATGATGTTTGCTAACTTGTTCCACTCATCCACTATTTTATTTCTAAACTAATGTTTACCTATCTCGCGGCTATAAATCTAAATTTGTCTAATTTAGAACCATTGTTACGAGTTCGCTTCTGGTTGGATAGTCTGAGTACCTTTGTTATATCACGTTTGTTTAGCCCTGACTTCCATTTACACACCTCGATCATATCGCCCCTCACTCTACGTCTCTTGAGGGAGTGCAAATTAAGATGCTTTAACCTGTCTCTGTACTCTGTGGTGGCGGAGGTATTGTGGTGGTGGTGGTATTGTAACGATGGAGATGGTGTGGTAGAGAAGGTATTGTTGTGGAAGTATATGTAGTGGTGCTGGTATTGTGGTGGAGAGGGTATTGTAGTGGTGGCATGTGTTACAATATGGCACTATAGTATGGGCCCTAAACTACAAGTAAACACACAACCCCCACAGGTAAGCAATTAAGACCCAACATAAACAGGTAACACAGCCACGGGTAGATGATTAACATCCGCATACATTGGTAACTCAAAACCTCCTTGTACTGTATATGTAACACCTCCACCGACAGTAAATTAACCTCTCTAATATGTCACGATAATTCCCTAAGACAGGTCAGTAAAAACCATCAAAGGTAGGTAGGTAGGTTAAGAACAGCCCTTCCAGGTAGGTACTCACGTAATGCTGAAGCCAGGCTGCGAGCGGACGACCCGGGTGAAGTCGTTGTTATCGTCGTCGTCAGCGTCGTCTACAGGCACGGCGCGACCTACACACAATACCACAGCCGCCACCACCACGTATCGGAACCACCAGCTCCACATGTTAGCGAAACGCCCTGAGACAGGTACGCTGACCTAGAACCACCACAGATTGATTAGAGGTGTGAGAGGGCAGTGATGTGTGCGAGATGGATGCGAGAGGCCTTGGAGTGCGACAGTGGGGTGCTAGGGAAGGAGGTAGTGGGGGCAGGCAAGGCACTAGTGGTTCACTTGGCCCTCGAGGGGTGAGTGAGCTGTGGGTAAGAGCTTGGGTGCCACCACCACCCCTTAACCCCAGCCTCCCACAACACTCCCTCCCTTTTTACAACCTTCACCCCAGACTCTTACAACCCTCCTTCATTACCCTTATAACAATAACATAAACTAGCAATAAGAACATCTTTATCATGACATTATAAACTAGTATATCAATGCCCAAAACAATGTATTAATAGCCTATGCTAGTATTGCCGTGAAAAACACCAATACTGCTGAAAACTCATCCATGCATATTGACCTCACTCACTATTTATGAGGAAAATTATCATAAAACATGTTCAGTGTGTGAGTTGTAATGACGGATACATCATATACCAAAAAACTTTATTGTGTAATGAAACAAAACTCACCAGAAGAGGATATTACATATAGGTAGAATACTTATAGTAGGAGGATGTACAGACAGGAAGCTTGATAGCGTGACTCGAGGGTGACCACGTATATTAACACAGGCTCAGTACAAGTGTTGTATATAAAACACAACAGCGTGTTACAGCTTTATTTTACCAGTTGCATAGGAGGCATTAATGGGGGGATTCGTACACAGGGTATGATAGACTATGATATGTTCGTTTAACTTCACAAGTGGAATGGGCACTTCACTAAGTCGATCGTTGGAAGGTTCGGGATCACTGCACTTCTACCACCTACACAGCCAGCACTTACTGTTATACGTTGAACTGACAGCACTCTGTCGATGGACCCGGCGGAGACCTCGTTGCCTTTAGTGACAGACTTCTTCGATGAGCGGGACAGGGGACGTGGTTGCTGGCCCTCCTTGGTTATCAGACTCTCCCTGTGAGAGGAGCTCCAGTCCCTATATATTGGAGAGGCCGGAGGGTGACCTCTCCTACTGAAGTGGGTGTGTCTTGACCGGGTTGTTGGGTCAGGTAACAGGGGTGCTGGCTGATTAGCGGGTCCTTGATCTCCCTTGGGTCAGGTCCGGACAGCTGTTTGCCCAGGTGAGGTCATGTCGCAGGACAGTAGTGCTTTGTAATTATTACCGCCGTGGTGGGTCTTGGCCAGGTGTGGTTTCCCTAACTCGGTTATATCGTAGGGTTACGCACGTACTTAGGCCGGGGTCAGGTCTTGACCTGCGGTGTGTCAACCTGTGGTGTTAGGGCACCACGCGGTCTGTACTGTACAGTACTTGATGTTATGTGTGATGTAATTCTGGGCTGTAAGCTTTAGTCTGATATTCAATCATTACAATTACATAAATCATGATACCTTAACTTTCATAAGACTGTCTACTGTGTTTCACGTTCACTATCCACGAGCCATAAATATCTCAAGGGTGCCACAGGACACTCATCACACCACCAACCAGTCTGTCAACAAGTTCCTACCCTCCATCACGTTAGCGTAAAGACGTGACTGAAAGCTCCTCGAGTAGGTGAGGGAAAGAGGTCGGAAGCTGCTCACTCATCGCAAGAGTTACAGCAACAGGAATTGGCTTACTTTCTGCAGACAACGACGAGGAACCTGTAGAAAGGAAGGCTGGTGTTAAGATACAGTACATCCTCTCATCGTATACAAAATGTTCGTATCTTCTTCAAAGGGTTCAGAGGTCATGGATACTGCCATTGGTCAGGAAATGAGGGAAGTGGGGGACGCAAATCTGAATCTTGGGAAGGGGGAGAGGGAGGTGGTGGAGGGTACAATTGAGATGGTTTGTTGTGTCTGGATCAGCTGACTAGCCGGTCAAAAGTTTCCCTCGCAAATACTGTACAATTTATTATGCTTTGCGATCAAATGGTACACTAATGTACCCAATTCTCAGATATCAACAAAGAAATATTAAATTATAACATGATACAAATATTCATTAATCTATTAACACGGCTACTGGCGTTATACTATTGTAAAAATCATGCTAATAATAACAATAATGTTATATGATTTATATCCTAATGAAAGGGAACACATGGAGACTTCACCATACATACACACATTAGTCCGTTATCATTTCGAAATTCATCGGACACAACTGGACATACTTTTTTTTTTACCAAGTACTGTACAGTATACAGTCGGCAAAAGGAAGTTCTCGAACAGCTCGGCACGACAGATTTCAGAATGAGCACTGTGGATCTCAGATTTCTCGTTCGTTTTGTCATATTGTATTCGCTTAAAACGTTCGAGAACATCTCTTGCCGACTGTACACGTGTAAGGCATTATTCACAAATACATTAATATTCGTGTGGTGACAGTATCATGAAGGTGGTACTGAAATTAATATTGAAATAGTTTATTTACACAGAAAAATAGTCGATAACAACAAAACGTATTGACATGACTGAGCCAATTGAGAGCCTGAGCTCTCTTAATGGCACTGACTTTTCAATCTAATAGCCTATTACATTCTCAATATATCATTAAATATGTTGGCCTCAAAATCTCTAACACGTGTATTATTTTCATCACTTGATCTCAAACGAAAAAAAAAAAAAAACAATCCCGCCAGAAAATTTTCTTTCAAATACTGTACACGAGTAATTTAATTATATTATTATTATCATTTGGTCCAGGGCGACAGACAAAATCCCACGTCCGAAAAAATACTCGTGTGGACAACGTTATAATTTACTGTAATCTTTTATTCTCGGTAGTGAAAGTCTGCGGGAAATCTACGCAAAGTTTGACTTGTGGTCGTTTCGTTGTTGGTGTGGCAACCTAGTCTATAAGCACCAGACCGGACTAGTATCACTTTCTGGTGTTTAGAACAGGAAAAAAATACGATGCCTAGAAGCGTGGGAGACAGAAGCCAACTTATCAATGTGTGGAACAAATAAGCTCGCACCTGATAGCGTAGTGAATGTCACGACCAATTTGTCTGATAATCAATTTTGGAGCAAAACGTCTGATGTGATCTTTCTATGCAACGTAAACATATTTATGTTTCTTATCGAAATATTTGCATTGTTCTTTCAATGGCAAACGTTATTATTCGTTAGCACTGGCGATCTGCGCCCGTATAATGAAAGACCCTACCTCCCACACAAACATGAGAAGTCCTTTTTACACGTTACCAAAAAAAAAAAATATATATATATATATATATATATATATATATATATATATATATATATGGATGCTATTAAAATAAATATTTATTACAACCTTGAGTGTGGTCTTCACGTCTAAGGTCCAAATGACAGGTTTTTCTGAATTTACTAAACGGTAATAAGAAAGTGAAAATGTTTCATACCGAAGACGAACTTATAGTACGGTATATGACCAGCAACACTTACACAAATTCAGAGGTTAATATTTTTGGCCCAAAATTAGACCAATTCCCCTCCACTATGTCAATGTTTATGTCTCGGTCTGCGGCTAAAACGCGGCGCCATGATGCCTTCACCTTGACCCCTCGGCGAACACAAACAAATAATCACTAAACTGTCTGAATTTAGCATGAATGAACAGCTAAGAAACACAAAAATATCTAATGTATTCTTACATTACACTCTGGAGTGTACAAATTTGCTGCTGCAGTTTAGGTTCCATGTAATCTCCGCTTGGGTCTTGTGGTAAAAGCTTCGACAAATGGCTTCCTCGATGTGACTCACTCTGGCGGTGAGGCTTCGGGGAATTATTAATTAATTTCAATGTTGTTTTTCTATCACTCATCTATTGCTCATTTTTTCTTAGCATTTTTATAGTGAAATGTGAACCAGTCGTGGACACTACTGTAATAATTATTAATTACCTTGAGTTGAAGTCTCTAAGCTCATGAAAGTAGGTATTAGATATTCCTTGGTTTTGGAGGGGCGTTTTGTCTTGTGTAGCACTGTACTGTGTCTCATGTTATCTCCTCCATATACTGTATATGGTTGGGTGCGAGTAGAGATGCAGTAAATATTAAAAACAAATCTTGAATACTGTTTTGTCCAAGGTTATGTTATAAGGTACTAAAACTCTCATATTTTCCTTACGACAACGATACTCCCGCCATTTATTGGACAAGCCATAAATCACACTAGTCCTTCGTTTTCTCTAGAAAATTTGCATTTTTAACGGTAACTCCAGTATTTTTCGCTGATTTTACTTTCTCTGCCATCGGTAGTCATTTAATTATATATTTTTATTATTTATAATTTCACCACTTATCACCTTACTAGTCGTTTCGGCAGTATGGCTGTTCTTTGTTGGTATTGTTAGCAACTATATTGCCCAGTGTCAGTACAGAAGGAAACTGGAGTACCCCGAAGAAACTTACTTTAGACTGTCTAAGTAATGATAAATATGAGCATCAACTAAGTTAAAGGTGGCTGAACGTAAAAGACCTGGAGAATACCACTAAATTACATATTTTTTTTACTCAGTTATCTTTAAATTTTCTCACAATTGCAGTAGAAAATGTATACAGTATTACAAACATTGAAACAACTACTCAAACACAATATTGACTACTACTATGTTATATGGAAGGAAAATGCAGGGGTTAAAAGGGTATTTGCTCCCATTTTGGAACTGAGTGACAGATCCCTAACTACAGTATATCCTAAGTTTATTATAAATGCTCGTGGATATGTGCTTTCAAATGACTTAGTTAAGTTGCAGTTTAAGGCCCATTGAGGAACCCCCTTTATTATTTTAGGGGTAGTTCTACCTCCTCTTTTCAGATATACAACACAAAATTGTCGTAAATTAATAGGAAAAAAGTTACAGCCAATTTAACTTTGCATTTCGCCTCATACACCGATGATCAACGACACACAGACCACTATCGCACGTACAAATGTAAACCGTGCTCTTATTTTCTTCTAATGGTTTCCTGCATTCCAAATTGTACACATGAAGAGATAAAATTACAATAGAAACAACTCTAAAGTAGAGGGGTTACTGATGGATGCTACTGGACAATCAAGTTCACAATGAAGTAACAGAGACCTGCCACCCGAATGGCTACAAACATTAGTGGTGAAATGATAAATTAACTGAAATTTAACGGTCACTAACCTTTTCCCCTCTTTTGAGAACATTTGGCTTTTTTTTACTTTTTATCTTCGTTAGCAGCTCGGGCAGTAGGCCACGTCTCTATTACGCACTGTTGGCAAGTACTGGGCATGCACCGGCTCCTGAATGTATCTGAACCTGCTCCAGTGCTGGTCAAGTCTGGTCTTGAAACAGCTCACACTCGGTGCCGTCACAACACTCTCTGGCAGATTGTACCAAGTGTTCACAACTCTCACTCCGAAAAAGTTTGTCCTCCAAATTTTCTGGACTTGTGGTATACAGTACAGTACAGTACATTGTGTAGAGAATAAAAAGGTCTGGTAATATTCTTTTACTCAGAGTGAAACATGAAGTTGCGAATAGATATAAAAAGGTGAGCCAACTTGAGCGTTAGATGATGAGTAGAATGTAAAGAAGTAGGTACAGGTATTTTTGTAATAAAACCTTACCTTGAAGAGTATATACCTTATGTAATCGACAGCATCATTAACGAAGAGAATCTCTGGAAAGGCCTTCGGTACACAGGGAGGCAGGTGGCCGGCACTGCCCTCACTTCCCTATCTGCAAACTTAGATGCTCCTGGAACAAAGCAACCACTTTAAGGACAGGTATACTGTACTCAGCTGCTGCAGCCTTAACAGCCACACTGTATCAACAAGAGGGTAGACAAAGAACAGGTAACCTTCATTCTACAGTTTTATTGCACTAGCATACAGATGCTTCATCAACTCACGTGTCTTAACACACAAGTGGACACTACGAGTTCCTTAACAGTCTGGGCCATGGGAGTCTCCAAGATCCGTACGTCAAGTTAGAGAGATTAACTGCCCATACGGGAAAACAACTCTTACAGTAGTGTCAGCGTGATTTATACACAAGTTTAGCCAACATCTATGTCACCATGTTAAGTGAACAAGTTAAATTCATTCTTACATCAAATTAATGAAAGTATTTAACGTACGTAGCTTAGAGAATCCCTTGATATTTGTGTTGCAGGTGGGCTGTGATCATGTTTGACCCACAACACATAATATTACACGTGAGTTGGAGACTATATATTATTACACATCTCTGGGCTGGATGCCGTGTTAGCATCTATTAACAACATCTCGATTCTACTGGAGAACCTTTATTTTCAGGTATATGCTATGCAATCCTTTGGTTTGTCGGTGTACCTGATAACACACACACACTTACCAATAATCTCCACGAGAGGTAATGCGACACTTGCTGGACGGATAGGTAAATCAGCTAAGGCATTTCCATTTTGTTTCTCTTAATATACATACCACTGTGTTGCCTCACGACCACTAACACCTAACATCGTAGTGCAATGACAGAATCATCTCTTAAAAGTAAAATAAGTACCAGTTGCTAGATTCTCAACCTGTCGTAATTACTTTCTTCCCGTAATTGTTAGGTATTAGGAAATGCATCCAAGTACAAGTCTCAGTGCAGATTGGATGCCACGGTGGCTTCATCTCAGTGTTGTTGCTCAAGTCTGCCTGGTAGATGTATTCTTACATCACCAGTTACGGGGAAACTTAAACATACATGCCTTTGAGAATCCAATACCGGATATCCTATGGAAAAAATAATGTGACACAATGAAGGCACGGCTAGTGAACACCTGTCAAGCTGGGATTATAAGATTGGCATGACGTGATGTTTTTAAATACAGATCAAGTATTCATCGCCTCAGTATAACTTGAGATCTCACTAAAAAACCTAATCTGACCTTAAAAAAACGTAATGTCATGTTCCAACCAGTCACAGTTTGGCCGACGGGTGCTCTCTAGCCACACATACACGCTAGTCTTCTGGATCTAAGTTCCCCCTACATGATTCTAGGTGTAGAAAATGGAGGATATGTAGGGAGGACACTAAAATAATCCACTTTAGAATTTTTTTTTCTTCCATATTCAGAGTTTCTAATAGTTGTGATTAAATATACAGTGCAGTAACATCTTTGGAGTAAATGATCACACAGAAGTTAATAATACAATCTATTGTTTCAAAATTAAATAAGTCTCATACACTCAAGTCTTATAACACATAAATTTGAAATCTATAATGGTCAAGTTAAACCGTTAAATATAATAGCACTTCTGTATTAAATCTAATTACTGTATCTAAATAACAATAAGTAATAAATTATATCAATCCTCCGGTGTGAACAAATACCCAGGCAAAGTTTCATTTCTCTATCTCATTTCTTAATTAATTTTTCCCTTCAAAGGATCATTCATGCTATTATGTACAGACTGAGTTTATTTACACAGGAAAAAAAATGTGACGAAACGATCATCAGGAATTGCCTCTGATGTAATATTTTAACTTGTTACTGAACCTTAAACGCCGAACTTAACCTATTGAACTAAATCTAATGGAATGTCAAGAGTAGGAGCTCATTTATGTATCTATGATAAAGACACAATGAGAAAGAATTAAGATAAATGGTAATAAAGGGAAAATTTGTTATATTCATGATTAAAATATAGTTTTAACTGTGCCAGGTGGTGGTAAAATAATTTTCAACACAGTGGCCATCACCATGTTTCAAGTTGTTTTATTTTAGGCAAGTTGAAAACAAAAAAATTACGCAAATTCTATAATAATATGTGATATTAAGTGGATATTATGCGTTATCATCAAAATAATAATAATAATGGTAATAAAGCTAAATGGTAGATAATGTGTAGGTAATGGTCCAACCTTGTGCTGACCAGTTGAGTCTAATGTCTAAGGATGGCTGCCACTGTATATAGGGTTACTGTGCTTGTACCTTGTGAGTAGTACTTAAATAGACATACACAACTGACCTAACAACACGGAGGCGAGGAGGAAGATAAAACTAAAATGGGACTAAACAAAAAGATTGAATAAACAGATGAGAAAACTAGAAAAAAAGAGGAAAAGATTTTGAGACAAAATATGAAGAGAAGAAGGACACAGTAACTCGACGCCTATAAAACAAACGAGCAACTCCTATCCCGTTGTGGATAGGATGACATCATCACCTGCCCTGGCTAAGTTGCAAATAAAATATATATTTTTGGTTGTTATCGACATCTAACTTATAAGTAAAGTAAAATATTAAGAAGGTGACTTTCCCGTACTTCCTGAGACCGATAGACACTAGAATTCTATCGCAGGAAAATCGAGCATCAAGGAAAATAAGCTTACGAGTGATGAAATAAAGACAGGATGCTGGACAAGTTGGCCGACTAGGACACGATATCCACGCTCATGTGGGTGTGCCGTGTGCTGATTGGTCTGTGCCTACCAGGACGTCAGCTAGTATCCCCTCCCACTCTTAGAGTCTACGTTCATTATAAGGTTAGGTTATAAGGCTTAGAGTAGGTTAAATCAGGTAAAATTGTTAAGTGTGGGAGGAAAAAATCAGATACCATGGTGGGCAAGGATAACCAATCAAGGCAAAGAGTGCCCGCATGAACGTGAATTATACCAAACTACAGTACATACAGCGGTGAAGTTAGCCTATCACACTGGCTTAACTACCCCGAGAAATACCATCCTTTGGGTCAACTTTTGTCCAGGTCATCTCCCTAGAGGGGTGGGGACTGGCATCAGGCACTCTAACATGGTAACAGTAGAGTCTATGCAGCTAAATCTTCAGTTTTACAACTTTAAAATGAAATTCATTCTGGGCTCCAGGTGGTTCTAATAAAAAGCGAGTTACCTTCACATCACGAAGAATTAAAGACAAACTGGAAAGATTATATACAAATTCTTACACTCTAAAATCTGGAACAGAAAAGACGAATTCAACGAAGACGACAAAAAGTTTCTACGTGTATGGGTCGTAAATCAAACAGGCCCTAATCTATTACCCTAATCTCCCCACCAGGATTAGGGTCTCATAAGGATTAGGATCCATTAAGACCGAGCCCCCAATCCTAATGGTTAAGCTGGGGACTATGGAGAATGGGGCCAATTTGATCAATTACCTATTAAAATATCTTAAATCAGTGTAAAACATTATACTGACATATTTATCAGTTCTGTATAGACTAGGATGTTTGTCGCTACACACACACACACAAACACACACACGAATTATATAACTCATTTTAAGCCAAGTACAGCTCATTATATCACAGCTATGTATCGGAACTAATATAACTTTACTATTATTAATATATAATATATATATTTGTTTCTATAAATCTATCCAGTCACAATACGTACAGTACACATTTTCTCTCAGATCATTAAAACACAGAAGAGTGTCACTGTATCTTAAGTGAATCTGTAAGGCATAATAAGCACTGTTTTAGTTTACGGCCAAATGTGTTTACTCGCATCAAGGATTTCGATTTGTTAATATATCTGATTCTAAACCTTTTCAGATTTTAACGTTCAGGTTTCAACACTAAAATTTTAACACTTTCAGATTTCAATACCCTTTTCCTTCAGAATTTCAACACACATCAACAAAGTTAATTAAATCAAGACACGCTCAGGGCTGACACAAAAACTACAGGATTAAAGCTTAGGACCCCAGCCACCACGAGCAGCCCTCACGACGATACCTGCTGAACATGACCACTCCGTTCGGAACACTGCCCCATACACACACATGGATACACCCACACATACATATAGGTACACCATGCACAGATAGATACACATACATACATAGATACACCCACACACAGACACACCCACATATATTCTATTAAAATGCAGTATCCAAAACATCTTTTACTGACATGCTGAAAGTGACTGAGAATAACTTAGGACACAAACAGGGCGTTGGAAAAGTCTCAGCCGACGGGAAATACATTGGAACACTTTTTAACTTCTCGATAACAAAGGAAATACCCATTGAGGAATAGGAGGTTTCAACGCATCTTCCCACTGACAAGTGAATATCCTGGCATCCTGTAGAACATAAAATGGTTTTGTGAACGCTATGTGTAAATCAGGTCGAACACAACTGGTTAGTATGTGAGTTGTGAGGCGGGAACTATCTCTTCTCTGACACTTATAGAAGACAACCCTCTGAGAGTTACTAAGTTTGAACACAATATGCTATGCTGCCTATAGATACACTATTATGTGCTAACCTTTTGTATCACTTGTTATGGAAACAGGTTAAATATCAGTATCAACCAGATTCGTCGTCTTGGACTCGTGCAGGCAGCGACTCGACACTATCCAGTACTTGCACGATGACACAAAAGCTTCTCTGACCAGCCGTAAGGTGTCTCCACCAGCGGAGGATCTGTTGATGTTGGTCGCCCTCGTAGGTGATAGAAGAGATTCTAGTGTTGGAGTTGATGACATGAAGTGAGGAGATGACAATGATGAAAATCACCACCAGAGAGGGTGTTGTAGACGAATATGGTACTTTTAAAAATTAGAGAAAAGGTGTTGGAGACTATCTCCTGTTGAAGAGACTATCAAAGACAAACAGCACATGGTGCTTTTGCGGATGAGGATACGAGGAAGGGGTCGACGATGACGACGGTGACTGCAGAAGTTGTTTGATACGTTCTGGTGCTGTCAGAGACGAGAAGAGAAACTCGTTAAGACATTTTGCTGCTGTCGAAGACGAATTTGATGCTGGTGAATTATGATGATATGTGGAGAGGAGGGTTGACGATGATGACAAGGGTGACGGTAAGAGAGCGTTGGAGGTTACCGCTTGAGGGTGGTGAGGATGGAGAAGAGGCGAGAGTTCTTCCTGGGGGAGGTCTTGCCACTACAGGAGGAGTCTGAGTCACTGGCGTTGGCAGCGGTGGCGGCATGGCGTGCGGCGGCAGTGTTTCCCATCTCCATCTTGCTCAGCTTTCGTCGCATCTGTTCGTCCAAGAGCTGCTGCATATCCACCTGTCAACACAACAACATTGTAAATTCACCCCACATGTTATAAGTATACAGTAATTCATATCACTCATCTACTAATAACAAATTAAAAAGATCAATTCAACAATAACAAAATACAGTGATTCATATTTTCGAGTCTTATTACTAGTTTCGATTCTTATCCTCATTTTTTAGTAATATCAATAACTTTTTTGTCGTCTTATTAACAGTTTGCTTGGACTAATGTGCTAACACATTATGTACGATGATTCTATTAACAAAAAATTTACATCAAATGATGGTAATTACTATTAAACCAAAATGTAAATAATAACAAGCAAAACGACAATAATTGGTGAAAATGGCAATGAAAACTAAATAAAAGTGACATGGAATAACCCTAATAATTATATCAATTTACCCTAGGACACCCACTTACCCTAGGACATCCACGTGCCCTAAGACACCCACCTGCCACTGCTCCAGCTGCTGAGAGAGCTCCACCTTCTGCTGGATGGCCTCCATAAGCTGGGAGTTGATCTGCATGACGTCGATCCTCGTCCTCGCCAACTCGATCTCACAGGCATTCTTGCGAGCCACGGCGTTGTCTCTCATGTCCCACGCCTGAAGGGGAGGTGCTGAGTTAGTGGGTCTCTCTCTCTCACACCCATTCTAATACAGACTCCTCTCTTCACCCATCCTACCCACTTCCTCTTCCTCTTTTCTTCATCTTTCTTCTTCTGTCTTCACTCTCTCTCTATTACTACACTTTGTTCTCTTGAGTTTCTTGCTTATACTCCATCCTTCTCACTTATTCTCTCTGTACCCTACACTTTTCCTCCCTTCCTTCTTACTGTCTTGTCTCACCTTTCATTCCTCCTCTTCCATACCTCTTTCCTCCTTTTATGTGTTTACCATCCCTCCCTACTCCTTTCATTTCATTGACTACCCTCCTCTCTCCCTCTTCCCTCCTTTCCAAACAACCTTCCTTCATCCCTTTTCTATCCCTCCTTCAAGCTCCCCCTAACTCCTCCTTCTCTCCTTTGTACCCTCCTCCATCTCTCCTTCATTCCTTCCTCCATCTCTTCATCTTTCTCTCCTACATTTCTTCCCTTCATCCTCTCCTACTTCTCTCTCTCTCTCTTTCCATTCTCCTTCTCCATCATTCTTCCCTCCTCCCTCCCACTCACCTTCTTGATGAGCTCGTCCTTGGCCAAGTGTGTGTTCTCGAGGTCGTGCTTGAGGTTGTCCCTCTGTTCAGCCACGGCCTTCATCTGGGCCTCTCCAAGAGTGACCTGGTGGCCCAACTCAGCTGCTTCCTCACCCTGAAACATCAACATGAACATCAGTGACATCATCAACATTACTGACATCATTAAAGTCATATCTCTAGCTATCTATACTTTAGGTATTAACCAACAAAATTACAGATTTGTACTCTCTTCACTATAAGCTCTACACCATAAGCTTTAGCTTCAGTATAAGCTTAATACTCTTTAAACTCTACACCCGAGACTTACTTTAGCCTTGAGCTTGTCCTTGACGTCATTGAGCTCTATGTTGAGCTTATCCACGGCCTCAAGAGCTCGGTGGACCTCCTGCTCCAGCTGTACCCTGTCCTCCCCGCGGCCACAGGACCCACACTGACCCTGGGCCTCACGCCGTAGTAAGTCCCTCACCAAACCTTTTAAATCGTGGAACACAGAACCAAGCACGCCGTTCTGTAGGGGGAGGGGGTCATCAAGGGTGTATGTGATTGGTTGACAGGTCACAGGGTTTATATAAGTGATGGAGGGTATGATTGGCTGTAAGAATAATAGGGTGTTTGATGAGGGTGAGAATATAATTACCCCCCATATTATATAGTGGTCTGAAACAAGGGTGATGGTGGTAATGATGGTGATGATGAATGATGATGATGATAATGGTGATGAAGATGATGATGATGATGATGAATGATGATGATGATAATGGTGATGATGGTGATGATGAATGATGATGATAATGAAAGATATGCGGGAGACCTTAAACTAGAAGTGATCTGATACAAATATGATGATGATAGTAATGATAATGACGATGGTAATGATAATGATGATGTTATGACTGTATTTCAATTTGTTATTTACAGGTGTTAAATATGGAAGACTCCCTCAAATAAGAGTTCAATACACCGTAACTGATATACCTTCAGTTTATCAGGCGTGAGCTCATCAGAGGAGTTGGTGGAGAGTGAAGTGAGGGAGTTCCTGCGTCGGTGTCTCAGCTGATCGATCATAACACGAACCTGTCCGATCACATCCACAACCTCCTGACGCAGCTGTGGGAGGTAAGAGGTGGTAAGGCAAGGTGACGTGCTTATGTTCTTCTAGCATATATGACGTCATTTAATTCAACAGATATGCTGATTGGTCGAGGCCTCTAAGACAGTGATGTGCTATGTTCTTTTAGCATCTATGGCGTCATTTAAGTCAACAAATATGTTGATTGGTCGAGGCCTCTAATGACGGATATGTTTGTGGTGTCATATAAGGATGTGAATATTCTAATTGGTTCATTATCAATAAAAGCCAAGGTGTCAATAAAGCGTTTTCGATGTACAGCACTCAGTTAAAACACATCAAGGAAACACAGTAGGAAACACGATACATCTAAAAGGTACAGTACAGTACAATGAAATCTCTATTTAACGGACTATATGTGTGAGGTTAGTCCGTTATATCCAAGTACGTTATATATGAAACCTTCTAACGGACTGTATGAGACGGGTAGTCCATTATAGTATATGAAATTTCCCTTATAATGGATTATATAAGAAAAGTCTGTTATATAAGAAAACTCCTTCTAACAAACTATATATAAGAGATTAGTCCTTTATATCAAAGTTCGTTAAGTGGAGGGGTCACTGTACACACATCTCCAACAACGTAACTACAATACTCATCAAGGTAATTATGTGTTGACCCAAGGCATGAAGGGGTGTAGTGTAGTTGTGTTGACCCGAGGCATGAAGGGGTGTAGTTGTGTTGACCCGAGGCATGAAGGGGTGTAGTGTAGTTGTGTTGACCCGAGGCATGAAGGGGTGTAGTGTAGTTGTGTTGACCCGAGGCATGAAGGGGTGTAGTGTAGTTGTGTTGACCCGAGGCATGAAGGGATGTAGTATAGTTGTGTTGACCCGAGGCATGAAGGGGTGTAGTGTAGTTGTGTTGGCCCGAGGCATGAAGGGGTGTAGTGTAGTTGTGTTGACCCGAGGCATGAAGGGGTGTAGTTGTGTTGACCCGAGGCATGAAGGGGTGTAGTGTAATATGTGTTGGCTCACAGGTAAACATAAGCTATAATAACATGATAAGTGAAGTTAATGACATTAATTATTAGTTAGGCAGTTAGGTGAGGTCATTGAGAGGTAATAATAACTACAGTGAAACCTCCATCTAACGGATTATAAGGAAGAGAGAAATCCGTTATATGGAGGTTTCACTATACTGTATATGGAGCTTAATATGAAAGAAGAGTCAATTTTATTCTCTTAGTGCATTCAAATTTCAACCACAAAATACTTAGACTTACATTATATACTGTACCCTGTAATCTTATAAAATATATATATAAACATGTTAAAATATATAAGAAATAGATCTGTCCATAATGTTTGAAGATGATGTGTGTTAATTAATACTGTAAACATTATAGTCTCCCTGAGTGATTAATAACCTTCTAAATATACTTACTAGTTTGTTAAGTGTTTATATATGTAATCTTTGATGTGTGAGTGTGTGTTGGGGCATCATTTAGCAAGCACTACAAGCACTTCTATATACAGTGAAACCTCCATATAACGGACTCCACTACAAGAAGAATTATATCAATGATCAGGTGATACAGAGGGAAAATAAAGTTTATCTGTTGAGAGGAAGAGGAAGGGGTTAGCTTAGGTTAAACGAGGCTAAGTTGGTTTAGGTTCGGTTAAGTTGGGTTAGGTAAGGTGAGGTTAGGTTAACACAGACTACTACTACTACTGAGTCTTTGGTGCTGCTACAGTAAGCCTATTACAACTGTAGGTGGTGGTGGTGGTGGTGGTGTCACTTACAGAAGTTGTGCCCTTGAAAAGAAACAAAGGAACAGATATTAGACACGAAAATCACACACAGACAACACAACAACAACACAACACAAACAACAACGACATGCATTTGTGTTGCTTTCTATGTATTAGCTAAAGCAATGATCGTCACACAGCTAATTACAACACAGGCAATACTTATACAGTATACGTGAAACACTCTCTCCTGTGTTCCATCTACAACACTGATAATGTTGCAAGGTGAATCATGACTTTGAGAAACTTCCATTGTGTATATACAGTATCAGGGTGCTTATGTTAATTGTGGTACAGTACTGTATAGTGTTCCTCATATATCGATAGTCTTATTTAGGTTATGAGAGCATTATCAAGAGGTCCAGAGTCAACATGATATTGTTTTGGGGCGGCCAGTGTGTGTGTGTGTAGCCAATGCAAACTACTATTACTACTGCTACTGCTAAAGCGACTACCAACAAGGCATTTATTGAACCAGTATGCAAAAACCACAACTTTATCATAACACGTAAATTTAAAACCAGAAAAGTAATTAGTGAAGAAATATAACCGATAGATTATAATTTGGATCGTTATGTAAACACAGTATAAACATTTCCCTGAGTTATTAATATATAAACACATTGACATATATAGAGAATAACTCAGTCGAAGCAAATAAACGGTTAACATGAGGAATCACCACCCAGCTTATTTCACCTGAAGATTAACCACCCTAACACTATTGTGGGGATAAGGTTAGGTTAAGTTTGGTTAGGTCAGGTTAGGTTAGGTCAGGTTACATTGGATAAGATTAAGTTATGTTTGGTTAGATTATGTTAGATTAGGTCAGGTTGAGTTAGGTTAGGCTATGGTTAGATTAGGTTTGGTTAGGTTAGATCAGGTTAGGCTATAGTTAGGTAAGGGTGGTTAATCTTCAGGTGAAATAAACTGGGGTTGAAGATTCTTCAGGTGAGCCAAAGAAACACAAACAGTGATTTTTACATATGTGGCATTAACTAAAAACTAATAATTTTATCATCTAAGATTTTATCCCAAGAGAAGATTTTTACATAAACTTTATAAAACACACACACACATGAAGATTAGGTACCCCAGCTAAATTCACTTGAATATACCAAGTGATTATTTCTGTATAAACCATTTCTCTATCTCTGTATAAACCAGGTAACTTCGGGGTGTTAAACCACCAGGGGTAATAAGCTAAGGTGCCTAATCTTCACATGATCTGAAAAATATTAACTGGACAGATATCAACAAAAACAGAGACTTTACATTTAACGTGCTTCTAAGTAGTGAAGTAATGGCTGAAGCACAGAGCATTATAATTCAATATATACATGACAGGACAAGATATATATATATATATATATATATATATATATATATATATATATATATATATATATATATATATATATATATATATATATATATATATATATATATATATATCATGTAAATCCACAATGAAAACGGATAAGATAAATCTTGATAAAATCACGGGAAACAAAACAACGGAGTACTTAGCTTTCTTTATTCAAGATATCTTCAGAGGCAACTGACACCTGATAACTGACAATATATGGGAGGTACCTTGAGGATTACAGTACAAAGAAATGCATTGAGAGAGAGAGGAAGGAGGCCGAGGTGGGTGTTGGTTAGGTTAGGTACTCACCGTCTTGAGTGAGTCGCCATCCGTGCTGGGGTAGAGTAAGGGGTCGTCATACTCAAACTCCTCCAGCTCCAGCAGGTTTTCTGTTATGCTGTGGTGAGAGTGTGGCCGGGACGCTGTGGGAGAGTGAGGCGTTATAACTGGTCTGGTGAGAGGCCATAGTGAGAGGTCTGGTGAGAGGCCATAGTGAGAGGTCTGGTGAGAGGCCATAGTGAAAGGTGTCAGGACAGAGAGGGAGAGTAGGGTGTCTCATTTGTAGACCACATTATCCCATTTTCTTTATTTTATCTGTATTTTTATTCATTCAATGTCTATTATATTAAGACAAACAAGCATGAATATCCCCTTAACAACTCCTACCCTAAATTTATCTAGCAGAGTCTTTGTCATAATGAACACATCCATAGTTCCTTTAGTTAGAATTTTAATCTTTTTTTTTCTATGTTACAATGATTAGTATTTGCTAAGTGTATCTTTCATAATACATCCTATAATTGTATTGTATCATAATTCGTTTAGTTAAGATTTTATGAATATTTTTTCTGGGTTAAAATAATTAGTATTTCCTTAGAGTTATCCCTCATAACTCACCTTCATGGTCGCTCGTGTCAATCTCGATCTGGAGGGAGGTGTGACCCATGGAGGGGGAGGAGGAGTTCCTACTGATGGCCTCCAGACGATCCGTGAGCGAGTCATTGGTGAGACGCAAATCTGTCAGATCCCTGTCTCTGTTACGCAGCTGGTGGGAGAGACACGCGGGTTAGGTTAAAGGTGAGATCAATACAGGAGAATAAACATGAGATATACATAAAGAAAATAGTCGCCAAGGTCCCTCTCTCTCTTCTACAGCTGTTCCCGAGGTTAATGTCAGGTAAGATAAGATCAAAACAGAGAAGAATAAACAAGAGAAATACAGCTGGTCGGGGTAAGACCAAGACGTTAAGTTACAGAAACACAAAAATGGACAATAAACAGACAGGGTGATGAAAAAGTCCCTGTGCACCTACAATAACTAACAATACAGTAATACAGTATATACAGTAAATGGTCTCGGTTAATATCGAAAGTGGATACAGTTTCCATTTACTCTAAATAGAACAAGGTACATAACAATGTAGACATAACAAAGAATAACTATACGTATACTGTTAATTACTGTAGGTATACGGGGACCTTTTGATCAACCTGCACAAGAGATCGAATTGAATCTCAAACATCGTCTTTTATATAGCAATTTACAATGCAGTCACTCAAAAATCTACTCGAGGTGATCGATGAATTCCAGAATGAACACTGTGACTCCTGTTGTCTCGGTAGGGTTGTCAAAATCCTTCGTCCGTTGTCATATTTTTTTACACAATTTTGTATAGATAGTTTTTTGGGGTGACTGTACTGTGATTCTACTAACCATTAAATAAATACTGCTATTATTTTTATATATCTATTAAAATTACTAGCTCTTGTACCCTTCATAAAAGCTCTGGTAACACCCTCAGGACTCACCATGGCCCCGATAACACCCCTAGGACTCGCCATGGCTCCATTAACACCCTCAGGACTCACCATGGCCCCGATAACACCCTCAGGGCTCACCATGGTCCCGATAACACCCTCAGGACTCACCATGGTCCCGATAACACCCCTAGGACTCACCATGGTCCCGATAACACCCTCAGGACTCATCATGGCCATGATAACATCCCCAGGACTCACCATGGCCCAAATAACACCACCAGTGACTCACCGTGGCCTCCTGCTCCTTGGATTGCTTCTCCAGCATAACCAGCCTATCAGTCGTGGCGTCTAGGGTCGAGTTCAGACCTTCCCTCTCATCTATTAAGCTGTCTATCCGTCGTTCCAACTCCATCTTTCTGTCAGCGAGCAAGTTGATCTGTGGAAACAAGGACCACGTTAAAAATACACATTCTTGTTAATTTACCATAACCTACCAACTTTTTAAATTCTGTGATCGCTAATGTTAAAATCTTTGTCTTCAATATACTAAACCCTACCGAGTATAATCTCAATTTAACATCTTAATCTCAGCTTCCTCTATAACTGTTTTTAACCAAGGTTAAGATATCTTGTCAATAAATATATCATAATCTACCATGATGATACTTTAGCTTGTGATTAACAAATACTACAAGAGATATAAATTTAAACCCAAGGAAAACAATCGTAATACAGATAAATTAAAACATGACAGAAAATGAAGTAAATAAATCAAATTTTTCCTATACACACACACACACACACACACACATATATATATATATATATATATATATATATATATATATATATATATATATATATATATATATATATATATATATATATATATATATATATATATATATATATATATATATATATATATAAAAGAATCATGAATTTATATGACTGATATAATGGCATTGTGGTTAAATATTTACTTGTTTGTTATATTCTTTTTTTTTTGTAAATTACTTAAGTTAACCTACCATGTCAAGACTGAATTTAACATCTGTACCTCCTCCCTCACCACCTACACTACCACCCACCTCCTCCCTCACCACCTACACTACCACCCACCTCCCCACCACCCACCCACCCACACCACCACCCACACCCACCCCACCACCCACACCACCACCCCCACCCACTCACCACCCACCTCCCCACCACCCACACCACCACACCCACCTCCTCCTCACCACCTACACTACCACCCACCCTCCGTCACCACCTACACTCACCACCCACCCCCCCAACCCACACCACCCACCCCCCTGCCCCACACCAACCCACCCCACCCCACCCACACCACCACCCACCTCCCCCACCCACACCACCACCCACCCTCCGGTCACACCCACACCACCACACCCACCTCCTCCCCCCACCACCCACACCACCACCCACCCCACACCCACACCACCACCCACCTCCCTCACCACCTACTACACTACCACCCACCTCCTCCCTCACCACCTACACTACCACCCACCTCCTCCCTCACCACCTACACCTCCAGTACTTACCTCATCTCTCAGCACCTCCAATGTAGACACCTGCTCCGTCATGTTAGACTTCCTCACGTTACACTGGTCTCGGAGGTGCTGTAGCTGCTGCTCCAACTGTTGCTCATATTTAGACGACTGTGAACAGGAAACACTCAGTATACTCAAATAAACACTGTCAGCATGTCAGTATACCAAGAAAAACCTCCTTGACCCCTGACTCACGTATTGTACTTGACCCTGACTGACCTCCTTGAACCCTGACATGACTTAACCCTGACTCACATACTGTACTTGACCCTGACTGACCTCCTTGACCCCTGACATGACGTAACCCTGACACATACTATACTTGACCCTGAGTCACGTACTGTACTTTAACCCTGACTCATGTGGTTTACTTGACTCTAACTGACCCCCTATGACCTGATCGTAACCCTAACTGACCTCCTTGAGCTGGGTGGTGAGCCGCTGGTTCTGTTCAGTAAGCTGGTCAATGAGTTGGCTCTTCTCTCTCTCAGTCTGCTTGACCACCTCCTGCTGCTCGTGTAGGTCGACCCTGTGAGAGGGAGGGAGAGTAAGTGAGTGGGTCAGTGAGAGGGAGAGAGGAAAGGGGGGGGGGAAGAAAGAGAGGGAGGGAGGGAAGGAAGAGGTAGGGTGAGTGAGTGGGTCAGAGAGAGAGAGGATGGGAGAAGGAATGGGTGAAGTTTGTAAAGTGAGTACAAGGACAGAAAGGGAGAGGAAACGGTGTGTAAAGAGATAGGATATAAGTCTTATAAGGTAAAAGGGAGAGGGACTAAGGTGTAATGGAACAGATGTGAAAGTAAGTGAGAAGGAAGGAGAGTAAGTAAGTGGGTAGGGTGAGAGAAGGGAGAGAGAGAGAGAGAGAGAGAGAGTAAATAAATGTAAAAATATTAACAACTACGAGACTGTTAAGGAGATAGTCATTTTATGAAACTTTCTAGAGACTACAAGATACAGACTACGAGGCTTTTAAGAGACTACAAGATACAGACTACGAGGCTTTTAAGAGACTACAAGATACAGACTGTGAGACTTTTAAGAGACTACAAGATACAGACTGTGAGACTTTTAAGAGACTACAAGATACAGACTACGAGACTTTTAAGAGACTACAAGATACAGACTACGAGACTTTTAAGAGACTACAAGATACAGACTGTGAGACTTTTAAGAGACTACAAGATACAGACTACGAGACTTTTAAGAGACTACAAGATGCAGACTACGAGACTTTTAAGAGACTACAAGATACAGACTACGAGACTTTTAAGAGACTACAAAATACAGACTACGAGACTTTTAAGAGACTACAAGATACAGACTACGAGACTTTTAAGAGACTACAAGATACAGACTACGAGACTTTTAAGAAACTACAAGATACAGACTACGAGACTTTTAAGAGACTACAAGATACAGACTACGAGACTTTTAAGAGACTACAAGATACAGACTGTGAGACTTTTAAGAGACTACAAGATACAGACTGTGAGACTTTTAAGAGACTACAAGATACAGACTGTGAGACTTTTAAGAGACTACAAGATACAGACTGCAAGATTTTTAAGAGACTACAAGATACAGACTGTGAGACTTTTAAGAGACTACAAGATACAGACTACGAGACTTTTTAAGAGACTACAAGATACAGACTGTGACTTTAAGAGACTAAGACTTTTAAGAGACTACAAGATACAGACTACGAGACTTTTAAGAGACTACAAGATACAGACTACGAGACTTTTAAGAGACTACAAGATACAGACTGCGAGACTTTTAAGAGACTACAAGATACAGACTACGAGACTTTTAAGAGACTACAAGATACAGACTACGAGACTTTTAAGAGACTACAAGATACAGACTACGAGACTTTTAAGAGACTACAAGATACAGACTACGAGACTTTTAAGAGACTACAAAATACAGACTACGAGACTTTTAAGAGACTACAAGATACAGACTACGAGACTTTTAAGAGACTACAAGATACAGACTACGAGACTTTTAAGAGACTACAAGATACAGACTGTGAGACTTTTAAGAGACTACAAGATACAGACTACAAGACTTTTAAGAGACTACAAGATACAGACTGTGAGACTTTTAAGAGACTACAAGATACAGACTGCAAGATTTTTAAGAGACTACAAGATACAGACTGTGAGACTTTTAAGAGACTACAAGATACAGACTGTGAGACTTTTAAGAGACTACAAGATGCAGACTGTGAGACTTTTAAGAGACTAGGAGCCTTAAGAGGTTAAATATGGCTTGGAATGTACCAGATACACACACGTACTGTGCCCGAAGCTCTGCCCTGGGGAAGCGTAAGAAAATAATAGAATAAAAGGCAATAAAATAAAAATGGTGAAATGATAAACGATAAAGAAATAATTAAAATGTGATAAATACAGTGACAGAAATGTAATGATAAGCTGATTAGTGAAGCGATAAATCAAATAAATAAATAATAAATAAAATGTGACAAATGCTAAATGCAATAGCAAGTTGATGATAAAAAAATTATAAAAGCAGTAACAAAAATGCAATAAGAAGCTGATAAATGGCGAAATGATAAATAATAATAATAACAATAACAAAACTAAAGTGACAGAAATGCAATAACAAAATATGATAACGTAAAAATACAACATTGACAGTAAATGCAATAGCTCAAATAAAATAGTGGAAAATGCAATGATTAGAAAATGCAATAACTGAAATATGCAGTAAATTTTACGATGCAATTACCTAACAGTGCAAGAACGTATAAAATCAAATTATGTGCAAAATGCAATAAAATGTAATATTGTTTAATACTGCAATAACGTAAAAATGCAATAAAGAATAACAATGCAATCACGCAATGAATAAACAAAATGAAGAATATTAGGTTTGTGACGGTGTGATTTAATACTGAAAGCCTTATGAAGTGAATAGAAAGCCTTATAAGGTGAAAAGTCCCTATAAAGTAAGTATAAAGCCTTAAGAAGTGAATAAAAAGCCGTACAATTATGAAAAAAGCCTTATCAAGTGAATAAAAAGCCTTACAATTATGAAAAAAGCCTTATAAAGTGAATAAAAAGCCTTTTAAGCATCAAAATCCCCTATAAAGTAACGAAAAAGCCTTATAAACGTACCCACGGCCTTATAACGTTGTAACACACACACACACACACCAAAACTTACTTGACATTCTGAAGGTCTATAGTCAACTCCTGCACCCTGACCTCGTACTCGCTCTCTGTCGCCGTCAGTTTGCGTCTCAGGCCATGCTTCTCCTGTTCCAACACCTGTCGAGAGGATGGGCTAATTAGTGCCGTGTTTACCTGATGATGGATGGCTTGGCTTAGGGAGTGAGAGGGGAGGGAGAATAATGATAATGATGATGATAATAATGATAACAAAATCAATAATAATAATAATGAAGACAATACATTATTCCGTTTTATAAATTAACGACAGAGAGAGAGAGAGAGAATGACTCCCCCAGAATACAAATGTTAATCTCACGAACCGAAACTACACTGTCACCTCTCTCACACACACTACCAGCTGTTCACGATAACCTCAGAACAATCTCCAGAGGTGAGTGGGCGTGTTGAAGCAGGTGGGCAGCGTGGTGCACCCTCTCACACAGGTAATGGTGGTAGTTGTGGTAGAGGGGAGCCACCACATCTTTCCCACAAGGTTGGTGAGAGAGAGAGAGAGAGAGAGAGAGAGAGATAAGGTGGTGTTTGGGTCACACTTGACAGTATTCTTCAACTCTTCCTGATTGGTGGGAATAATGTCAACACGATGCGTCTTTGTTTGTGAGGGCGAATGGGAGTGTTTTGTTTACTGTGTGTGTGTGTGTGTGTGTGTGTGTGTGTGTGTGTGTGTGTGTGTGTGTGTGTGTGTGTGTTTATTAATGGTGCTTAGTAGTAGTAGTAGTAAATAAATTAGACTAAATGTGATATTAACATTTTTCACTATTAACCCCATCAATCATCACCATCGTCACCATCATCATCATCACCACCATCGTCACCATCACCACCACCACCACCACCACCACCACCACCATCATCATCATCATCCATCACACCATCACCACCATCATCATCACCATCACCATCATCATCATCATCATCATCATCATCATCACCTCCATCGTCATCACCACCACCACCATCATCATCTTTATCATCATCATCATCATCATCACCATCGTCACCACCACCACCACCACCACCACCATCTTTATCATCACATCATCATCACCACCATCGTCACCGTCACGATCATCATCACCACCACCACCACCACCACCACCATCATCATCATCTGTATCATCAACACCACCATCATCATCATCACCACCATCGTCACCACCACCACCACCACCATCATCATCTTTATCATCATCATCATCATCATCACCACCATCGTCACCACCACCACCACCACCACCACCATCTTATCATCATCATCATCATCACCACCATCGTCACCGTCACGATCATCATCACCGCCACCACCACCACCACCACCATCATCATCATCTGTATCATCAACACCACCATCATCATCACCACCACCACCACCACCACCACCACCACCACCACCACCACCACCACCATCATCATCATCATCCTCCATCGTCACCATCACCACCACCATCATCATCATCACCACCATCGTCACCATCACCACCACCACCACCACCACCACCATCATCATCATCATCACCATCATCCACACCATCATCACCATCATCATCAGTTACACACATTATACAGCCCCTAAGAGCTGCCATTACATAATTCAAAACTAAAAAAAATTTACCATAAAATCAATGACCCCCCCTACCTTACCTTCCTCCTACACCCCGTCCCTCCCTTCCATACCCCGTCCCTCCCTTCCATACTCCTTCGTACCCTTCCACAGTCCCTCCCATCTTCTCTCCTTCCCTTCCACACACACTCCTTTCCTATCACTTCCTCCCTCCTTCCCCTCTCCCTTTCTCCCTCCTGCACCATCCTTCCCTCCCCTCTCCCTACCTCCATCTCGCATCATCCTTCCCTCCTTTCTCCCTTAACGTCCCCCTTCCCTTTCCCCCTCCTGCACCTTCCCTCCCTTGCCCTCCCCCCCTCACGATAACAGCATTGCATCACCCAGACACCATCATCTGTACCCCCTTGACCACACACCACAATGAACCAACAATACCAAGGGGCCAATTGAAGTACCACACAACAGTGGGTCCTCCTGGGTGTAGAATAATTCCCACGGTCACTCAGTTCAAGTCAAGTTTTGTCTGCTGAAAAATTGGTTTGTTTGGTTTGGGTTGTGTTGGGTTAGGTTGGGTTAAGGTGATTTTGAGGACGAAGGGGAGGGAATGGGTTTGTGGGGTGTGAGGGAAGGAATGTAGTGATTGATGAGGGAATGGGGATGGGATAGGGTGGCGAGAATGGGGTGATGGGGGAGGGAATAGGGTGACTTATAGTGTGTGGGAGGGAACGGGGGTGACTGGAGGGGCGTGGGGGGTGGTGGTGGAGTAACGGGCTGGTGGAGGTGACCGGCTGTGGTCAACTAACAGGCGACGGTAAATGGTTTTGTCCAAACACCAACACCGCTCACTGACCTAACTGCTTTCCGCCTCGCTAACTACCCCATCCCCCACTAATTACCCGTGATAATTATCTCTAACTACCCATAATAATTATCTCTATCTATATTACCCTACTAATTACCCATGCTAATTACCTCTCTATCTAACTACCCATGCTATTACCTCTATCTAACTACCATGCTAATTACCTCTCTAACTACCCATGCCAGCTACCTCTCCATGTAACTACCCATACTAATTACCCCACTAGTTAAACACCCATGCTAACTACCTCTATCTAACTACCCATACTAATTACCTCTCCAACTACCCATGCTAATTAACTATCACCTGACTATGTTACACCTTTTCACACACCTATGGATTCACCTGTGCTCACCTGGTCTCCTATATTAAGTCTCCCTCTATATACGATTACCTGAGTTAATTAGGGGGGAGGGGTTTTAACTCTCTCCACCCTCCCCTTTATAAGAACACCTGAGTTAATTAGGGGGGGAAGGGGGTGTGTGGGAAACATTTGTGAGACCCCCTTGTTTATCCCTTCAGGTGTGTATGAGGGGGGTGAGGACTATTTTGGTTGGATGGTTTAGTTGACAGGTGTGTGGGTGGTCTGCATATAAGCATACTGTACAGGTAGATGTAAATATATGTTCTTCTGTAGGGATATCCATATGTATACATTCATTATGTGTATTTGTGCGCATAATGTATTCTTTGGCGGAGAGTAATGGGTGGGAATGCGTGTGTGTGAACTCTGGCGTCAGCTGGTACACGACTTGGCACGTAACACACACACACACTATCATTCAACACTCAAGTCTCTCTCTCTCTCTCTGCAACCCACCCAATCACACTCTATCACCCGCCCACCCACACCTTCCCATCCACTCAATCATTCTCTCACCAACCAGCCTGTACCCACTCATCCCTCCTCCCTCACCCCCTACACAGGTAACTGGCCTTCTGGTGGTCAGCCCCGACAGGTAAGTACAGTATTACCTGGGTGGTTTACTAATGAACAGTTACGAGAGGAATTTTACGGTTCACGGACAAACACAAAATTGCCGCATTATTCGCTTAAAAGGTAAACTGACTGTAAATGAGAGGTTTGTGTTCCCACGGTTCATTTACACAACTCAATTATCTACCGGAGTGTAAATGTAAATCGTTGATGTAAATAAGGAGGAGTTTCTTTCATGTTGTGTAAAAAAGTAAGTTTGTTTTCGACTGTATGTGAAAGAATTGTCTCAAAGTGTAAATCATTAAGTACCAGTTGTAAATGACCCTCCCAGGTCCCTCAATAAGAAGACCTGGTGGACACAAGAGACAGGTCACAGGTCCACCCTCCCAGGTCCCTCAATAAGAAGACCTGGTGGACACAAGAGACAGGTCACAGGTCCACCCTCCCAGGTCCCTGAATAAGACCTGGTGGACACAAGAGACAGGTCACAGGTCCACCCTCCCAGGTCCCTCAATAAGAAGACCTGGTGGACACAAGAGACAGGTCACAGGTCCACCCTCCCAGGTCCCTGAATAAGACCTGGTGGACACAAGAGACAGGTCACAGGTCCACCCTCCCAGGTCCCTGAAGACCTGGTGGACACAAGAGACAGGTCACAGTCCACTCCCAATAAGAAGACCTGGTGGACACAGGTCACAGGTCCACAGGTAATAAGACAGGTCACAGGTCCACCCTCCCAGGTCCCTCAATAAGACCTGGTGGACACAAGAGACAGGTCACAGGTCCACCCTCCCAGGTCCCTCAATAAGAAGACCTGGTGGACACAATAGACAGGTCACAGGTCCACCCTCCCAGGTCCCTGAATAAAACCTGGTGGACACAAGAGACAGGTCACAGGTCCACCCTCCCAGGTCCCTCAATAAGACCTGGTGGACACAAGAGACAGGTCACAGGTCCACCCTCCCAGGTCCCTCAATAAGAAGACCTGGTGGACACAACAGACAGGTCACAGGTCCACCTCCAGGTCCATCAAGAGGACACACAGGTCATCGTGGTGTTTTCAGCGACTCGTGACCGTTACGGGTCGTCTGGTTCGTCCGCTACGGTCATTTCCGGCCGCTGGTGACCGTTATTGGACGTTACTTAAAGTTACTGGACGTTACTTAAAGTTACTGGACGTTACTTGATGTTACTTAAAGTTACTGGATAGAGTAGCTTCTATCCTCTTCCTCCTAAGACTCCTCCTCCTCCATTAAGACCTTCACCTAAGACTCCTCCTCCTATTATTCTTCTTCCTTGCTCTTCTTCTTCTTAATCCTCCTTCTCTTCTTCTTATTCTTCTTCCTCTTCCTCCTCCTCCCAGGAATGTGTCATCATCTCTTTACTTTCACTTTACAAACCCGACAATATATTTTTCCTGTAGTCTGCCCTCACGCCTCACATATTCCGTTTTCTTTAACTTAAAATAACATTACGTCATATTAACAATAACTAATAATTAAGAAAGTGTTTTTTAATTTAACCAACGCTGTTTTTAAGTTAGGAAATAGTATTGACTGACACACACACACACACACACACACACACACACACACACACACACACACACACACACACACACACACACACACGCGGTCTCAACATCATGTAGTGGTCGGGGTGTTATGTTTAAGACACCAACCTGAATGACATCACACCCCCATGACATCACCTCCCCCCCTCAGGCAGTGAGGGAGGGAGGGCGAGAGTTAGGTAAGACGCTGCATAACTCACTTGATGCTACCATAAAAGTGCCACTGCTGGGAGGTGACTGGCGATCATTTGCCTGACGTAGTTTTCATTTATATCAAAGACAAGTATGAGTACAAATCAGTTTTACTCCGTCAATAATTGAGTGAGTGAACAAAACAAAATGAGTTTCACAGTTCCGGGATATAAACAAAAAACAAAGGAACATCAGCTGGGCTCCAAATGTCAACAAAAACATTTATACATCAGCTGAGGTCGTGAGAGAAAGTGGAAGAGAGAGAAAGAGGGGGTGAGGGAGGGGAGGTGAGGTGAGGAGGGTGAGGGGTGAGGAGGGGTGAAGGAGGAGGAGGAGGGAGGAGGGTAGGAGGGGGTGGGGAGGGTGGGAGAGGAGGGTGGGGGAGGGGTAGGCCCGAACAATGGCATGGGTGCAGCGTGACCTTTACTCCACACTAGTTCCTGGCACAGGTTTACATGGGGGTCCAGGCCAAACAGACCCCAATCAAATATCTCCTGGGGCCCATTGGGACTACGGTACCTCTGACCATTCCATCCTTGCAGTTTAATGTGTACGTAATCCCACTGTACAAATTTCCGTATTACGTTTCACCTGAAGATTAAACACCCTAATGTTAACCACACCTAATCTAACCCCAACGCTAACCTAACCTAATCCCCAGGTAGCATCAGGTGAAATAAGCTGATGTGGCTAATCCTCAGGTGATTCTAATTAACCTGTAAATACCAAGAGACAACCCATTTACATTATTGAATTAAACAACAAAGGCTCAGGATCTCCCTCCCCCCCCTTGAGGAACCCCACCACGTCATCAGTAAGTGTGGGAGGTGACTCCCTAATGTGACTCAGGTAGGGTAGGGCAGGTGTGAGAAGGGGCTAGGTAGGTAGGTAGGTATCTCTCTGGATCAGGGTTAGGGCTAGTAGGGGTCAACCAGGGATTGCTCTTACAGCTCTCACTATATGACTCACGCCGGAAGGTGTGTGTGTGTGTGTGTGTGTGTGTGTGTGTGTGTGTGTGTGTGTGTGTGTTTATAAGTATCTTAAAAAGGAACAAAAAACTAGGAAAAATAGATACAATAAATTAAAAGCTGAGCACCAGAAATACACTGGGCAGGGGGTATACAGGAGGGTGGGGCATGACAAGGCTATACAAGGGGCTGTGAATCACGTATGTTCAAAGGTCGAGGACGATGTGTGTGTGTGTGTGTGTGTGTGTGTGAACATGAGAATGGAGGAAACTGCAGCAGGCCTATTGGCCCATACTGGGAGAGAGAGAATTACTCCCCTAGACCGGCTAAGGGTGGTGGGATGGAAAGGGAAAGAGGAAAAAGTGGGAGGAAGGGTGAAGGAGTTGGAGGAAAGGGGGGAAGGTGGAAAAGACAACGGGAAGAGAAAGGGGGAAGAAGCAGTGGGAAGGGGAAGGGGAGGATGTGAGGAGAGTGGGAAGGAGTAAGAGAAAAGGTGGAAGGGAGGAAAGTGGGAGGGAGTGAAGGGGGAAAGGGAAGAAGCGATAGAAATAGGGAAGGGAGGGAAGCTGGAAGAAGCGGTGACGGGGGGAAGGGGGTAAGGGGGAAGGGAGAATGGGGAGACCACAACCACAAACAACTTGAAGGGGAAAGCAGAGAAACCAATGAGAACGTCTTTTGTTTGGTCAGTACCAGAGCCGTATTTACTGGCCATGAATCCACCCACTGGAGGGAAACTGACCAATCACAGCTGAGGTGACCATCTGACACACACCTTTTACAAGTTTATTTTTGGTTTTCGCGCCATTTTGTTTTATTTTTCTTTGGTAATTCGCGCCACTTTTAGTTTTTTTTTTGTGTTCGCGCCAATTTTTTCCTTTATCTTCGCCTTCTAACGACAACTTCTATTTGTGTACCTCCTTTACATCTCCTCCTCCTCCTACATTCTGTTTATCTTCTCCTCCATCCCTTCCTCCTCCTACATGCCCCCCCCCCCCTCACCTTTCCTTGGCATACACTTCTATCAAGACACTTCCTGCATCACGATCAAGACACTGGACACTGTAGTGGGCTCTAGGGGGGGGGTCCTTGGGTCAAAGGTCGAAATTTACTGACCTTGTCACTTGAAGAGGAAGAAAAAGGAGAAGAAGAAGGAGAAGAAGGAGGAGAAGGAAGGTCAAGATGTATGTAGGAGAAGGAAAGATATACCATGTGGTGGAGGGAGTGGTGGAGTGAACTTAGGGAGTGGTGGAGGGAGTGGGGATGGATAATGTGGTGGAGAGAGTAATGGTGGAGGGTGTGGCCAGTGACTGATGGTGTAGGATGTGGTGAGGGAGGGAGGGAGGGAGACTTGCCCAAATAAAGATCCCAGTACCAGGTAGGACCAGGTATCGGAGCCGCCCAGGTAATGACTGTCACCTTACCTGCATACACAAGATTACAGGTACAGGCAGGTAGAGAGAAGTTACAGTAATTTCCACAAGGTTACAGTATCATACAGATCCAGGTTGACAAATTACAGTGACCTTCAAGGTAAATACATCCACACAATTTATTAATGAATATATTTAGTTATAGTATTATTGTTATTGTTACTGTTGTTATTATTGTTATTATTTCCATTATTATAGTGTTATTATTATCAATGTTATTAGGGTAAGATAAATGGTGTGTACAATTGGTGTGACTTGACCTGTTGTTCACGAGACAGTTTCACACACACACACACACACACACACACACACACACACACACACACACGTTCTTGTTCCCAGACGCAGGTCACTGAACCCTTGTGAGAAAGTTTCCTGGACAACTTGACCTCTTCCTTTCTCCTCCCCTCTTCCTCTCTTTCTCTTCGTTTCTTCTACGCCCCTCTTGAACTGTCTTCCTCTTCCTTCCTCTTTCTCCTCCTCCCTCTCTTCTTTCCTTCTCCTCTCCTCTTTTTTATATCTTCCCTCTCTTGCTTCTCCTTTTATTTGTCTTCCTCCTCCCCTCTTTCTTTTCCTTTCTCCCCTTCCCCATTTATCTGTGTTCCGCCCCCTAATCCCCTTTCTCTCTATTTCTCCTCTTCCTTCCCTTCTTTTCCTCCTCCTCCTCTTCTTCCAAGTCCTTTACTCCCGTCCATTTCTCTATCCCTCTCCCTCTCTCTCTCTCTCTCTAGTATTCATCTTCTGTTTTGCTTATTCCTTTTTCTATCCTTCAATTCCTTTTGTCGTTTCCACTTGTTTCTTTCTTCTTCTCCTTCCCTTCTTTCGTTCGTTCTCTCTATCTCTCCGTCGTTTCATTTGTTCCTTTCCTTCTCTTCTCTCGCCCTCTCCCTCCTTCTTACCCCCTATCCCTTTCCTCCCCTTCTCACCCTCCCTTGTCGCCTCCTCCTCCCGCTACCCCTTCCCTACCCCCTCTCCATCCCTTTGCCGTCTTCCCTACCCCTTTCCTTCCCCTCCCATTGCTTTCCCCCATACCCCTTCCCCTCCCCCTGGTCGTCCCCCTTCCCCTGGTCGTCCCCCTGGGTACAACAACACGACAGGAAGACGGTGGGGGGTACCCTGTGTCCGGAGTCGTTCACGCCTCACGGAGTAGGAGGAGGAGCAGGAGGGCGACGTCCTTCACTGTTCTCCTGCCAGGACTGTAGGACTCCAGGCGTGACACACACACACACACACACACACACTACAATGGTGAACAGAAGGGGACCTCTCTAGCTGTCCATGGTTCAGTGTTTTACAATAAGGAAAACGGTACATCTTGTCTCGCGTCCAACAGAACATCTTTCAGGTAGTCACGAATCCTGTTATCTGTTTCCCTGAAGGTGAGACAATCAACAGACAACAGAAAAAGAGCTCTAGGGTTTGTTTGTTTTTTGTTTGAGTGTGTTTGTTGTTGACTGTTTTGTTTTGTTTTTCTTGGAAGATAAAGTTTGTGTGTGTGTGTTTGTGTGTGTGTGTGTGTGTGTTAGCGATGTACCTCTGTTTCTTGAGAGTGTTGAAGTTTTGTGTTGTTCTCTCTCTCTGAAGTATTGAGGCATCTTGTTTTATGGGCGGGACTCTCTCTCTTCACCATAATCCTGTTTTTGGAAAGTACCTGTAATCTCTTTGTCACTTTTCTCTTTTCTGACTCTCACTTTCTCTAGATCACTTTCTCCTTATTTCTTATCGTCTTCTCTTTCTCCTGCACTTGCTCCGTCATGCTGCAGTTATGTAAAGTACTTTCTATAGTGGATAATATCTCTCTCTCTCTCTCATTTAAATAATTTTCGGTTTTCTGTATGTGTGTGTGTGTGTGTGTGTGTGTGTGTGTGTGTGTGTGTGTGTGTGTGTGTGTGTGTGTGTGTGTGTGTGGTGTGTGTGTGTGTGTGTGTGTGTGTGTGTGTGTGTGTGTGTGTGTGTGTGTGTGTGTGTGTGTGTGTGTGTGTGTGTGTGTGTGTGTGTGTGTGTGTGTCGCGGTCGTTGTCAGTGTCATCTCTTTATTAGGTTGTGGTGCAGGTGTGAGGCTGTGTGGTAGGTGAGGGACCTGTGTGGGCGTCGTGAGCGTGGGCGGGCGGGTGTGGGTGAGGTGTGTGTGGGCGTGGGTGGGTGTACCGGTCCTGGGGGGTAACGTGAAGAGAACCTGAAGGATGAGGTCAGGCCAAGTGGGCAACCCGGAAATATAAACATACATATATACGTGTATAGATGGATGGATGGATGGATGGATGGATAGATAGATAGATGGATGGATGGATGGATGGATGGATGGATGGATGGATGGATGGATGGATGGGATGGATGGATGGATAGATAGAGGATAGATAGATGGATAGATAGATGGATGGATAGGTTAGATGGATAGATAGATGGATAGATAGATGGATAGATACAGATAGATAGATAGATGGATAGACAGATAGTTAGACTGTACACACAAATAAACACACACACACAAAGATACATACATTCACTACCACACTGCCATCTAACTTCCTTATATCATCTCTCCATAACCAACACAGTGAGGAGGGGCGGGGAGGGGCGGGAGGGGCGGGAGGCGGGAGGAGGGAGGAGGGCGGGAGGGAGAGGATGACCATTATGAGAGGGGGGAGAAGGGAGGGGTGGGAAGAGTACCACTGAGAGAGGAGAGGGGAAGGGTCACTATGAGAGGGAATGAGAGGGGAGTGAAGGATTGGGAGGGAAGAGGGGGAATAGATTATCTTGAGGAGGGATGATGAGGATAGGAGGATGTGGGTTGGGGGAGGATAGAGGGGTAGGGGAGATGGAGGGTGGGGGAGGATGGAGGCAGTGATCTCGTGCGGTTGGTAATTTCCTTGGATCCATCCTCTGGAAGTTTCTCCTCCCACAATTTCAGGGACCCTCACCCCACACCCCTCCACCCCCACACCCCTCCTTCACCCCACACAACCCCTCCTCCCCCAGGGTGACTAATCTTAAGGAGAAATAAGCTGGGGTAACTATTCTTCAGGTGATCCTTATTTCTGTTTGTAAAATAACACGAGAGAGAGCCAGAGCAACCTTCCCCCCCCCCCTCTCACCAACCTCGAGGTAGTGATTACAGGAGACGAAGGAGAAAGTACAGTTACAGTGATACAGCCGTACTACTGTCACCACTATTTGTGCCGTACTTCTAGTGACAGGTACAGTAAGGTACATAACCAGTGAGGTTACGTTAGGATTGGATAGATTATGTTGTGTTATGTTATGTTACGTTATGTTATAATAGGATAGGTTAGGTTAAGTTAGGATAAGTTAGGTTAAGATGCTACTGTATAGGTTAAGTTAGGTCAGGTTAGGATAAGATATGTTTGATTAGGATAGGATAGACTAGGTTAGGCTAAGTTAGGATACGAGAGGAGAGGTGAGATTAGGATCAGTTTACCTGCACTAAATGAGGTTTATAAACAAGTGGTGGCACCTGAGGACTGAGGTACTTGTTTACAAACA
The DNA here is from genome assembly GCF_018991925.1 of Homarus americanus. Taxonomy (NCBI): domain Eukaryota; kingdom Metazoa; phylum Arthropoda; class Malacostraca; order Decapoda; family Nephropidae; genus Homarus; species Homarus americanus. The sequence continues at coordinate 5,687,856 of NW_024733231.1, forward strand.
CGAGAAGCACGTGACCCTGAGGACAGCTCCCGCCAGGCAGGTAAACTAGGTCAAGGGTTTATTGATGACCACCAACCTCTAGCCCGGGGAGGTAGTGTCAGGGTCAGGGGGTAATGAGGGTCAGGGGGAGGAGGTTAGAGTCAGAGTCAGGGGGAAGGGGTAGAGTCAGGGTTAGGGGGAGGAGGTTAGAGCTGGTCAGGAGGATGTAAGGTCAGGGGAGGGGTTAGGAGTTAGTGGGTCAGTGGAAGAGGGCTAGATTAGAGTCAGGGCCGAAGGGGAGGAGTGAAAAGCACAGAAGGTTAAAACAATGGTAAACAGTGAGGGGGTGTAACTGGGGTGGGGTGAGGGTGGATGGTGTGGGTGGGGTGAGGAGGATGGTGTGGGGTGGGAGGGGTGGATGGTGGGGTGGGGTGAAAAGAGGAAGAAGCCATGGTGCGGAGGGGGGGGAACTGGGTGGGAAGATCCTATCAGCAGAAAAGTCAAGGACACACACACACACACACACACACACACACACACACACACACACACACACACACACACACGGGACACACACACACACACACACACACACACACACACACACACACACACACACACACGGGACACAATAATAATAATAATATCATTGACACACGGTCAATATCTCCCAGTTCGTTGCAGATCAATGAAGAATGTCGGGGGGAGGGAGGAGGAAGGAAGGAATGAAGGAAGGAAGCAAGGAGGGAGAGGAGGAGGAAAATACCTAAAAGGGGGTTGTTAGCCAAGAAGGAAGGATAGGGTAAGGGAAGAAGGGTGGGGGAAGGAAGAGAGAAAGGAGGAAGAGAAGAAGGAAGGTGGAGTAAGAGGGAGAGACGGAGGAAAAATGAAAGAGGCAGCAGAAATAAGGGAGAGAGAGAGAGAGAGAGAGAGAGAGAGAGAGAGAGAGAGAGAGAGAGAGAGAGAGAGCAGCAGAAATAAGGAGAGAGGAGAACGTGAGAAGAAAGGACTGAGGGAGGGAGAGGAGTGAAGGTCAGCAATATCATGACGTCATCACACTTGGTGGAGGGAGACAGGTGACTCAGGTGTGTCCGAAAGACCTTATGGACAAAACAAATACCCTCGGACAATATACTACCGGACAAATATCACAACAAAACTTCGGACAAAATACGCGTAAAACAAAAATTCCACTGAACAAAATACCATCAGGAATTTTATAAGTAATAAGAAAACGTAATTAAAGGTAGAGTCTCAGTTCAATTTCGTAGCCATTTTGTCTCATTAGTTTAGTCTCAGCTTAAGTGCGGGGAGGAGGGTTAGGTTAGGTTTAAGTTAGGTTAGATTTGGGATAATTTAGGTTACGTTAAGTTAGGTTAGATTAGGTTTGGTTAGGTTAGGGTTGCGTGTTTAATGACCAGCTGGGGTGCCTAATCTGCAGGTGCTCCAGCTTCAGATACTTAATGAGCTGTAACACCTGGATAGTTAGTATAACGGAACAGGTAACTGGTGAAAATCAGTAACTCACTCAAGCACGGGAACACCACACACACACACAGGGAGTCAGCCTACATCTAGAGCAAGTCACATGTAAACATCGTGACGAGAAGCTCCGGGTAAACAATGTGTCTGTGTTTTTCTTTTATAACGAACGAACACACACACACACACACACACACACACACACACACGGGGGCCCAGGCATGTACGCTTTCCCACACCATACCACCTGCCTACAGCTGATTGATGTCAACAAACACACGTGGTCGGGCAACAGCTGACGGATGTAAACAATATCTAATGGCCTACTATACGTGACTCCAGAATTATACGTAATATAATCCATACAATTATAGGCCCATAACAAAGGACGAATACGTATAATTTACCATAGATATAAAGTTATAGATAGAGCCTGGTTTAAGTAGGAAATTAAGTAAAGATACGTTATTGACTTAAGTTAGGAAGCTAGTTAAGGTTGTTTGGCCACATTCTCCAAAGGCGAGTCAAGTGGTGGTGACGTCAGCTGTACACGTCAATAACATGCTGGAGTAATTCCCCTGATGACGTCACACATACATACATACACGCTGACACATACACACACACATATATACTGATACACAAGCTGACACATACATAAACACCCACACATACTGCCACATACACACGCTTGTACATTCTGATACACACACACACACACACACACACACATCCAGTCCCTTCCACACAAACACACTCATACCCAACCACTTCCTCTACACGCACACACACTCACACACACACTCGCACACACACTCACACACACACTCACACACACTCATATAAGGAAAATTATTGACAAGTGGCCAACACTGAGAAACTGATAAATTTTCCTGGAGACAACAATGAGTTACCAAGTTATACTAATCCATACGTATACTGCCATTGATTTAATACTGATAGGTTAGGATAAATTAGGTTAGGTTACTGTTAATTTAGGTTAATGCTAGGTTAGATCAGGGCAGTCTAGATTGTTAGGTTAGGATAAATTAAGTTAGTTTAGGTTAGGTTAATGTTGGGTTAGGATAGGTTAGGATAGGGTGGTTCATCATCGGGTTAAATAAGCTGGGGGGGTGGGGGGGGTATTAAGAGGGTGTTAATCCTCATGTGACCCGGTTACTTTGGTGAACAGGAGAGAAAGTAAAATGCTTTCTATCAGGGTGAGTCAAGTGCTGTAATGACTTTTACCGAGCGTGAAAGTTTTACGAAATACTTTCTATAAGGAGCGAGCGACTAACTTTTTATCAAGGAGAGCGAGTGAAAGCCTTATAGATACAATGTTACCAGTACAATACTTTCTCTTAAGAGTGAAAGTGTTATAAATACCTCCCCTCAAGGATGACCTCGTCAACACCTTCAAGATATTTCCAATAAGGCCACTTGATGCATGTGTGTACCCGAGGGTCACTTAAAGCCAGGCGATCAATGTACATTGTACACACACACACACACACACACACACACACACAGAGTGACACATACCGAGAGAGAGAGACGTGGACGTTCGTGACAGGTAGACCCTCACCTGGTCCCCTGGCACTCATAATTAATGACATAATGACCTTCCCTTCCCCTCATTCCAATGGTACCTTCTCCAACTATATATTCCAACCCAAACAGACCCACAATTTAACCATTACGACTGCCTCCCCCCAATCCTAATGGTTAGGTTAGGTTGGGGGCCTATTAAGACACAGAACCCATTAGGACTCAGAACCCATTAGGACTCAGGACCCATTAGGACTCAGGACCCATTAGGACTCAGGACCCATTAAGACTCAAGACCCATTAGGACTCAAGACCCATTTAACCACTCCCATCACATCCCCATAATCATGAGGAACACAAAGGGGAGGGAACGAGTGGGGGGAGGAGGAGGGGCAGAGGAGGGGGAGGAGAGTCAACTCCAGCTGGCAAACACTAAAGAATAAACACCTAGCAAAATGATATCACTCTTCAGTACAAAAGTTACTACACGTTAAGAGGTATTTCACGGTCGGTTTGTAATGTGGCGTCTACTCTAATTATTGTGTTACGTGAGGTCCTTTTGATGTTATACCTGCTAATAGGGTGGTGATGAGTGGTGGTGAGTAGTGGTGGTGAGTGGTAGTAGTGTAGTGTGAGTGATGATGATAGTGGGTGGTGGTAGTGATGATGATAGTGGTGGGTGGTGGTGAGTGGTAGTGTAGTGTGAGTGATGATGATAGTGGTGGGTGGTGGTGTTGATGGTGATAGTATGAGTGTAGTGTGAGTGGTGGTGGATGGTTGGTGATAGTTTGTGATGGTGAGTGGAGGTGATGATGGTGGTGAGTGATGATGATAGTGGTGGGTGGTGGTGAGTGGTAGTGTAGTGTGAGTGATGATGATAGTGGTGGGTGGTGGTGTTGATGGTGATAGTATGAGTGTAGTGTGAGTGGTGGTGGATGGTTGGTGATAGTTTGTGATGGTGAGTGGAGGGGGTGGGTAATAATGGTAATAATAATAATAATAACAACAGCATTACCTATTATAGTAAAAACACTACTACCACCACTACTATCACTACTACTACTACTACTACCACCACTACTACTACTATCACTACCATCATTAACAACAACAATAACGAGCAGCAAGAAAGAGGCTGGACAGATTGTAAGTTTACCTGTAAGAAAGAGTTACAAGTTTATTATGAGAGCCGTGTAAAATGTGTTGCTTTGTTCTACTGTCCAGCCCCCCCACCCCCACTCCTCCCACCTCACCACCTCCATTCTCCTACCAGCCTCCTTCCCCGTTACCTAACACCCCCTCTCCTCTCCTTCCTCCTTCCCCGTTACCCAATATTCCTCCTTTCTTCCCCTCCCTCTTTCCCCCTTCCCTTCCTCATCTCCCCTCCTTCCCCATTCTCCTCCCTATCTCTTCCTTGTCTCCCTCTTCCTTCTCCCTACCCCCTCAGGACTGGGAAGGGGAAGGGGATTGACGCGTCATATACTGAGATGACGTGACACGCACTATGTCCATCCACTTCGCGAGAGGATGTGTGTGTGTGTGTGTGTGTGTGTGTGTGTGTGTGTGTGTGTGTGTGTGTGTGTGTGTGTGTGTGTGTGTGTGTGTGTGTGTGTGTGTGTCATACGAAGATGGTGGGGGAACGGACGGGTATGTACCTAGAAATACTGTCTTTCTGTCTGTTTGTCTGTCTGTCCGTCTCTCCCAGGTGAGGTGCAGGTAAGTGTGAAGGGAAGTCCCGCGTCACTACCCTCCATCACCCCCACCTTCTCTCTCACCCATCATCTCCACCACACTCCAACACCTCATCCTCCCCCACCATCATCTCCACCACCCTCCATCATCTCCTCCACCACCCTCCAGAATATCTCCTCCACCACCCTCCATCATCTCTCCTCCACCACCTCCATCATCTCCTCCACCACCCTCCATCATCTCCTCCACACCTCCATCATCTCTCTCCTCCACCACCTCCATCATCTCTCCTCCACCACCCCTCCATCATCTCTCCTCCACCACCCTCCATCATCTCTCCTCCACCACCCTCCATCATCTCTCCTCCACCACCCTCCATCATCTCTCCTCCACCACCCTCCATCATCTCTTCTCCATCATCTGAAACTCATTAATTCTTGACCTTTGTTCGTAATCTTCTCAGGAGGTAATATTGTGCTGACGAGTTGAGGGAAGAGAAGGGAAGGAGGAAGGAAGGGGGGTGGGACGAAGGAAGGAAGGAAGGAAGGGGAGGCGGGAAGAAGGAAGGGAAGGAAGGAAATTGAGTAAATTTAATGAGCATCATCAATCTGAGAGAGAGAGAGAGAGAGAGAGAGAGAGAGAGAGAGAGAGAGAGAGAGAGAGAGAGAGAGAGAGAGAGAGAGAGAGAGAGAGAGAGAGAGAGAGAGAGAGAGACCCTACGAACAAAAAAAATCCTTACGGTGATACAAGCAGATTGGTCAGTCTACCTCTGTGTGTGTGTGTGTGTGTGTGTGTGTGTGTGTCCAGGGAACACTCACCCCATGTGCGTCACCCTCCGTAAGTCCTCCTACAGGGCCTGAAGGTGGTGGACCTCTGGGGGACGTTGTTTGGTTATTTTCAACACCTTGAGACTTTACTTATAAACCCACTCCCCATTAAAACACAGGTACTTTACTATTCAGAAGGTGGTGGCCAATTAGGTCTCTGGTTCTCTACCTGTAAAGAGAGAGAAATGGTGTTAGTTTGTGGTTACCTCCTTACTGGAGAGAGAGAGAGAGAGAGAGAGAGAGAGAGAGAGAGAGAGAGAGAGAGAGAGAGAGAGAGAGAGAGAGAGAGAGAGAGAGAGAGAGAGAGCAGGCGGAAACCTCACCCACACAGCTATGTTAGGTGGCATCCTCCCAGAGCCGCCAGGTAAGGACAGGTGAAGCCTCGTTCACCGCCCACACGTTGACGTTTTACTGCCTAAGTCTTTGGTTAACACCCCTTCCCTCTCCCCCCCTCCCTCCTTCCTCTTCCCTCTCCCTACTATTTTTCCTCTGCCCCCTCCCTTTCTCTCCTCTTCATCTTCCCCTGCTTCCCCCTCCCTCCTTCTTACTCCTCTCCCTCCCTCTTCCCTGTACCTCCTTTTCTTCCCCTCCCTCTTCCCCGTACCTCCTCCTTCCTTTTCCCTCTCCCTGCCCCTCCTTTTCTCTCCTCTTCATCTTCCTCTTTCTTTTCTTCCTCCTCTTCATCTTCCCTTCCCTCTTCTTCTTCCCCTTCATTATCTTTCTCCTCTTCCTTCCCCTTGTCCTCCCATCTTCAGTTCCCATTTATCATATTATTTACTAATCTAGTTGATTCGCTTCTTTCTTATTATTATTATTATTGGTACAACTATTATGACACTCAGACGCCGGATAAAATAACATAATTATTATACCTGGAGACAACATAACCAGCTGTGAAATAATCAGATTACTTGTTAACCGGAGGCCGGATAAGTGAAGCAGAGAGCCTCGTGTCTCCTGAGGGTTATTACCAACTATCAGGTTCGGGCTAGATGGCCACCGACCTAATAACAGGAGCTTCAGCCTTCAGTTGTCTCCCATTGACGAGATAATAAGAGGAAATGAGATAAGTTATCGTGGGACTACTGACGAAGGACGACCTTATACTACTGACGAGGTAACACACCACATAGTAATAGGTGTTGACAGTTCCTTGATGTTTGTGTTGAGTTCCTTGATGTTTGTGTTTACAGAGTTCCTTGATGTTTGTGTTTACAGAGTTCCTTGATGTTTGTGTTTACAGAGTTCCTTGATGTTTGTGTTTACAGAGTCCCTTGATGTTTGTGTTTACAGAGTTCCTTGATGTTTGTGTTTACAGAGTTCCTTGATGTTTGTGTTTACAGAGTCCCTTGATGTCTGTGTTTACAGAGTTCCTTGATGTTTGTGTTTACAGAGTCCCTTGATGTCTGTGTTTACAGAGTCCCTTGATGTTTGTGTTTACAGAGCCCCTTGATGTTTGTGTTTATAGAGTTCCCTGATGTTTGTGTTTACAGAGTTCCTTGATGTTTGTGTTTACAAAGTCCCTTGATGTTTGTGTTTACAGAGTTCCTTGATGTTTGTGTTTACAGAGTTCCTTGATGTTTGTGTTTACAGAGTCCCTTGATGTTTGTGTTTACAGAGCCCCTTGATGTTTGTGTTTATAGAGTTCCCTGATGTTTGGGTTTACAGAGTTCCTTGATGTTTGTGTTTACAGAATCCCTTGATGTTCGTGTTTACAGAGTCCCTTGATGTTTGTGTTTACAGAGTTCCTTGATGTTTGTGTTTACAGAATCCCTTGATGTTCGTGTTTACAGAGTCCCTTGATGCATAGCCAGAAAGGAACTCTGTAAACACAAACATCAAGGGAATCAGTCACCACCGAGTAAATTTAAGAATACAATGTCATGGAGGATCGGGAAAGCGATGGAGAAAGTGATGAGAAAGGTGTGGGAAAGTGATAGGGGAGGGAGCTGGGAAGAGTGTGGGAGTGGTGACGGGTCAGAAGGATGAGCAGTGAAGGGATGGGATAGGTTGTTGTTGTTGCGATGGTGGATAGTACAGTGCCGGATGTTGCCCCTGCCACCACCACCACTTTCACCTCTTAACCTGGGTACGCTCCCTCGAGGTGCCCCATCAACCAAACTATGGACGGACGGCACGAACAAGACCGGAGGTACGGACAAACGGATGCTTAAGAATGTCGTGAAAATAGCTCCCCCCATTGAAAGTCCAGTCCCGTTCATCACGTCCTGTATAGATCCAACAAGAAAGGTCAAAACAAAAGAACATCGGAATGAAAAGTAGAACAGGCGTACAGAAAAAAATAATGAGGATTAAAACAAAGGAACATCAGGGAGGAGATGTAGTATAGATACACTAACAAGTAACGAACGATCAAAACAATGGAACATCAGGGGCGAAAAAGCAATATAAATTCACCCCAAAATACAACAAAATAAGTCACCGAAGGACTAAAGTATAGATTCAAGAACAGGTTACATCAAGAACAAAGGAGCATCACTTAAAGGTCAGATCATAAGTTCAAGAACACGTTGGGTTAAAAACAAGAGAAAAGCGATGAAAAAAAAACAGATACAAGAACGTTACATTATAAACAACTGAGAGATCAAAATATATATTCAAGAATATAATACGTTATAAAAAAGGAGCATCGCTGAAAGACCACAGTAGATATAACTCAACCTGGTCACTATTATGATTATAGGGAATTATGACCACTGGTCATTGACTTCTGAACCACAGAGAGAGAGAGAGAGAGTCAGTTAGCTAGCCAGTCTGTCAGTCTATCAGTCAGTCTATCTGTCAGTCAGCCAGTCTGTCAGTCTGCCAGAGAGCCAATCAGGTGTCAGGAACAACTGTATCTGAACCTATCCAAACATCCTCTTAATCTAATGTCCATTCTATCCCCAACCCTGACCCCGTTAAAACGACTCTGACCTCTCTGCTGGGGTCACTTGAGGAGTGTGTCAAGAGCGTGTTAGGTCGAAATCTGACCCGGAAGGGGGAGGGGGGTGGGGGGTGGATGAGGGCGTGGTTAGGGGTGATGTTGGGGGGGTGAAGTTTCAGGGAAGGTGTAGGTAACGGCAGGTAATTCATTAGTGGAGATGTGGAAGGGATGGGCGTGGTCACCTGTGTGTGTGCAAGCGTGACTGTGTTTACATTATCGTAAATACATACACACGTAATCTATTTTCTGTGTACCTCATCCCCTCCACCCCAACTTCCCTCCCTCTTTGTCACACACACACACACACACACACACACACACACACACACACACACACACACACACACACAATAATATCAATACTCTAATGGCACAGGAAAACATGGCACCGAAAAAAGGCATTATCATCAGACTAGGAAAAAATGGCGCATTAATTTTAATACATGTTTCTAAAATTTGATAACGTTTGCTATGAGAGAGAGAGAGAGAGAGAGAGAGAGAGAGAGAGAGAGAGAGAGAGACCATTACCGTCACCAACACCATCACCACCACTATCAACCCTCTCCACCACCATTATCACCTCTCACCATCACCATCACCAACACCATACATTAAACTCCACAATGGTACAGTGGTTCGTGGTATCTGGTCATCTTACAGGAAAAATGGCGGTATAGAAAGTGTGCTGTTGTCTCATCTTATTGTAGAATCTCTCTTTCTCTCTCTCTGTCTGTCTCTCCTCGTTCTGTGTGTGTGTGTGTGTGTGTGTGTCAAAATTCAACCTGACCAAAACTAATCTAACCTAAACCTAACCAAACCTAAACCTAGAATCAACCATATCACACCTAACCTTCCACTGAGTTTTTGTCTTAGCTCCAGGTGAGTTTTTGTCCGTGCACCAAATTATGAGGTCCCACAACTTTTACTTTTTCCCATCACGTAAATACTGTAAGTTATGGTAGAGATGATGCTTTCCACTGTCACATACATACACCGACTCCACCCTACTGTTGTGTGTGGGCGGGGTAAGGGAAAGTCACCGGATGTTGCCTGAAATACTGACTTATATACAGTACAGCCTTTATGGCGGGAGAGGAACAATGTTTTAGCGGGAAAGTTTGTTATGAAGATTTTGGCGGCGATGTTTTGTTATGAATGAACGAAAACAAACCATAATTCTTCAACCAAGGATAAATTATACCCTCACGGCTCTGGCCACACAGTAACAACGGCCCCAGAGGAACGTTGTGGCAGGTAAGAGGAAATTAGTGTTTGACCGGATGTGTAGGACAGCGCCCGACCAACACACGGTCCTCCTGCAGTGTAATGAAGTGGTTGGTTGTCCCCCTCACTACTACTATCTTATCCTCTCCTCCTCACCACCACTACTACTTCTACTACTACTACTTGTCAGTTTATTTACAGGTCAGGTGGTCTGTTAGTTCTCTGTTGGCAGGTAGTGGACATGTACCGTACAGGTTCTTGGGTGTACCTGAACATGCGTCAGTGATAGGTTAGCCTGGATTTAAAAAGCATCTCACATTAGACGTTAACACAACGCTCTCAGCACCAGTAACGTGACCAGAATATAACCCGGGAAAAGTTAAGGTATGTTTTATGGACTGGTAATAGAGCAACAACAAATTCTCTCCTTTACCGGACGTGAAGGACGACGCCTCTAGTGTACCTGAACCACAACGACAAACACATTTTCTTATAACACAGGAGATGGATTACGAGGTCACCTGACGATTAACTCGGCCCTCAACTTATTTTACCTTGTGATTAAATAACCTAAAGCAATATACTGTAGGTATTAGGTACTGTAGGTAGATTAAACATAGATAAATTAGGTAGGTTAGGTTAGGTACTAGATAGATAGATTAGACAGATAAATTAAGTAGGTAGCCTCCCACACCCCCCCTTAAGGCACAGTGTTCAGTCTAGGAGGAAACCAGACGATACTTGCCATGTTCGGTAAGGGTCACCTCTGACAACCACCATTCTCACAGCCAACCCCACGCGGCCGGCCATCGAACCCGGGCCAAGGTGGTGGGAGGCATACCGCTACACTGATAACATTGATGAGAGAATACTGTAGTTAGGTTAAGTGGTGTTCTGTTCGGTTAAGTAATGTTCAGTAGTCAGATTAAGTAATGGTCGAAAGTTGTTGTTCAAGAGGTAGATTAAGTATAATGTTGTTAGATCAAATATTCTGGAGTTTGATTAAATTTTTGCTCAGACTAAATACTGTTCCGAGTTAGAATAAACATTGTTCATTTAGATTGGGTGAATTTCGTTTGCTGTGTTTGGGTTAGGTTAGGTTAAGTTACATCAAAGGTCTACAAACAATGTATACAGACAGTACATAAAAGTAAACAATGTGCAGTCGAGGTCAAAAGTCGTGTCGCCTCTCCATGAACCCGCAGCAGTAGACAGTGATGCATTGTTCTGTCCATAAATGCTTCGGATTCACTAGTTTGAATCTCGGGTTCATGGAGCAGCAGGGGAGGCGACAGGACTTTTGACCTCGACTGCACATTGTTTACTTTAAGTACTGTCTGTATACATTGTTTGTAGACCTATACCTTTCATGTAACCTAACCCAAACATAGCGAAACCCACCCAAACCTAACCTAACCTAACCTAACCCAAACATAGCGAAACCCACCCAAACCTAACCTAACCTAACCTAACCCAAACATAGCGAAACCCACCCTAACCTAACCTAACCTAACCTAACCCAAGCATAATCTACCCATAACCTAACATACACAGACAACGTGAATTCTTGTCTGGTTTCGAGTAAGGATGAGAGAGAGAGAGAGAGAGAGAGAGAGAGAGAGAGAGAGAGAGAGAGAGAGAGAGAGAGAGAGAGAGAGAGGCATTTTTCTACTGTGGAGGAGCCGCTACCCACCCAAGGACACCCGTTCGATTCCCTCTCCCATCCCTAGACTCGCCTCATGCCCGCCTGTTGTTGTTGTTGTTGTTGTAGTCTAATGTATATTGTTTATTTGTTTTGTTGATGATGATGATGATGATGATGTAGTTTTTATCATTATTGTTGTTCCCAGGGTTGTTAAGCCCACCCATTCCCTGTTCATCCAATCCGCCCATTTAACCGCCCATCCATTCATTCAAATGTAACTCACAATCCATCCAGTCACCCATGTAACCGCCCACTACCCTGCCACCCATGAGGCCGCCCACTACCCTGCCACCCATGAGGCCGCCCACTACCCTGCCGCCCATGAGGCCGCCCACCACCCATGCGCCCGCCCACCCAGGACACTGACACACTTGAAGAACCAGTTTGGCGTCACCCGAGACATGACGAGGATCCCGTTGTTGGCCAGAGAGGAGGAGGAGGAGGAAGGACGAGGAGTAAAAGGAAGGGGAGGAAGGGAAGAGGAGGAGTCACACTTGGTCACGAGGAGGGACAGGTGGGGGGGCAGGGGTGGTTGGGGAAGGGAGGGGTTGAGTGGTTGCTTTGGGGGAGGGATTGTTTAGGGGGAGGAAGATGGAAAGTGGAGGGGAGGGGCAGGGTGGAGAGGTGGGGAGGGGCAGGTGGAGAGGTGGGGAGGGGCAGGTGGAGAGGTAGTGTGGGGAGGGGGCTGGGTGGAGAGGTGGTGTGGGGAGGGTGGTGGTGGAGAGGTGGTGGGGAGGGCTGGTGGAAAGGTGGTGTGGGAGGGGCTGGTGTGGAGAGAGGTGTGTGGGAGGGGTTGAGGGTACGGGTAGGGAGGGGCCAGTGGGGAGGGGGGAGAGAAGGGTAAAGAGTCTCATATTAAGGGGAGGGGCAGGTGAGGACGGGCTAGGGGAGGGGTAGGGTTTGAGTGGTTGTGGTGGGGAGAGCGTTGGGGGTGATGGGGAGAGGAGGTTAAGGATACAACACACTGTACACTAAGGCCTCTACTCGGCACACAGGAGGCAGCATGGGGCGGCACTGTACTAGACCACCTTCTCTTCCCCAACATGTAAAGTAAGGCAACCATTTACAGCTGGGAGTGTGACGAGATCGAACTACCGGTACTTAGGATAGAAGACGAGCCTCGTACCCACTAAACCACCGCAACCCAGAACAGATGAAAATGGAGAGAGAGAGAGGAAGCAACTTTGATACGGAAGGAGGGATGGTCGTCAAACTGGAAAAGGGGGGGGGGGAGGGCAGAAGGGAGGGCGGGACTATAAATGGTGGAGTGGAGGGAGAGGGAGGGGGGTTTATTCAACAGAGCAAGTAGTGTAAACATGACCAAGGTGACACATGTGTTTACGACCATAACTCTACCACACCCCTACCACAACACACCATAACTAGAGACTGCCACACCCTTACCATATCCCTACCAAACTCTTTCCACAGTACCATACCCTTACCACATCCCTTCCACACTACCACACCTTTACCACATCCATACCAAACCTTTTCCACGGTACCACATCCCCACCACATCCAAACCAATAGCTTTCCACACTACCACATTCCTACCACATCACCACCACATTATTCATTGGACTAATTTATTGCACTCAAGGGGTTAAATGATCATACTAAAGGGGTTAAGTCGTACTCAAAGGGTTAAGTCGGACTCAAAGGGTTAAGTCGTACTCAAGGGGTTAAGATATCTTACTCAAACGGTTACATTCCTGACCTGAGACACCTACACACAAAAAAGTTCAACTACATCCACCTGTGACCTTTTGACCTTTCCTTGGAACTGACTCCATCTTCCCACCTGTTCAATACCTGTCCAAATCTCATTCAGAATCTGTTCTGGTTACGTGGGGTTTTGGCCTCAGGTCATTCTCGATACCAGTGCCGTTCTTGTATAGTACCTGTTGAGTTGTAAATCACACCACACCACACTGTACACTACCAGGCGACCATACTACCATTCTTCCCAACCACACTGTAATGCATCCTACCACACAACACTGGCCACACTACCGCTCACCATCAAGCAACCACAATACTATACCACACCACTAACTCCACACACACACAAGGCTAACCAACACGATAGCCACAATAGTGATACACAACACCACTTGTTGACACACACACTACTCGAGGGCGGTGCTGTGCTGTGTGAGTGTATGGTAACTATTACCTGCCTACCTGAGATAACACCTGGTGGTAGTAGTAGGAAGAATATGAATTTTGACAACAACAATAATAATAATAACAACAAAAACACTAATAATGATAATAACATCATCAAGGCGACACATGGACCACAGATCACCACACCTTGATAACGTGAAGTATAAACACGGAAATGACCTCCTGCAGAAGGCGATGAAGACAATGTGATTTATATGAAGGAGATCGGTGTGGGGTGGAGAAGGCCATGGGGAGGGTGGTGGTAGTGGGTGTGGTGGGAGGTGGAGGTGGTAGTGGGTGGTGGGAGGGGGTGGTAGTGATGATAAGGGATTGTGGTAAGTGGTAGGTGCTGTTGGTGGTTGTTGGGGGAGGTAATTGGTGGTTGGGGGAGGTGGGTGTGGTGGTAGGGCAGGGGTGTCAAACTCATGTGCCAAGGCGGGCCAGATTTAATATGAGTACACAGTATGTGGGCCAAGTAACATAATTATGAGCACTTCGCAGTATCTCTTAGGTGAGTAGTACGACAAAATAAGAAAGGTGGATTTAGTCTGCCCTCGTGGGAACCCTTAAAACCAAACAAATCAGGTGTTTACTTATCTTGATAAACCTTATTGGTTGCCGCTGCTGCTTCCTGATAACTGGCACCTCTTGGTATGGACCAAGACTGAGCTGTAGCAACCTACAGTATTGAATTAAGGTCCGCATCAGTAAATGGAGACCGAAGCCGAGACTTGTTCAAGTTCATCACAGAAAAGAGTTGTTCAGACGTATGTACTGTACTTCCGAACACTGACATAATCTTTGAGGCAAAACATTTAATCCTGGGATAATGTGGTCCAAAATATTGATAAAACGTGCCAACATCAACACTCGAAAACTTGATCAACACAGAATCACACTAGTACTTGAATGACTGGCCAAGCGAGAGCCTGCCGCGCCAGTCTTCATGTCTAATACCTGTACTGTACGGAGTGTATACGTGAACAGTAGTCAGTCGGCCGTCTCATACAGTGGCACAACCACAATTAACCGTTAATATCTCTAGTCTTATTGTTCTTTCATTGGTGATGTTGATTGATTATATTGTTCTGGGAAACAGCGGACTACTTTATTCACCTGA
>NW_024733231.1:5707551-5715051 GCF_018991925.1 Homarus americanus
ATCATATCAAGAATTAGTCACCAGATGAGTCACTTGAGGCAGGTGAGTCAGTAAGTCAGTCAGGGTTGGCAGTCATTGAGCTGTCATACCAAACACAGGGAATTCCCCAAGTTCAGTCAGTATGAAGTTAGGGAATAATATCACCCCGTAATTTCCCCCAAGGACAGTCTATTGAGAAGTTTGAGGAGTTTGACTGTTTCCCATTTCCTTCCCCCAAGATCAGTCAATCGTACAGTTGGGAAAACCTAACATCCACTTATTTCCCCAAGTTCAGTTACGTATTTCACACATCAGTACATACAACTTATTATACAACTTATTATACAACTTATTATACATCGTAGGAGCCTTTATGAGTCCGCCTCTAACACCTAAACAAACACAAGAGGTATTACTCATTATCAAAACACTACCTCACTCGGACCTTCCCTCACCTCCTCCCCGACAACCCTTTATGTAAGGTGGAGTCTAGCCTTGAGGGGGCTATCAGTCACCAGGTAGCCGTGACGGGGGTCTATGTAGCCCCCCCCCACACACACACACATACATACACACACACATAATTATACAGTACATACATACATATACAGACACACCTACACACACACACACTTCTTCCTGGGCCTGACTGTGACGCTTGGATCATTATGTTCATTGTGCGATCGACAATATGTGTGTGTGTGTGTGTGTGTGTGTGTGTGTGTCTAACTCAGCACCGTCACATAAATAAGACGTGGTCACAGGGGTTTGAGCTTTGGTTAGGATAGATAGATAGATAGACAGATAGATAGATAGACAGATATAGATATACAGATAGATAGATATTCAGTAAAATCTTAGTACAAGTTTACATTAATTCAGCATATTCATAGACTGTGTTGAATGTATATTGGTGTATGTATGAATGACACACTGCATGTATACACGTTATGTATACTTGTATGTACGTGTATATGTCACGAATACACCAGTCCACCCCCCTCCCCCGCCACAACACCCAGGTAAGTCTCTCACCTGGGCGCGTTAATTACTTCCTGTCAACACCTGCCTCTTTGTGTAAGCGTTTCACCTGTTCACCTTCAATGGCACCAAACATTACCTGTACATAATATAACAGTAATATAGGTGATGGTGATGATATTAATAGTAGGAATAATATTAATGATAATAATAATCTCAGGTCAATTATCACCACCACTAATAGCTATTAAATTCAGCTATCTCTCTCCTTCTCTCTCTCTCTCTCTCTCTCTCTCTCTGGTTATTAAATTACCCTCTCTCTCTCTCTCTCTCTCTCTCTCTCTCTCTCGCTCTCTCCGCCAGACTCATCATCAAGAGGCACAACCTTGACCTTGCAGGTTTGCCACATCCGTAAGCAGCCTCAGACCTGACACAAAAACTAGTAATTCAGCACAATATTGTACGGTACTGCAGGGGCTGTAGGCGAAGACATGTTGGTAATACTGCGGCTTGTACTCCTGTCAAGTTGGTAGCCCTGATACTCTGGTTATTATTATTATTATTATCATCATTATTATTATTATTACTGTTATTATAATTACTAAGTATTTAACATTTCAAGCTACAAACTGCACAAAATATTTCTCTAATAACTTAAATTACTAGGTCATAATGACCTTAATTCAGCAAGATAATTTATCTTATCTTAATCACGACCTGGTCAAAATAATAACAAACACCTGGTCATGACCCCAAACACCTGGTCATGACCCCAAACACCTGGTCGAATTATCCTATAACTTTAAACTGATTGCACCTTAGGATTCTGCTGGACACACACACACACACACGGTAGCCAGGGATGGCACACTCATTAACTATACTCTACACCACATGCCAGGATGCGTCCCACGAGTTAATCACGCATAACGCATGGGTGAGGGGAGAGGGTGTCCTTCAGCAGGTGTAGGGGAGGGGAAGGGAGGGGGAGTGAGAGGAAGGGGAGAGGGTGTCCTTCAAGTTGTGTAGGTGTGGTGGAGGGGAGGGGGATGGGGTAAGTGGAAGGGGAGAGGTGTCCTTCAGGATGTGTAGGGGAGGTAGAGGGAGGTAGAGGGGAGGGGAGGGTAGGGAGGATATGGTGGGTGTTCTTCAAGTTGTTTAGGGATGATGGAGGAAGAGGTGAGGGAAAGGAGAGGGTGGGAGGAAGATAAGGGAGGAGGTAGGTGGGTAGGGAAGGGCAGATAGGAGGAAAGGGAGGGGTGTGGTGTCCTTCAGCAGGTAGGGGAGGGTGCGGGTGTCCTTCAAACTTTTTAGGGAAGGAGGAGGAAGGGAGGGAGGAGGAAGGAAGGGAAGGGAACGGAAGGGAAGGGAGGTTGACGGAGAAAAGGAGGAGGAGGGCCTGGCCTTCCCTCCCCCTCCTCCACCTGCATCATCTCTTCTCTTCACCTCTCTCTCTCCCCACCTTCTCTCTCTCCCACCTTCTCTCTCCCACCTTCTCTCTCCCAATCTTCTCTCTCACCTCTCTCTCTCTCACCTTCTCTCTCTCTCACCTTTCTCTCTCTCTCCCACCTTCTCTCTCTCCCACCTTCTCACCTTCTCTCTCCCACCTTCTCTCTCTCACTCTCTCTCCCACCTCTCTCTCTCACCTCTCTCTCTCTCACCTTCTCTCTCTCTCACCTTCTCTCTCTAATACTCACCATTAAAAGCGTCAACAAGAACACCAACAGCCTCGCCTCGATGGGCCCTCCTCCCGTTTCCCCATCTCCTCTTCTTAAGGCCATAATACATCCAAATAATAGATAAATGAAGAGAATATCCAGGAACTCAGTCGACTACAGCGGCTAAGATGAGGTTCTTGTCTTTTGTAAGTGACCAGTTATTTTTACTTTCCCGGTTACCTTTTTTTTCACTTTTGGGGTACTTTTTTCACTTATTTTCCGGTTACTTTTTTCACTTATTTTCTGGTTACTTTTTCACTTTACCAGTTACTTTTTCATTTTACTTTCCAGTTTACTTTACCGGTTACTTTTTAATGTTACTTTTCTGGTTACTTTTTAATGTTACTTTTCTGGTTACTTTTTACTTTACATACTTTTTCAGGTTACTTTTTTCACTCTAGACGGAAGAAAAATATAATTAAGGCGACTGAAGAAATAAATTCAATAACAAAAATAAAGTGCGATCATAAAAAAATACGATAAAATTAACCTGGATTTAATATTTTTCTCGATTTAAACAATTAACAGAAAAGAAAAAATCGATTATCATTACTTAACATAAATTAACATGATAAAATATCGACCATTACCAAACATCACACTTGTCCTTCACAAGATGGCGACCACTACAACACATTAAGCAAAAGCCAAAATACTGTACATAATAATGTCCACAATCACAGTAAATTACAACAAAAGCTATGACACAAAATAGCGGGTATGTTAAAATGCAAGTTAAAATACTCAAAAGTTAACAAACAATGAAAAAAGTTAACATTTCATCACAATTTTATGGTCAGTTAGTACAAATGACGTCAACGTTACGTCACAACATGACGGAGCACAGAGCTAGGAGTCTAAATAAACAAAAAAAACTTCAGCTGTAGCTCAATAAATAACAGATAATGACGTCACAAGATGGGGACGTCATCACACCACGTCACAAGATGGCGACGTCATCACACCACGTCACAAGATGGCGACGTCATCACACCACGTCACAAGATGGCGACGTCATCACACCACGTCACAAGATGGCGACGTCATCACACCACGTCACAAGATGGCGACGTCATCACACCACGTCACAAGATGGCGTCGGATACCTCAAAATAAGTGTCACCAACGTCAACAAACACAGAAAACGTAAAAAATAAATAATCATAAACAGACGCAAAGATGTGAAACTACAACAGAAAAAGCAAAATAAAATTACATTAACAACGTAAAAATGCAACAGAAAACTCAAGACTAACGAGATTTTAATAACGATGGGAAAATACAACAGAAAACGAAGTGAACACCGAGGAGTAACTGCAACAGAAAACGATTAATTACCTATGACTTAACTAAACTAGCCTGAGGTAACAAGACTGGAGGAGGGACGGCAAGGCACAGGAGGGGAGGTCAGCGCAACACGTCACACCGAATTCAAAATGGATACTGAAGGAGTCAACCCGGAAATACGCGCCAAAACACCGCAAAATGGCTACTAGGAAGAGATTTATGGTTTCTGAGCTTTGCCTGTGTGGGTGCGATATGGCGAGTGAACAGCTGAAGGTTAGATGTGCTCGCCGTATCATCTGTGTTCACCTGCGTCCAACTACCTGTGTATACCTGTGTTCAACTTGTGTATACCTGTGCTTGCTTAACTACCTGTCTTTAATTACTCGGGCAAGGAGAGACGGACATTCCTCATCAACAGGATGTCTTGGTGAATCAACTTCGTGGATGACAGAGAGAGAGAGAGAGATGCCCGATCACGTAAAGGGGTTAACACTATTATGCCACAACACGACCACACAAATCACCACAACACTCACACAACCAAACACTACACACACACACACAACCAAAAACTACACACACACAACCAAACACTACACACACACACACACAACCAAACACTACACACACACACACACAACCAAACACTACACACACACACACACACACACACAACCAAAACACTACACACACACACAACCGCACTCACACACACACACACACACAACCAAACACACACACACACACACACCACACACACACAACCAACCACACACACACAAACCAAACACTATACACACACACACACACACACACACACTACACACACACAACCAACCACACACACACAACCAAACACTACACACACACACACAACCAAACACTACACACACACACAAACCAAACACTACACACACACACACACACAGACACACACACACTACACACACATCCTCCCAGACGGCGGGTAAAATGGTCCTTAAATCGAAGTGAAATTACCGTAAATAATTGAGCTTTCTTTCGCCCATAATTAAAAGGGAAAAACCTTACGAGTGTCTAAGAACCGAGAACTAAACAGAGGCAATAAAAAAATAAGATGTTTAACGAAAAAAAAAATTACGATGTTTAATGAATAAAAAACTTATGATGTTTAACGAATAAAGTACTTACGATGTTTAGGGAATAAGAAACAAGATGGCCGACGAAACACAAGTAGAGGAAAATTAACTTACGATTTTATAAGACTCGGGGCCCAGATGGAAGTCAATTCATCCCATTAAATCGGGAAAACCATCACATTAAATCGGGCTTAACATCACAATAAATCGGGCTTATCATCACAATAAATCGGGCTTATCATCACATTAAATCGGGCTTATCATCACAATAAATCGGGCTTAACATCACGTAATCGGGAAAAAACATCACATACTGTATTTGGCGCCAACTAGAGTGAGAGGATCACAGGTAAGGCGAGGCTGATGGTGTGTCGTTATTACCACAACCAGGTAACTACAGGTAAACACATCCTTAATTGCAGGTGAGTCACGAGAGCCTTGAGCTGAACACACACACACACACACACACATACACACACACACATACACACACACACACACATATACATACCTGTGGCCCCGCAAGGTAAGCATCCAACACTCTTTTCCGCCTCAGGTTTTTTTTCCACATAATACTCAAACGTTCTGAAGGTCCATACGAGGAATCGTATCACCTGAAGATTAGCCCCCTGTTTATTTTACCTTATGATTAACCTAACCTAACCTAATCACCCTAACGCTAAGTTAACCTGACTTACTCTAAAATAACATCTAACCCAAATTAACGTAACATAACTTAATCACCCTTAAGCTAACCTAACCTGAGCTAACCTGGCAATCTAATATAAGATTATCTAACCCAAATTAACCTAACCTAAACTTAACCGCCCTCCCTCTCTCTCTCTTTCTTTAACAATCCACCTCTCTCTCTCTCTCTCTCTCTCTCTCTCTCAGTTCATCCATCAATCAAGCACATCAGCTCTAAGGACACAAGAAAATACAGTACAGTACTTGAAACCATAAGGACAGTACATGGGGGGGGGGGGCCCTGGACCCTCATCACGGACGGACATGACGTCACCAAAAAGTTAGTCGCCCCCACGATGACGCACCCGTCGGCCATCTTGTGACGTCATCAGATGTTGACACCCCGAGATATATTTTTATTCCCTTGTGGTATTTTATTTAAAGATTCATTTCCGTTTTTAAATGACAAGATAAGAGAAATGTTGATAGGAATTAAGGCTGAACCAAGAATAACACCCTGCGGAACACCAGCCACGAGAAAGAAAGAAAGAAAGAAATAGAGAAAAAAGAAAGAAAGAAAGATTATAATAGCAACAACGACAACAACAAAAACATGATCAATAAATATAACAATAATAATAATAATAATAATAATAATAACCTAAAAAACAAAGTCACCACAACATTTCAGCACCACCGCAAAACTCCACCACCACCACACGTCTCTCTCTCTCTCTCTCTCTCTCTCTCTCTCTCTCTCGTCGACCTTCCCTCACATAACTCAGACTAACTGTTGCATTGTATTGTTATTTTGGTCTCCGACTGACTGGCTTTTTCCATCCCATAACAGCCTTGAAAACACCTGTAATTACCTGAGATTGAGAACACCTGTTATTACCTGAGATTAAAAACACCTGGTATTAACTGTAATTAGCTCACGAACACCTGTAACTACCCTAACTTAAACACACCTGTGATTACCTTAGCTTCAGAACATGTACACCTGCAATTAACTGAATTTGAGCACACCTGGATTCAACTTACAATATACTGTCATATGTGTCATGTCATACTGGAGTTCGGTACACTGTGTCATACCTTTAAACATAAGTGTCATAATGAATCATATTTCCAGTCGTATCATACTGGATGTCACCTGTCATATTTGTAAACATGTACCATACTGGAAATAATCTGTCATAAGTGTCATACAATACCACCTGTGGGGGTTCAACTAGTGAGGGGGAGGGAGGGGGAGCCATGAGGGGTGGGGGGTTCAACCAGTGAGGGGAGGCGGGGGAGGTCAGCAGGAGGGTGCCACACATGAGTAGAGGGCCGGGCGCGAGGGGACATGAGGTCGTGAGGGCGGGGGCGGTCACCAAGGCACATCTTGACCCTCATACAGGTAACGGGACTACACAACACCTCCCCCTGCAGCCTTGACGATGTCGTGAAGAATGTGAGGGAAGGTGTTAGGAGGGAGGGAGGGAGGGAGAGATGGAGGGAAGGAGAGAAGGAAGGATTTGTGGGAGGGAAGGAGGGTTTATGGAGGGAGGAGGAGAGGAAGAAGAGTAGGCATGGCAGAAACAAGAAGGCGAATCTTGAATGCCCACCATCACCCACTCTCTCACCACCATCACCCACTCTCTCACCACCATCACCCACTCTCTCACCACCATCACCCACTCTCTCACCACCATCACTCACTCTCTCACCCACTCTCTCACCAG
>NW_024733231.1:5720051-5915051 GCF_018991925.1 Homarus americanus
CTGGATCAACAACGATAGATTGCCTGACCTAATCATCCAATCGTTCCTCTAAGCAGAGTTAATTTTTTGTTGACATCCTTGTAGAAGATCTTAACTTACCTAGCTGGAGTTCTCGGCCACAATATTGGAACATAACATACCTGAAATTCAAAGGGGAATCTATTAATATACAGAAATGGCTCATGTTTTTATTTTTTATTATTATTTATTTATTTTAGCTCAATATAATCCAGAGGGAAGGTCGTTGATATAATAGATCAGACACACAGACAGACACGTACACATAACCACAAAAACAGACATACACATACCACAAAACAGACACAAACGTAGATACACACAGTAACACACCTCAAAAACAGACACAAACATATACACACACACACACACACACACGATCAAAGCACTAACAAGCAGACATTCACCTTGACAAACAATGAAATTCTCACCGCCTCAACACACCGAGAGAGAGAGAGAGAGAGAGAGAGATGAACTAGGTGTTTTAGTATGACAGTCAGCTGATACAAGTAACGGAAGGGGAACAAAGGTTATATGAGTAAGGATTTTTTATCCTAAGTCTTTATTATCCTACATCACTATCATCATCCTACGTCACTATCATTATCCTACGTCACTATCATCATCCTACGTCACTATCATTATCCTACGTCACTATCATTATCCTACGTCACTATCATCATCCTACATCACTATCATCATCCTACGTCACTATCATTATCCTACGTCACTATCATTATCCTACGTCACTATCATCATTCTATGTCACCGTCATCATCATCCTACATCACTATCATCATCCTACGTCACCACCACCATCATCCTGTCACCACCATTATCCACCAACTTCATCATACATCTTCACCATCACCATTATCCAGACATCCACCCTACCATCCTCACCAAGTTACCATCACCATATCCAACACCATCACCATCCTCACCACCTCCAACTTCCTCAACACCATCTTCATGAGTCATCCCCAACCTTACACAACACCACACCCGTCAAGCATCACCCTTAACCAGCATTATTCACCTCACTGAGACCAGACACGAGTTACAACAAAGCGATTATCTCTCTCTCTCTCTCTCTCTCTCTCTCTCTGTCTCTATCTCTCTCTGTTTCTCTCTCTCTCTCTTCCTTTGTTTATGTTTATCTGTCTCTTGTCTATGATTTTGTTCCCTCTGTCTCCTTCTCGTTCGCTGTCTCTATCTCTGTTTTTATCTCACTGTCTTTCTCTCATCTCTGCCCCCCCCAGGAACGAGCTGTACACACACACACACACACACGCGATCGTCGACACCACCACACCATTCACCACACACACACACACACACACGCGATCGTCGACACCACCACACCATTCACCACACACACACACACACACGCGATCGTCGACACCACCACACCATTCACCACCACACACACACACACACACGCGATCGTCGACACCACCACACCATTCACCACACACACACACACACACACGCGATCGTCGACACCACCACAACATTCACCACACACACACACACACACGCGATCGTCGACACCACCACACCATTCACCGCTTGTGTAACACCTAGTTCACAATTCTCCAGCCAGATGACCTACTTATTTGTTTACCTTCCTCGATAGGGTTGGTAGCCTTGCTCTCTCATCCATCCTGACGTAACCATTGGCTATTCTGGATTTCTCTATCAACAGACAAGGAAGGGAGGGAGGAATAATGGTGAGGGGAAGAGGGAATAAGAAAGGTAGAGAAGGAGAGGAGAGGTAATAGCAGGTCACAGGTAGTTAATGATTTA
This sequence comes from Homarus americanus, assembly GCF_018991925.1. Classification (NCBI taxonomy): domain Eukaryota; kingdom Metazoa; phylum Arthropoda; class Malacostraca; order Decapoda; family Nephropidae; genus Homarus; species Homarus americanus. The sequence goes on from NW_024733231.1 coordinate 5,721,879, forward strand.
TACAACACCTTCGTCACTCGTTTAATTCCCGTAAGTGATTGTTTATGAAGAATTTACCATAACTAAGATTATAAATAAAATAAATAAACAATACTTTCAATTTTAGCAACAACAACAATAATAATAATACTAATAATAATAATAATAATAATAATAATAACCTCAATTTTCAAACACCCAAATTATCATAAGGTTTATTAACGCTCGTCTATAAAACTTTATTCATAACGGGAAATAATTTTATTCAACCTATTAATATATTCAGTTTTATCCCCAATTTATTCTTTCTTCTCAAAATATGTTCCCTATTTTATATACCTTAACAAATTATTAGTTTTGGGTAATATTTCTCAATAATTCATTTGACTTTTGAGTTATTTATCTATACAAATAATTTATCAATGTAGGTAGTTTCGTTAATAATTGTCTAAATAATTAGATTTGTTAATAATAGTGTACAGATAATTAATTCAGGATTAGTACGAACGACAAACTCAATAATTAATCCACTTAATCTATTTATCACCATAATTATATAACTCATCTGTATCACTTTTGAATAACAACTAAATTAATTAACTAAAAAAACAAAACACTAGACAATAAAACAAGATTAACCCACTCTATTTTCGCTCCCTGATTGGCTAAGCGAGGTCACGTGACTCACCCCCAGGCCGGCTATGATTGGGTGACAGGCTGTACACATGCCCCCCCCCCCCACCCTTGGAAAGTTAAGTCAATTTTATATCGTCGTAATTTGATGATATATAACGTAAGGTTTTTTTTCGGTCAGGTTTCTCAACTTCCTGATTCCTGGGTTAGTTTTTTGTTGTTGTTGTTGTTGTTGTTGTTGTTGTTGTTGTTGTTGTTGTTGCTGTTGTTGGTGGTGTTGTTGTTGTTGTTGTTGTTGTTGCTGTTGTTGGTGGTGGTGTTTTAAGTTGACAGAGGGATTTTATGTTTGTTTGTTACTGAATAAACTCGAAAATGAGATCAGATTTTGAGTCTTGATAAGGTTAGGTTAGGTTAAGTTAGGTTCAGTGTGAAATTTGATGGAATCTTCAAAAAATCTTAACTGAATCATATACAGTCGGCTAACCTCACTCTCTTCTCCTCCAACAAACCCTTTATCCACCCCTCCACAATCCCCCCACAATCCCCTCACACGACCTCCACCTCACACAATCCCCTACACGACTCTCCACCCCTACACACAATCCCCCTACACGACTTCCACCCCTACACAATCCCCCCCTACACGACTCTCCACCCCTACACAATCCCTACACGATTCTCCCACTCCCCTACACAATCCCCCACACGACTCCACCCTACACAATCCCCCCTACACGACCTCCACCCCTACACAACTCTACACGACTCCCACCTACACACATCCTCTACACGACCTCCACCTACACAACTCCCTACACGACCTCCAATTCTCCTACACAATCCCCCCCCTACACGACCTCCACCCTACACAATCCCCCCTACACGACCTCCACCTACACGACTCCACAATCCCCCCTACACGACCTCCACCCTACACAATCCCCCTACACGACCTCCAATTCCCTACACAATCCCCCACACGACCTCCACCCCATACACAACTTCCTACACGACCTCCACCTCCACTACCCCAATTCCCTCGCTAACCTCCAACCCCTTCTACCTCCCCACCCTCCACAATCCAACCAATTTACCACCAATGCAATAATAACCACAATCAGAAATTCAGACTATCCACAACCCATCCTCTGACCCAATCATCATTCTAATTATTTTGTTAACTACCCCCCTGATAGGGTGAATTAACCACAAACTTTCAAGTAAAAACCCCTAATTTTTATCATTAGAAAATTTACCTTGGATGGAAATTATAATACATATAGTAGAAAGGACTAATTGACTCTCTCTTGTTGTATATCCGGCTGTTTGGTAGTTTTGTATACTACCAGGCTGTTTGGTCGTTTATAGGCTATCCGGCTGTTTGGTCGTTTATATGCTATCCGGCTGTTTGGTCGTTTATATGCTATCCGGCTGTTTGGTCGTTTTGTATATATCCGGCTGTTTGGTAGTTTTGTATACTACCAGGCTGTTTGGTCGTTTATATGCTATCCGGCTGTTTGCTCGTCTTGTACGCTATCCGGCTCTTCTATAATATGATTAAATATTATCTGGCCGTTGTATCATAAAAACCAAAATATCTGGCAGTCTATTGTACTATCTGGCCATTCGATCATTTATATTTTTACGGTGATATCCGACCGTCCTGTCATAAATTATACTATAATATCCGGCCGTTCTATAATATACTAAAAAAACCGGTCGTCCTTTCATACACTAAAACGACCGGCCGTTCTTTCATAATCATGTAACAATATCCGGCCGTCTAGTCCTTCCCTATCCGGCTAATAACTTATAATGATCACTACTTAAAACCAAGAGCATCGAAATCACCAACATTATTACTGTTAATAATAAACAATAACATCATTCATAATAATAACAACAATAATAAGAAGACGAAGAATGAAATATAAATAATAATAACAACAGCAATAATAACAACAACAGACAATAACAACAACTCACAGTGACCCAACACAACAACCCCCGACCTGACTTGACAGACCCCCTAACCATTCAAGAGCCTGGCCGACGAGCGCCCTCTAGCCACACCTAACAAAGCATGACCCTTACAACCACCCCCCATAACCCTCATTCTTGTTCATTTCTCTGTGTTGTGTAAGTCTCCCATCCATGATCTCAGTCTATCATAATTTATCATTCTTTCCTTAACTCACCACACTCAAAGGGTTAACAACACACTAACTCATCACACTCAAAGGGTTAACAACACACTAACTCACCACACTCAAAGGGTTAACAACACACTAACTCACCACACTCAAAGGGTTAACAACACACTAACTCACCACACTCAAAGGGTTAACAACACACTAACTCACCACACTCAAAGGGTTAACAACATACCAACTCACCACATAACAACACACTAACTCACCACACTCAAAGGGTTAACAACACACCACTCATCACACTCAAAGGGTTAACAACACACCAACTCATCACACTCAAAGGGTTAACAAACACACTAACTCACCACACTCAAAGGGTTAACAACACACTAACTCACCACACTAAAGGGTTAACACACTAACTCACCACACTCAAAGGGCACAACAACCAACTCACCACACTCAAAGGGTTAACAACCACCTCACACTCAAAGGGGGGCTAACAACACACTAACTCACACACTCAAAGGGTTAACAACACACTAACTCACCACACTCAAAGGGTTAACAACACACTAACTCACCACACTCAAAGGGTTAACAACACACCAACTCACCACACTCAAAGGGTTAACAACACACTAACTCATCACACTCAAAGGGTTAACAACACACTAACTCATCACACTCAAAGGGTTAACAACACACTAACTCATCACACTCAAAGGGTTAACAACACACTAACTCACCACACTCAAAGGGTTAACAACACACTAACTCACCACACTCAAAGGGTTAACAACACACTAACTCATCACACTCAAAGGGTTAACAACACACTAACTCACCACACTCAAAGGGTTAACAACACACTAACTCACCACACTCAAGGGTTAACAACACACCAACTCCACACTCAAAGGGTTAACAACACACTAACTCATCACACTCAAAGGGTTAACAACACACTACACTCAAAGGGTTAACAACACTCACTCAAAGGGTTAACAACACACTAACTCACCACACTCAAAGGGTTAACAACACACTAACTCATCACACTCAAAGGGTTAACAACACACTAACTCACCACACTCAAAGGGTTAACAACACACTAACTCACCACACTCAAAGGGTTAACAACACACTAACTCACCACACTCAAAGGGTTAACAACACACTAACTCACCACACTCAAAGGGTTAACAACACACTAACTCATCACACTCAAAGGGTTAACAACACACTAACTCACCACACTCAAAGGGTTAACAACACACTAACTCATCACACTCAAAGGGTTAACAACACACTAACTCACCACACTGTCCACTCTTCCTTATTTGATCTACAGAATGTGTAGTTTGGATTTTTTGCGGGGGTCCACTTTCAAAGTTTGTTTATTTTTAGTTATGTTGAGGAGATGCAGTAGTAAATAAAAATAATAATAATAATAATAATCTTAATAATAGTAGTAATATTAGAAAGTATATAAAAATAACTAATAATAAGAGTAGTAATAAGTGAATTACCACATACATATGTTTGAAAGCATAATACAAACATTAACCAAGCATATCAACCACACTTTCCACTAGGCTGTATAAGGCTTCAGTCACCCATGTGGTATTATTATTATTATGCCTCCCAATACTAAGTTCCTGTTGACCTATTCCCTGGTTACGTTACTGTGTGTGTGTGTGTGTGTGTGTGTGTGTGTGTGTGTGTGTGTGTGTGTGGATAGACAGATAGAGATTGTGTATGTATTTGAGCAACAAACAAACAACCTAATTCTTTCACCTCACTCATTTTTTTCTGCCCCCTCCTCTTCCTGCTTTCTCTTTCTTATCTCTGTTCTCACTTCCTTTCTTTATCATCGTCCTCATCTCCTCCCCCCACTTACTCTTCCTTTCCTCTCCACCATCCCCCTCCCTCACACCACACCCTGACCTCAAATGATCTACTAATAACTATCCATAATAAACATCAAGCTTTTCGAGGTCAACTAGGGGTCAAAGGTCAAGGGAGAGCTGATGGTTGAATGAGAGATAATAATAATAACAATAATAATAAAACAATAATAATAACAATAATAATAATAATAATAACAATAATAATAAAATAACCAACACCAACAACAATTAATAACAAGGACAATAATAATTACAATAATGATTCACAATTTACAACCAACAAAAAATAGTTAATAGTTTTCAACAATAACAAATACCTTATACCACAACAACCACAATCACAACCAAAATCATGAGAAACATCAACCACAATCACAACCAAAATCATGAGAAACATCAACCACAATCACCCCAACAACCATCACAACAACAGCCACCACCACCACCACTATTACAACCACTACTACCAACCACCACCACCACAACAACCACCACCACCACTACTACAACCACCACCACCGCTACCACCACCACCACCACCACCACTACTACCACAACCACCACCTACAACAACCACTCACTCACCACTACTACAACCACCACCACTGCTACCACCACCACCACCACTACTACAAACCACCACCACCACTACTACTAAACCACCACCACCACTACTACTAAACTTTACCACCTCACCAGCTCACTACAACCACCACCACCGCTACCACCACCACCACCACCACAAACCACCACCACCAATAACCACAACCACCACCACCACTACTACAACCACCACCACCACTACTACAACCACCACCACCACTAAACCACAACCACCACCACCATACCACCACCACCACCACCACTACTACAACCACCACCACTGCTACCACACCACCACCACCACTACTACAACCACCACCACCACACTACTACAACCACCACCACTACCACAACCACCACCACCACCACCATTTCACACAAACCACCTCACCACCACTACCAATAACCACCACCACCACTACCACCACCACCACCTCACCACTACCACCTCACCTTTCACCACCACCACTACTACTCACCACCACCTACCACACCTACTACCACCACCACCACTACCACAACCACCACCACCACTACTACTACCACCACCACCACCACTACCACCACCACCACACCACTACCTACACCCCTCAGGTAATTAATAATCATAAAGAATTATAATAGTTCAGAGGTGACTGTCATACTTTCACCTGTCACGCCTGGAGGGAGGGAGGGTGAGAAGGGAGGGAACAAGGGAGGTAAGGGAAAGGGTGATAGGAAAGGCAATACTAGAAGAGAGAGAGAGGAGGATGGGAGGATAATGATGAAAGAGGAAGAGGAAACGAGGGGAAGGGAGAGAGAAATGTGATGAATATGGTAGAGAGACGGAAGGAGGGGTGACGGAGTGGGAGAAAGTGAGGGAAGAACGGAGGGAGTGGAGGGAACAAGTAGATAAAAGTACTAATGGAGGGAGGGAGGGAGGGAGGGGTGTAGAGAGATGGCACGTGTGTGTGTGCGCGTGTATGTATGTATGTATTCACAATATAATCCCTAACCTACGCGCGAGTTTACCTAAGTTACGCTATTGTCGTGTTTCACTCTCCTTAATACGCATGACACAGGGCGTATTGCGTATGACAGTTGCTGAATACCTGATCCGTTGGTAAATCTATGCTCGTGCGCTCCCTTCACACCCGTTAGCCAATCAGAACTAATGATGCGAGTTGAGCTGAGTTATTATTGGTAGTCGTTTGTTTGCTTATTCATCTCTATCTGTCTCTACATACACGTCAACCTTCATCTATCTATCTATCGATGTAGATACTAGATAGATTGATAAGCAGTGACAAACATATATATGAATATACACAGATAGATAGATACATGCATACATAGTGTATATACAAACAGTACATACATACATACATAAATACATACATACATATAACCCTGAATAAACATGTAGAGATAGACAGACGAATTGAAAGACAGGGAGGGAAAATGTATAATTACAATCAACAGGTGTGACTGACAGGTGCGTAACTAACTGTAGTGTGTGTGTGTGTGTGTGTGTGTGTGTGCAACCCGTCTCCAAATGGCCAACCTATCCACCAATCACGTCCGTCGCTACATTACTACCCATTCATAGGTAAATATTGATTCTACTACTGTGGCGTTGGCAGTTTGGAGACACGAGTTACCACAAGGCGTGTATGGGCGTGGGTGAAAGACGTGTAAATATAGGCGTGGGTAGGTAATGGGCGTGGTCATGGATAAGTCAGTAATGGAAATGAGCTTACGGGTGTATGACGACAGGTGTGTGGGTGTGCATATATAGAACCACATTTGCTTGCAGGTGTGTAGCCGTGGGAGGCATGGTGGAGCTTACAGTCACTCCGGGGGCGTGGCAGGGCGTGGGAGGCGCGGAGGTAAGGACGAACACCGCCCAGGATGTAGTCAGCTGTCTAGTGAGCTTAGATGACCTGGTAATGACGTCACACACACACAGGTCATAGCTGAGAATAAGATCTCTCTCTCTCTCTCTCTCTCTCTCTCTCTCTCTCTCTCGCTAGGTCAACCATACCCACCACGTCAACCATTTCAGCCATTGTCTGTTATGTCTCACAGGACTCAGACAACAAACACTGTAGCCATGTGCCTTCATAACACCCCAGACACACTGACTATTGTTAACGTGAGTCGTGCTGAGGTCAACCCAGCATGATGGTGACCTCACATGACCTGGCATTGTGTTGGGTGAGGTTACAAAGAGGTCATGTACAGTGGTGACCTAACATGGCCTAGTACAGTGTATAGTGAGGTTATAGTGTCACCGTGTACACCCTGTGGTAACCTGACTAAACACACACACACACACACACACACCTTGAATACAGAAAGCTTAACGATCATTGTACTGTACTCCTTTAAGGATCTATGAGACGGTAACATCCCAATTCGTCTACTTCCCGTTAGGTTAGGTTAGGTTTTAAGTCACACAAAGTCGTCTAACAACATAAGAATCACTGTAGTAAACTTGTATTATAGAAACGAGTCACTGGCAAGCTGTTGAATGAGAGTGAATTGAGGAACGTGTATGGCGGTGAATGTTAAGCGTGCTCCTCTCTCTCTCTATCTTCCTCTCTCTCTTTCTCTATCTATGTATCTTCTCTTTATTTTTCTTTATCTATCTACCTCCTCCCTCTCTCTGTGTCGACGTTCCTGCCTCATTCGTATTCATTGTGTAATTCATTAATTCTCTCTCTCTCTCTCTCTCTCTCTCTCTCTCTCTCTCTCACGGCCCTGGGAGAGGTGAGACTCAGGTCAGAGATGACAGTGGGAAAAGACACATTAATGGCCGAGGTGAACACAAAGGAGAGAGAGAGAGAGAGAGAGATAATAAAGCATTAGATACACACATATCGGTCAAAGCTACATCATGTGTGTGTGTGTGTGTGTGTGTGTGTGTGTGTGTGTGTGTGTGTGTGTGTATTATAATATGATACCTTTCCCCCACCTCACACTCTTTCACCCTCTCTCTCTTCACTCCCCTTCTTCCCCAATAGCCGAGGTAGACGCTACACACCCAAAGCAACACTAATAATAATAATAATAGAAACAAGGAATTTTAATAATGTTTTATCTCGTTTACAAGAGAGAGAGAGAGAGAGAGAGAGAGAGAGAGAGAGAGAGACTAATAGATAGATTACACAGACGGATAGACAGAGATAAATAGAAAAAGACTGATACATACATACATAGACACAGACAGACAAACCATAAATAAAAATGACCGATAAATAGACAAAGAGGTGGACAGTAAAAAGAGAAAGTAGAAAAAGCGGCTGGTTGAAGGTCACCTGTGAAGGAATGTCCAGGTGAGGAGAGAGAGACCTGCCATGTGTGTGAGAGATAGAGAGAGAAATTAAGAGTTATAGTAGTTTGTGTGTGTGTGACCAATCATAACACAGAGGTAACCTTCCCTCACCTAGCAGACGTTTGTGATTGGCTCTTTGGGCGTCCAATGGCGTAAGCCGAGAGGTAACCTGAATCAGTCCTTACCAGTAAAGAAAAAGCAATAAATATAAATAATTATGTAAAAAAAAATAATCATAAAGAATAAAGAATAAATAAGAGTAAATAATAAACCTCGTTATACGGGATACAAACCATGGCAGGGCATATAAGAACACAAGAAACTAAGGAGTCTGCAATAGGCGGGTTGGCAGCTCCTGTCGAGAGTTACTACCACTCTCTATCATCCATGAATCTATCCAGTCTCCTTTTAAAACTTTCCAGAGTTCCAGCACTTACTACAAAGTTGCTAAGCTTGTTCCACTCGTCCACCACCCTATTTGTGAACCAGTTCCTTCCTATCTCCCTCCTAAACCTAAACTTATCCAACTTAAATTCGTTGCTCCGAGTCCTATCCTGCTCGGATATTATAAGAACTTTATTGATTCCTTTCACCCACTTAAATACTTCTATCATATCTCCCCGCACTCTTCGTCTTTCTAGGGAATGCAAGTTTAGTTTCTTTAACCTATCTTGATATGGAAGGTTTCTAAGTCCCGGAATCATTGTCGTCATTCTTCGCTGCACCGACGGAAGCGGTGACGGTGTTCATGTTCTATCACGTGTTACAAGGTGTTGTCATGTGTTACATGGTGTTGCTATGTGTTACGAGGTGTTACAAGGTGTCAATACGTGTTACAAGCTGTTACAAGGCATTACAAGGTGTCACTACGTGTTACTCGGTGAGCGTCACACAGAAGTGTTACTGCCAGGCACGAACCGTTAACCCTTGTTGTGACCTTGGCAGCATCAGTGACCACCTGACCGTCCACACACCAGTCTATCAACTGCCCAGTCATGCCCTACCAGTTACTGTACAGTCTACTATGAGATGATAAAGATAATAATACTGCAATAATAATAATAATAATAATAATAATAATAATAAAATGATAATAATAGTAATAATACATTAATATTAATAATAATAATAATAACCAAACGTCCGAAAAGTCAAGTCCAATGATCACCTCACACACACACACACACACAAGCAACTAGGTTGGAAAAGTCCAGGTGAGAGAGAGAGGTGTGAAGGGCTCAGGTGTAGTTAACATTGGTAGTGTCGTGGCGGGGCCTCTAGCAATGGGCTGTCACGGGTCTCATCTGTGTCACGGCCACTCCTACCTGTCATCTGTCTGTCTATCTGTCTGTCTCTATCTCTCTGTTTGCTTCACTCTTTGTGTCTGTCTGTCTCTCTCTCCCCTTTACCCTTCTGTTTATCTTTTATCACCATTTCTGTCTACTATAACTAATCTATCAATGGATGGGTATTTTAACGCTCGATCTGTCTGTCTGTCTGTTTCTGAGTGTGTGTCTGTCTGTCTGCCTGTCTCTCAATCAATCCCTCTCGTCTCTCTATATCAATCACAATTTTCTGCTCTCAATCCGAACACAAATCTGGTCAGTGTGTAGACGACACCGAAGTCTTAGCCGAGTGATAGCATTGAGACGATCAGCTGAAGGTGTATACGTGAGGCCATTCTCCACGTGATGTAAATGTAAACAAAGCCGCATTAACCCACATTATCACCTGAAGATTAAACTCTCTCCTCCCTACCTCAGCTAATTTCACATGAAGATTAAACACCCTCTAACGCTATACCTGAGTTGAGTGACTATGTAAAAAAAAGTTCATCTATTTCACTAGTTTGACCATGAATGGCATTGGTGACCTTTTTAGGGGTCACAGTTGGCACGAATGACCTAACGTGACCTTTAGGAGCGTTGGTCAAGGGAGTGTGACAGGTTGCCATCATCTTAACTACTTCATGTGTTCACCAATTACAGACAGAGACACCCCCCCCCCATACCCACTGCACCTGCCCTACAAAACACACATTCCACCTACACACATATTCACACCATCACGCCCACATACACACACGCCCCCTCCCCCCACCCAGCATACATGACCGCCCATGCATATCGACCAACTAGTCACCTCCTTAAAGGGGTTAAAATATGTGAGTGTAACTGTTAAGAGAGAGAGAGAGAGAGAGAGAGAGAGAGAGAGAGAGAGAGAGAGAGAGACTGAATGAATGAAAAATAATGAAAGAGAAAATGAAATAAAAAAAATGAGATAATGAAAGAAAAAGAATGATAGAGAGAATGAAAGAACGAAAAAAAATAATGAGAGAGAGCGATAATAAACACCAACACAAGCTGACATAAAAAAATCAGCTGGCAAACGTAAATAAAGATCAGCTGACACATGTAAACACTGAACAGCTGATCTCCATCAGACGACAGCTGATCTCTCTCTCTCTCTCTCTCCATCAGGGCGACAGCTGATCTCTCTCTCTCTCTCTCCATCAGGGCGACAGATAACCAACAGCAGGTGAAAGGTGAGGTTGCTCTGTCATTCCCTTACAGGCAAACAGAACGTAACTATGTCATGGTAGTGTGGGTAGTAGTGGTGATGGGTAGTGGTGATGGGTATTGGTAGTGGTGATGGGTAGTGGAAGTGGTGATGAGAAGTGGTAGTGGTGATGAGAAGTGGTAGTGGTGATGAGAAGTGGTAGTGGTAATTGGTGGTTGTTGGGATAGGTAGTTATTGTCATGGTAGTGGGGTGGTTATGGTGATATTGGTGATGGTGGTGAGTGGTGGTTGTTGTGATGTTAGTGGGGTGGTTGTGGTGATGGTGGCGAGTGGTGGTTGTTGTGGTGAAAATGATGATGATAGTAGTAGTGAGTGGAAGAATAGTGAGATAAGTCGCTACAGTACAGAATGGGGGCGGGATGAGTGTATGGGTGGTGAGGGAGAGGAAGAGGAGGTACTCTAGCGAACCAAGACGCCCGCCCACACCCACAGCTACAGTTACGTCTGTAACGCCCACCACGCCCACGCACCTCCCCACCCATTCTCCTCATCCATGGGGGAGTTGTCACGAGGCTGTTACCCTTACTCCAGCACCCGTGTGTGTGTGTGTGTGTGTGTGTGTGTATCTACCTACATATGTCTATATATCTATATGTATCAATAAGTTTATTAATTTACCAGTACATATATTTAACACACACACACACACACCCAAAGGACCAGATTCGCCATCACTTTCACGACCCAACAGTTCTGTACCACAAGAACCTCCACCACAACCACCACCAGCAGCATCTGTAGCTACCACAGCCACAGCAGACAAGACTGACAGCTGCACAGACCATCAGGAAAGACAGCAGAAGGAGGAACACTAACTGTTACTCTCAGCAGGTGATCTACGACAGCAAGCAATTGTCAGCCTTAATCGGTGGTTGGTAATAACACCTCTCTCCAAGAGTAACATTTTTTGGATTGCCCCGCATCACACAAACACACACACACACACACACACACACACACACACACGCACAGCCAAACGTTGGATCACTACTTACACCTTCAAGAAATCTCCACACACACACCCCCCCCCTCTCCATAACTAAAGCATAAGAGAAAACGTCTATAGTTACGATAGGGTAGAGTCTCAGAGCACTTTCGACACCATGTAAGTCATAACGTTTATCATAGCTGAAATAAGACAAATACCAACAAGGGAAACAAATTATAGAACGAGCCTTGGTGTCGTAACTTAAGAGTCGGTTAGATACGTTCTCTTAGATACGTGGAAATTTTTTTTTAACTTACGATATTTTTAGGATGAGAACTTAAGTCTCGTTGTGAAGTTCGTTCTTGTATACGTTCGTTAAAGTATCACGAGGCAGTTATTTGTACAGTTATGAAGTTTCTGCTCTGTGATTGGCTAAATACACCCGATGGTTTTATTTACATTGATGACGTCATGAAAATACTAAAATATGATTGGCTTAGATTCCCCCAATGGCTTTGTTTTTGTTCACATTGATGACGTCACCACAATAAAAAACAACTTCACAGAGAAAGAGAGAGAGAGAGAGAGAGATAGAGAGAGAGAGAGAGAGAATAACAGTATTAAAGGAAAGTGACACGAAAAAAGAATAAGGAACAGTAACAACAGCAAGAATATGACTAACAGCAACACCAATAAGGCAGTAACAGGAGCAAGTAACAGCAGTAAGTAACGCGGAAGTCAGCGGTACAACCCCCAAAATAGACACCACTTATGTTTCTAATTGTTACCTGGAGTTGCTTTTATATCCAAGATGGCGGGAATGTTCTTTCTTTCTCCCCTTTCATTATCTCTCCTTCCTTGTTTCCTTCTTTTTATTTCCTTTCCTTCATTCCTTCCCTCCTTATTACCATCTATCCATCTTCCCTTCCTTCCTTCCGACCCCCCCGAGCCACGGACCCTCCCCTCAGCTGACCCAAATAACATCACTATGCCGCCGCCATCACCACCTCCATCACCACCACCACAACCTCTTCCTCACCACCACTACCACCTCCTGCTCCTCCACCAGTATCACCACCACTTCCTCTTCCTCATCACCATCGCAAAAATTGCCATCATCATCACCAATCCCGACACTCCCTTTCTTCACCATTCACACTTTTATCACCACTCAAGGGCTGAGTTCCAGGTTAAAGCATCTTAATTTGCACTCCCTCGAGAGACGTAGAGTGAGGGGCGACCTGATAGAGGTGTATAAGTGGAAGGCAGGGCTAAACAAAGGGGACATAACAAAGGTACTCAAACTGTCCAACCAGGAGCGAACTCGTAACAATGGCTTTAAATTAGACAAATTTAGATTTAGGCGCAAGATAGGTAAACACTGGTTTGGAAATAGAGTAGTGGGTGAATGGAACAAGTTACCAAACATCATCATCAACTCGAACAGGTTAGATGCTTATATGAGCAATAGGGGCTGGGTGTAAATGGGACTGCCCAGTATGGGCCAATAGGCCCGCTGCAGTTTCCTCCATTCTTATGTTCTTATGTTCCCTCCTACCCCAAATCCCTCTTCACTCCACTTTCCTCCTCACCACCAAGTCCGTCATATACAAAAACCAACATTTTCTCCACATTATATCAACATTAACCCTAATTTACTTGAACTCATTTGCATATGAATGTGTTTATATGTAAAAAAAAAAGATAAGATCTGAAGATTAGCCCCCACCCCCAGCTTATTGAGGCTGACGTTAATCCTTTTACGTCCTAATGCTATATGCAGGTTAGGTTAGGTTAGGTCTAGGGATTACACCATCCAGGATAGAAAAAAAATCACAGTCCACATATCCGGCTGGTGTTTGTAAACAGTGGCCGGAAACAGGTGTGCCAATTACATAATTACATGACACACCTGCATGGCTGTCCGGGAACGTCCATAGGGAGTGACAGAGACAGAGAGCTGAAAGGATGACACAGTGACCAGTCTGTTTCATTCACCTGTACACTGACAATAAACAGGTAGTGACGCAGGGCTGATGACTCATGAGTCAAGGATATGTGAGAGAGAGAGAGAGAGAGAGAGAGAGAGAGAGAGAGAGAGAGAGAGAGAGAGAGAGAGAGAGAGAGAGAGAGAGAGAAGAGAAGAAAGAAAAGAAAAACCAAAGAAAGAAGAGGAGAATAGGAAGAAGAGGAGAATAGAAAGAGAAGAAAGAAAGAAAGAAAGAGAAGAGATGTGAGTCCCTAGTTTCCAATCGGCCAAACGTATCTTTTCCGTTTAATTAATAACCTTTCCCGCCTAGTTTTGCCTCCACCCACCACCCAAAAATAACACCCTTTCCCACCCAAACTATACCCTTTTCCAGCCGAGCGACATTCATTCCCGCCAAAACAACACAAATTTTCGCCAACACAACACTCCTTCCAACCAAACAACACTGATTCTCGCCAAAACAACTCTCTTTCCAGCCATAACTACACAGTTCCCCGTAAAAACAAGTGCCACTCTTTTACTAACGACCCAAAACTGTTTCCCGCCAAAAAAAAAAAGATTAATTTACGTACAGTATTTGCAACACTCCACCGTTTCCCGCCAAAAGTATTATCACTCCCGTTTTCCCGCCAAAAGTACCTCCTCTCCGTCCTATTTTCCCGCCATAAGTTGACCATTGACAGAGCAGCATGACGCCTCCCTCCCACACTCCGGCTGTTAGTGTGGGCGCTGGAAGGGAAAATTATTCGCGGATATTTACCCCGTTAAGGTGACTGATCACACTACACAGTAACTGGTGAGTGGTGTGAACTGGTGAGTGGTGTGAACTGGTGAGTGGTGTGAACTGGTGAGTGGTGTGAACTGGTGAGTGGTGTAACTGGTAACCTAGCTGAGAAATATCAATACAAGCACTGTACATGTTTTAGTATAAAGTACGACTACACTTATATAAGTATAAAGTAAACATAATGGTTTAGGTATAAATTAGCAACTGAGGTTTACTTATAAAATGCAAATACAGGCTTAAGTAGAAATATAGCTAGGTGGAAAGTGTGTGTGTGTGTGGAGGGCATGTGTGTATGTGTGTGTGTGTGGAGGGCATGTGTGTGTGTGTGTGTGTGTGTGTGTGTGTGTGTGTGTGTGTGAGAGTATGGCCGCCGGACGTCACCTTCCGGAGGGCTGGCGGCAGACTCTTCAGCAGACTTCCTCAATGTCTCGCTTCCTCCTGCTTTGTGTCGCAACTCTTACAACGACTTTCTTAGCTGTGGTGGCGGCCTGGCTTTGATTTTGAAGGGATGTGGCTCTTAGCTCGCTCGGTGTGGCTCTAATTTCGTGGGATGTGGCTCTAATTTTTGGGGATGTGGCTCGTAGCTGTAGTGGTGTGGCTCTTAGCTGTGGCGGTGTGGCTCTTAGCTGTGGCGGTGTAGTTCTTAGCTGTGGCGGTGTAGTTTTTAACTGTGGTGATGTGACTCTTAGCTGCGGTGATGTGGCCTTTTAGCTGTAATGGGTCTGTGTTAGCTTTTGAGTACTTTTTATTTATGTTGAGGCGTTTTACTCTCTCTCTCTCTCTCTCTCTCATAACAGCATCGGCAGTAACATCAACATCATCGCTTACTTGCACAACACAGCTGTCCCTTAAGTGTTAAATCACCTGTTGTTTACTACCTAGGCAACACAGCTGTCCCTTAAGTGTTAAATTATCGCTTACCTGAGCACTACAGCTGTCCCTTAAGTGTTAAGTAACTTCATCATCAACACAGCTGACTCTCAACCACGACTCACCTGGAAAGGGAAAGATGAGGAGTTAATTCCGTTATCCAGCCAATCAGAACCCTTCATTCTCATACCTAGCCTATCACAGCACTCCTTTCCGTTTCCTAGTCAATAACAGCCCCCCATTCCGTTTCCTAGCCAATCACAACCCTCCATTTCGTTATACAGTAATTCTATCAACCTATAATGTTATGATAATGAGTCTTATAACGATCGTGCGGTACAGGAAGCATAATTACGGTTGACATAATTACCGGGAAGGAGGGAGGGCATGAGGGAGGGGGGGGGGACGAGGGAGGGAGGGAGAGAGGGAGAGAGAAGGGGAATAGTATGCAGGGCAAAGGAGTGGGAGAGAAACAGACAGACAAACAGATATGGATACACAAAAGACAGACAGACAGACAGTACTATATAATTACATGAGGTCAAAAGGTCAAACATAAAGGGCACTACTGTGTGTGTGTGTTAAAGATCAATAATACCCTCCTCCTCCTCCTCCCCCCCCCCCAAAAAAAAAAATCTTGTATATTTCCAAAAGAGACAGATTTTGGGAGGTCCAGAGAGGTCAAAGGTCAAATAGGTGTTATGACAAGGAGAGCCAATATAGATCTTGTCTACCAGCTGGGAAAGTCGTCATTTATTCTGTTAAAACGTTAAGGGGTGTTGAGAAACTTGCTTAATGCCACCATAGTGTTCATTAATACAAGGGAGAGAGAGAGAGAGAGAGAGAGAGAGAGAGAGAGAGAGAGAGAGAGAGAGAGAGAGAGAGAGAGAGAGGAAAACATAGATAGATAGACAACAGACCGATAGATAGATAGATAAATAGACACACATAAAAAAAACAAGCTTAAAAACACGTACAAGCTTGAAGAACAAGTACTGTACAAGCTTCAAAACACGCACAAGCTTATAAGAACACGAAGCTCTAAGAACACGCACAAGCTTTAAGAACACGCACAAGCTTTAAAAACACGTACAAGCTTTAAGAACACGTAGAAGCTCTAAGAACACGCACAAGCTTTAAGAACACGCACAAGCTTTAAGAACACGTAGAAGCTCTAAGAACACGCACAAGCTTTAAGAACACGCACAAGCTTTAAAAACACGTACAAGCTTTAAGAACACGTACAAGCTTTAAAAACACGTACAAGCTTAAAGAACACGTACAAGGTGTTCTACTGTGTTTCCGGTTGCATGGTGTTGCATAAAGTTACGGTAGATTGCAAGTAACCTCGACCAAGACTTCCTAATGTGTGAGACCTAAACCCTTGACGGTTCAACCATCGTCCTCAAAGGTGTCAACCATCGTCCTCAAAGGTGTCAACCATCGTCCTCAAAGGGTACAACCATCGTCCTCAAAGGTGTCAACCATCGTCCTCAAAGGTGTCAACCCAGGTCAACCATCGTCCTCAAAGGGTCAACCATCGTCCTCGGTGTCAACCATCGTCCTCAAAGGTGTCAACCATCGTCCTCAAAGGTGTCAACCATCGTCCTCAAAGGTGTCAACCATCGTCCCCAAAGGTGTCAACCATCGTCCTCAAAGGTGTCAACCATCGTCCTCAAAGGTGTCAACCATCGTCCCCAAAGGGGTCAACCATCGTCCCCAAAGGTGTCAACCATCGTCCTCAAGGTGTCAACCATCGTCCTCAAAGGTGTCAACCATCGTCCCCAAAGGTGTCAACCATCGTCCTCAAAGGTGTCAACCATCGTCCTCAAAGGTGTCAACCATCGTCCTCAAAGGTGTCAACCATCGTCCTCAAAGGTGTCAACCATCGTCCTCAAAGGTGTCAACCATCGTCTCAAAGGGTACAACCATCGTCCTCAAAGGTGTCAACCATCGTCCTCAACGGTGTCAACCATCGTCCCTCAAAGGTGTCAACCATCGTCCCTAAAGGTGTCAACCATCGTCCCCTGGTGTCAACCATCGTCCTCAAAGGTGCTCAACCATCGTCCTCAAAGGTGTCACCATCGTCCTCAGGTGTCAACCATCGTCCTCAAAGGTCAACCATCGTCCCTCAGGTCAACCATCGTCCCCAGGCAACCATCGTCCCAAGGTGTCAACCATCGTCCTCAAAGGTGTCAACCATCGTCCCCAAAGGTACAACCATCGTCCCCAAAGGTGTCAACCATCGTCCTCAAAGGTGTCAACCATCGTCCTCAAAGGTGTCAACCATCGTCCCCAAGGGTACAACCATCGTCCCCAAAGGTGTCAACCATCGTCCCCAAGGTGTCAACCATCGTCCTCAAAGGTGTCAACCATCGTCCTCGGTGCAACCATCGTCCTCAAAGGTGTCAACCATCGTCCTGGTGTCAACCATCGTCCCCAAAGGTGTCAACCATCGTCCTCAAGGTGTCAACCATCGTCCTCAAAGGTGTCAACCATCGTCCCCAAAGGGTACAACCATCGTCCTCAGGTGTCAACCATCGTCCTCAAAGGTGTCAACCATCGTCCTCAGGTAACCATCGTCCCAAGGTGCAACCATCGTCCCAATGTCAACCATCGTCCTCAAAGGTGTCAACCATCGTCCTCAAAGGTGTCAACCATCGTCCTCAAAGGGTACAACCATCGTCCTCAAGGTGTCAACCATCGTCCTCAAAGGTGTCAACCATCGTCCTCAAAAAGGCAAACCATCGTCCTCAAAGGTGTCAACCATCGTCCTCAAAGGAGTCAACCATCGTCCTCAAAGGTGTCAACCATCGTCCTCAAAGGTGTCAACCATCGTCCTCAAAGGTGTCAACCATCGTCCCTAAAGGTGTCAACCATCGTCCTCAAAGGTGTCAACCATCGTCCTCAAAAGTGTCAACCATCGTCCTCAAAGGTGTCAACCATCGTCCTCAAAGGTACAACCATCGTCCTCAAAGGTGTCAACCATCGTCCTCAAAGGGTTCAACCATCGTCCTCAAAGGTGTCAACCATCGTCCTCAAAGGTGTCAACCATCGTCCTCAAAGGTGTCAACCATCGTCCTCGGTGCAGCAACCATCGTCCTCAAAGGTGTCAACCATCGTCCTCAAAGGTGTCAACCATCGTCCTCAAAGGGTACAACCATCGTCCTCAAAGGGTACAACACACCCCTGAACCAAATGTTTGTAAACACTCCCCTTGGACCCGCTAACCAAGTACTGTACTACTCGACTCTATTGATTCCATGACATCACCAAACCCAAATGTCTTCCTGTTTATTGGCTATCAAGGGAAGCTACGTCATACATACCGAGACACGTGATTGGTCGTGGGAGGTTAAGCTAGTCTTTGCATGTTATAGAGTCCGGGGATGCATGTTGAGACCCTTAAATACACGACCTTATGAACTTGTCAGGGTCATTCATCGTGTTGTTGGTGACCTTTTTGTATTACCAATGTTATGTGAACTTTGAGGACAATATGTTAACTTGTTGCGCAATACAGTGTCGTGGTACATAAATAACATCAACTTTTTATACATAAGTGATGTATAAATTATAGCTACTTGTTATATGGTATAAATGAAATGTATACATAATACTTTATATACATTCTAAGTGAGATATATATATATATATATATATATATATATATATATATATATATATATATATATTATATATATATATATATATATATATATATATATATATATTTCATGTTATGTTCTAATGAATATTTCAAGGATATATAGATATTTATATTACTTATGTTCCGACATCACCATCCCTCCCTATAAGAGCAACGCCAGCACGAGCGATTAACTGCGTCTGGCGTAACCTTTCACTATAATATAACAAGCGTAAGAAATCTCCACCAGAACATTCGCTCGCCTGCATGTGACCGTGTGCCGACATTAATGGAAAGGTTAGGTTATGTTAAGTTAGGATAGGTTAGGTCTGGTTAGGTTAGCTTAGGTCAGGTCAGGTCAGGTTAGGTCAGGCCAGGCCAGGTTTGCCTTATGAGCAAATGTCATGGAACAGCGCGTGACCTATGATACAAACAGGTGAACTTATACAAACATGGCCGCCGGCGTATTTCACCAATAATCACTAATCCCACCACCACCACAACCCTAACCTTTTCCCCACCACCACCACAACCCTAATCTTCCACCACCACAACCCCACACCACCACCACCACAACCCAACCTCTCCCACCACCACCACAACCCTAACTCTTTCCCACCACCACCACAACCCTAACCTCTCCCACCACCACCACAACCCTAACCTTTCCCACCACCACGCCACAACCCTAACCTTCTCCCACCACC
Source organism: Homarus americanus (assembly GCF_018991925.1). Classification (NCBI taxonomy): domain Eukaryota; kingdom Metazoa; phylum Arthropoda; class Malacostraca; order Decapoda; family Nephropidae; genus Homarus; species Homarus americanus. The sequence goes on from NW_024733231.1 coordinate 5,741,987, forward strand.
ACCACAACCCTAACCTCTCCCACCACCACCGCCACAACCCTGATAATAAACTCGTATGTCGACAACAACAACACTATGACGTAAACACAACACGACATGGGAAGTAATCCTTAAAAATCCCAAAATAGCCACAAAGGTCCATGGTGGGGGTGGGGGGGGTATTGTGATGAGGGGGGTGGGGGTGTTATGGTACGGATGGTGATGATGGTGGGGGTATTGTGGTGGTGGTGGGGGGGTATTGTGATGAGTGTGGGGTGGGGGTGTTATGGCACGGATGGTGATGATGGTGGGGTATTGTGGTGGTGGTGGGTATTGTGGTGGTGGTGGGGGTATTGTGGTGGTGGTGGGGGGATTGTGGTGATGGGGGATTGTGGTGGTGGTGGGATTGGTGGTGGTGATTGTGGTGATGTAGGGTTTGTGGTGGTGGTGGGTTGTGGTGATGGTGGGATTGTGTGATGGTGGTGGGGGTATTGTTAGGTGCTGGTAGTGGTGGTGGTATTGTGATGGTGGGTATTGGTGGTGGATAGTGGGTATTGTGATGGTGATGGATTGTGGTATGATGGTGGTAGTATTGTGGTGATATTGTTGGTGGACCTGATTTTAGGTACCAGGACCAGCTGTGATGTTTTATTACACGGTCGCCATGACATGGCCACGGTGACCCCCGCTTCAGTGAATCACGTGTGGTGATAGACCCCTCTAGGCCGACTCATGGAATTGGTTGTCACACGCTAACAGTCAGCTGGTCCATGTGTGTGTGTGTGTGTTTTATTATATTCATGGATGTATTTTTATGTTTATTCTGAATTGCTGAGATTAGGTTAGTTTAGGTTAGTTTAGTTTAGGTTAGGTTGGATCATTTCAGATTCACTCTGCCAAACTCTGTGTGTGTGTGTGTGTGTGTGTGTGTGTGTATCAGAGACCAGGTGAGTCACAACACCTGTGATAGACCGCTACGATTCGACGGTCCTCAGTTACCACCTATACTACCCCACTGCGTCGCCAACCAATCAGCATCCTTCCTTGAGTCACGAACTAATTCAGGTAACCAATCAGCTGTCCAACAACTCGCCACATTTGCGTTCCTAACCTAATCTAACCCAACCAGACCTAACCTAACCCAACCAGACCTAACCTAACCTAACCTAACCCAACCAGACCTAATCTCTAACCTAACCAAACAGAGCTTAATTCCTCAAAATCCCGAGTAAAAAAAAATTCCCCTTAACTAAAGACATAAAGACTAAACCAATAGACCACAACTGAGTTAGATTCTCAAAATACCTTAAGTTATTTTTTTACCTTACAATCTCACTTAATTCCGATTCAAAGATGGCGTCAAAACATCACAGAGACTCGACCACAAGGAGGAAATTTTATCTTACGGTTTTATTAAGGAATCCGGACACGGCCATCTATTATAGAGGTATGTGACACTGACGGACACGTGTGGTTTCCGTGTCCATGGTCAAAATACATGTCCGTGTGTCCTTCCGTGGCGAGGTACCCCCACACACTCTCTCTCACATTCTCAAAGCTCCCGTAAGTTAAATTTTTTCTCGTAATTAAAGATGTATCTATAACGTGTACAGTGAAACCTCTATATAAAGGACTTCTCTCCATATACTGTAATTTTGGGCTTTCACATCTAACAGACCCTCGATATAACGGACTTTCATCTATAGTTCGTTAAATAGAGGTTTTACTGTACGTCTAAACATATTAGATTCTCAAAATTCTAGTTAAATTTTTCTCGTAACTTGAGACATAAACAAACTTCTAACTGCCTGACTTGAGATAAAAACACAATAAGGTTCATAATGGCACCGAAATTTCACCAAGATTTGACTTTAACTGCATCACATTGTCTTAGGGGTTAGGTTAGGTTAGGTTGTCTTAGCACCAGTTAAGAGACACAGTAACATACGAGACAACATTCTAATATCAACAGTTACGAGATAATTTTTTAACCTAAGAATCTCTGTGACTCAGCATCCTGGACCGCTGGTAAGTGAGCCACAGTGTCGAGTATAACAGGGTGTGTGTGTGTGTGTGTGTGTGTGTGTGTGTGTGTGTGTCAATTATAACAGGAAGTACGGTACTGTGAGGGAGTCTGGTGGTGATATGTATGTGTGTGTTACGACGTCACAGGACTAGTTAGGGTATTCGTCAACGCCAATTAGTGAGTCCTCATTCGTCCTGTTAAGTATGACGTCACCGCTATTTATGACGTCACCGCTATTTATGACGTCACAGCCAATTCATGACGTCACCGCTATTCATGACGTCGCAGAAAATTCATGACGTCACCGCCAGTGCACTTGATTAACCTCGTCGTGACCAGCAAGCCGAAGCGGATCTCACCCTCCTCCCTCCCTCTTCACCCCTGACCCCCCACTGTTCATCTTTTCCCACATTTATGCTGGAAGTGCCGTCCACCCACTCTCACCTCCCTCCTCACCCCCTCCACTTCCTTCTCATTCCTCCCTCATATCCCCCTCCCTCCAAACTACAGGATGAGAGAGAGAGAGAGAGAGAGAGAGAGAGAGGAGTGGTCGAGCAGCAGGCCAGGTAGGGTGGGGGGGAGTGTAGGTAACGGACTCAAGTCACGAGCCGAGCTGGTCCACTGCCCCACACACATACACACACACACCCACACACAAAACATATCAGAATCACTATACGCACACACACACACAAACATATCAAAATCACTATACGCACACACACACACACACACACACAAACAAACATATCAGAATTACAAACGCACACACACACACAAACATCAATATATAACACACACACACACACACACGGAAGCAACAGTGGTCAATAACAAGCAGAATAATTAGGTCTCTAAGCCTTACAGGACAAAACACCTCGTAGGATCGCCTTAAGAATCTCCACCCCAGGTTAGGTTAGGTTCAGGGTTGGTAATCTCTATACGAAATGAATTAAGAGAAGGACGGGAGCTAATCTTCAGCTGCTATCCTAAAGTCAATGACAGCATTACCTTTGAGAGAGAGAGAGAGAGAGAGAGAGAGAGAGAGAGAGAGAGAGAGAGAGAGAGAGACTGACCAAGAAGCAGTGTACCGTAGCCAGACATACTGTAATACACCGTCGAGTGACCACAACCTGAACATACTTGTCAGTGGCTGCGGTTACGACGTAGATTCAGACGGACAGTACTTCTATAACCCGTCCGTCACAACCCTCAGAGTCAGACGTACTTCTATAACCCGTCCGTCACAACCCTCAGAGTCAGACGTACTTCTATAACCCGTCCGTCACAACCTTCATCTCTACCTGACAACCACTTAATATTTTCCAACATTTTCATTCTGATAATTTTCTTTATTTCCCCCATTAATTCTATTCTTTCCTGATAATTTTCCTCATCAACCCCATTTCCCCTGATAATTACCCCCACTATTTCTATTCTTCCCCGATAATTTCCATCATAAGTTAGGTTAGGTTAGGTTAGAGTTTGATTAGGTTTACGTTAGGTTAAGTTAGAGTCAGGGTGATTAATCTTTAGGTGAAATAGACTGGGGTGGAGAGTCTTCAGATGGTCGTGTATATTACTGTAGCCACAAGAGGTGAGATAACATATACCTGTGTTGTGGAAACGAGCGTGGAGACCGCCCTGTGATTGGTCAGTGGTGCTAGCTGGTGAAAGGTACTGTACCATGTAGTGCAGTGTGTGTGTGTGTGTGTGTGTGTGTGTGTGTGTGTGTGTGTAAGTATCCAAACACATACAATACCTTCCGTTACCATGACACCTGAGAACACATCTACCTATAGCTCAAGTCACAGTACCAATTCGTCGCCATTTTTGCACATTCATCTTCATTTAAGTCGTCCCAATCAGGTATAATCACAGAGCCTCAAGTCACATTACCAATTCGTCACCACGATTGTCTTAAAAGTCATTGAGTCAGGTACAAGTCTGAGATCTTCACTACAATTAACTATGAACCTTTGTGAATCCTGATCCAGTCTGGTCACCTGTTCGGGTTCAGGTTTATAGTGAATGTAAACGGAAGCAGAAAAAAGTGACTCCTGAACGTCTGAGAGAGAGAGAGAGAGAGAGAGAGAGAGAGAGAGAGAGAGAGAGAGAGAGAGAGAGAGAGAGAGAGAGAGAGAGAGAGAGATTATACAGATTGGTTCGTTTAAGTCTTTCACAGAGGCTATTTATTCTTACATAAAAAGCGACAGAAAACGAGCCAAGAAAATATAACGTGGGAATGAGTTTATTTTTCACGCCCACGCTATCCCCCGCTGTTGCCTGGCCGCCCACACGTACAGCAGTCAACCTCATCTCATGCGTTAATTAGCCTGTCTGTCTATCCATCAATTATTGCATATACTTATCCTATCCCACACACCCAGTCAAAAATCAAGTGACTATCCCTCAACTATCCACTACAATCCTCCACACCCACATCCCCTGTCACTTAACCCCCTCTCTCATCAACTATCCACACCCATCCCCTCTCTACCCCTCAACTATCCACCCCACCCACACATCAATCTACCGTTCACACTATCAGCCACTGCAACATCCGCACAATTGGAGGTAACGCAGCTTCCTTTCATTCAGTACACCGACCGTCCCTGACCTAAATCCTGCTGTAGTGACGCTTGTAGATTCTACGCCAGGTGTGTATATTCTACGCCAGGTGTGTATGTCATGGTTGTAAGTTCTACGCCAGGTGTGTATGTCATGGTTGTAAGTTCTACGACAGGTGTGCATGAGTGTATATGCCACGACAGGTGTACACATCTCTAGTGTACGCTCACCTAACTAGACACAGTACGTTCACTTAGCACCAGTTAAATAGACCAAAATGAAAGTACAGTAAAACCTCTATTTAGCGGACTATATGGAGAGGAAAATCCGCTATATGGAGGGTTCATTAGATGTGATACCTCCATCTAACGAACTACATAGAGATGAAATTCCGTTATATCGAGGGTTGTTAGATATGAAAACCCCTATTTAACGGATTAAATGGAGAGAAGTCCGTTATATAGAGGTTTTACTGTACAATAATAAGTTTTATCCAGAATAAAAACAGCGAGGGGTGAAGGCTGTTGTAATCGATGAGTGGGTGATTCATGGTTTACTTACACGGTGGGTGGGTGAGTGGGTGGGGAGTGGGGTGAGTCAGTGTCTAGCTAAAGCCTCCAGTTATGTCAATAGAGGACCAGTTTACAGAACAGTCAGTTAACAGTCGGCTCCAGTTATGTCAAAATACGACTCGTTTACATAACAGTGGCATTACAATCACTACCAGTTATGTCCAAAGACGATCAGTCTAAAGAAAGGATCAGTTAACAGTCGACTCCAATTATGTCAAGAGAGGACCAGTTTACTTTAGTCAGTTAACAGTCACCTGCAACTGGAAGGTCAGGTAAACCAGTCATAATTAACCTAGATGCTGTATTTGGTAGTTGAGGCTCCCAGTGTGTGTGTGTGTGTGTGTGTGTGTGTGTGTGTGTGACCTTTAAGACTAGGGTAGTTACTCCCTCTAGCGCCTGTGTTTACGTCTTTTTCAATGGTGTTTTTCTGAAGTGTAAATTAGTCTCTCTCTCTCTCTCTCTCTCTCTCTCTCTCTCTCTCTCTCGTGGCAACAACCGAGTAAAGCGGGTCTATAGGTCACAGGATGATGATGAGAAGGAGGATGGCAGAGTGAGTAAAGGGGGAGGGATAGATAGGAGGAAGAAGGGAAGGGGAAGAGGCTGAGGTAGGAGGAAAGAGGGCAGCTGGGAGGGCAGGAGGAAGGGAGAGGATAGGTAGGTATGAGGAGGAGGGAAGGAGGGAGGTAGGGTAGGCAGGGAGGGAGGAGCAGTAGGGGTAGGCAGGGGAGGGAGGGGAGGTAGGTAGGCAGGAGGGAGGGAGGTAGGGGGAGGGCAGGGAGGGAGGGAGGTAGGCAGGGCAGGGAGGAGGGAGGAGGGAGGCAGGAGGGAGGGGGGTAGGGTGGAGGGCAGGGAGGGAGGGAGGGAGGTAGGAGGGAGGGAGGTAGGGTAGGCAGGGAGGGAGGGAGGACACAGGCCACAGTTGTTCGTCACGTCAAAACATCTGCTCCCAACAGCTGTACAGTATAACACTACATTTCCCTAACCCGCCAATTTACGTGCTTTCTGAGTTTTCACCCCGATCTATCTATCTATCTGTCTATCTATCAACTTATCTGTCTATTTGTCTGTATATCTGTCTATCCATCTATCTGTCTATCAACTTATCTATTCATCTTTCTATATATTTATCTATCTATCTATACATCCATCAAGCGATCTATCCACCTACCCATCCATTTACCTCACACGAGAGAGAGAGAGAGAGAGAGAGAGAGAGAGAGAGAGAGAGAGAGAGAGAGAGAGAGAGAGAGAGAGAAGTGTATACAACTTATGTACACAGATTGAAGGTTCGCGTGTACACTTTGTTTACTATCAGCACAGGTGAGACAAGCACACGTACAGGTAAGTGGGTACATCATTAGTCACCTGTGTGGTCTTTACTTTTCCTTACTCTCTTCCATCTTTCTCTCGTCTTTCCTAACTTCATTTCGTCCATCCTCCTCACCCATTCCACCTCACTCAACCCTCTCCTTCCCTTCTCTCCCATCTCCCCCACCTCTTTCCCCACTCACCCTCCCTCTCCTTCCCTCACCATCCAAAATTTCTTCTCTCCCCCTCCCTATCCCTCACCCCCTCCCCACCTCACCCCCTCCCATCAGCTGGTCACTACAATAACATCCGGGCAGTAATCCCAACATCCGTCTGTCCAGGGTAACAAATGGCGGGAAATTCCCTTACTTATCACCTGGTTCCTGAACTCATTAAGGTAAATACTGACCTTAAGGTAGAGGTACATTAAGGTAACATTCCCTTACCAGTACAGGAAGCAAGAAAGAGGAAAACAAGTAAGTAGGTAATTAAGTGAATGAATAAGTAAATATGTCAGTAAATAAGCAAGCGAGACAAAAAAGTAGCAAGTAAGTAAGTTATTAAGTAACCAAGTAGATAAATAAACAAACAAATAAGTAACCAAATAATAAGTAAATAAGTAATAAATCAAGTAAGTAAGAAAGTAAATAAGTAAGAAAGTAAGTAAATAAGAAAAATTTAAGTAAATAAGTAAGAAATCAAGCAAATAAGTAAGCAAGCAAGCAAGCATCAGCCTACACGCCACCACACTTTCCACTGGTGTAGGAAAGCGTATCTCACAACATCTGCTGCCCCGACATGTCTGTAGCTTTGTCTGTCGGGGAAAGTGACAGCACACAGTCATACAGTCACACTGTATATATATATATATATATATATATATATATATATATATATATATATATATATATATATATATATATATATATATATATATATATATATATATACATACTTACATAGACACTTTTTTACTTACACGTTCACTTACACACACACACTCCATACATACACTCAATCAAACACACACACACACATTTATTCCCACACTTACATATACACACATACCCTCACTCCATACATACACTCAAACTTACACACACACACACACACTATAACACTCACCATGAACGCACCATAATACCCACCATCAACACCACCATAACACCATTAACGGTACCATACCGTTTAACCGGATACACGTCCCGGTTACCAGCTCAATAAAAATTATAATAATAATTGACTCGGTTATTCTCACCGTATCTTTTATACGTCGGTGTTATTTTAACTCACTGTAGCATGACATTCTTTTGCCCCCACCTGAGGGGTTTGTGTTAGTAGTTCAGGTAGCGGAAAGGTTAAACTTGTTGATTGAAGTGTGTTTTGGTTAGGTTAGGTTAGGTTAGTAAGAAACTTTATAGACAGAATTATTATTTTAAAATAGTTGTAAGCTTTAGAAGCAAAATCTTATCATTAAAAATATGACATGAGTCGACAACAACAACAACAACAACAACAATAATAATAACATTACTAATAATAATAATGATAATAATAATAAAAAAACTAATAATAATAATATTTATAAAACTAAAAAAAATAATAACAATAACAACACTAATAATAATAATAGTAATAACAACAGTTTCAGACCACCAATACATCCACATACACACACACACACACATCCACATACACACACAATAATATACACAAGCACACACAGGCTGTTGGAATCAACTACTAACAACACATTGTCTTACCCCCACAAGAAGGGACACAACAGGTGGGTGGATTTACAGGTATATACAGTAATGTAATTAAGGATCGTATCTCATCTATACATATTCATTGGGTGAAAGTGGGTCCTATATGCTTGAAGGTCCAATAGGTTAGGTTAGGTTAGGGTAGGTTAGGTTAGGTTAGGCTAGGTTGGGAGGAGGCAGGGTTGGGTGGCTGGGATGGGAAGAAAGTAATTGGGGTGGGTGCAGCCCCTACTTGTGGTGAAGCCAAGCTATGATCAAGTACCTGGAGTGGGGGGAGAGAAGAGGGGGGGAGGGAGAGAAGGGGTGGGAGGAGGGAGAGAGGGAGGAAGGAGGGGAGAGAGGAGGGGGAGGAGGGAGAGAGGAGGGGGAGGAGGGAGAGAAGGGGTGGGGAGGAGGGAGAGAGGAGGGAAGGAGGAGGGAGAGAGGAGGGGAGGAGGAGGCTGAGAGGAGGGGGATAGGGAGAGGAGAGGCTGAAGGGGAAGAGAAGAGGGAGAGGAAGGAGAAAAAAAAAAAAAAAAAAAAGAGAGAGAGAGAGGAGGAGGGAGAGAGGGAGGGGAGGAGGAGAGGAGGGGAGAGGGAGAGGAGAGGGGAGGAGGAAGAGAAGGAGGAGAGAGGAGGGGAGGAGGAGGGAGGAGGGGGGGATAGGGAGGAGGGGGAGAAGGAAGTGGGGAGGAAGAAGGAGAGAGGGGGAGGAGAGGAAGAAGGGAGGAGGAAGAGGGAGATTGAGAGGTTTAATTAAAGGAGCGGAGTGTGTCTGTCTGTTGGCGTCACTTCTGCCCCCCCCACACGCACACACACAAAATTGGAACGCCAGATCCTGTGTCAAACTACCCCCTCTTCTGCCACGCTCCTCCGCGCCTCTACCACGCCCTGAATCAAGCCCATGCAAGGTACTGCTGACAATCGAGTAACATTGACAAGAGATGTAATGATAGCAGGAAGGAAGAGGGGGAGGAGGAAGGGAGGAAAAGGAGGAGAGAAAAGGAGAGAAAAGGAAGGAAGGAAGGAAGGAAGGAAGGAAGGAATGTTATCATAGTAGTAGTAGTAAAATACTTTTCCAGTTTAAGCAGAACACTACAACACTCATTCCGTTAAACCTCTCTCTCTCTCTCAGGAAGAATCAGCAGAGTACAGTATGTGACATTTAAAGACGCCGGGAGAGTAAGGTGAAATATTTATCATACACTCATTTTCCTCCTCCCCTGCCTTCTCTCTCCCTCTCTCTCTCTACCCCCCTTCGACGGTCCACATTCCATCTAGCCTGGCCTACTTTTACCTATCTTTACCTAGCTACACCTATCTTTACCTAGCTCACCCTATCTTTACCCAGCCTAGCCTAGCAGGGGAAATGATGGGTGAAAAGAGAGGTCAGTCAGAGGGAAGAATATTTCAGGAAGAGGAGGTCAGGAAGAAGAGTAGGAGAGGAGGCTAGGATGTCAGGAAGAGTAGGAGAGGAGGCCAGGAGGTCAGGGAAGAGTAGGAGAGAGGCCAGAAAGGGGAAGTCAGGAAGAAGGGTAAGAGAGGAGGTCAGGAAGAGGTAAGCAGGAGGAGACATCAGGAAGAGATATTAAATGAGCCCATGACTGTCTTTCCTGACTCACTAAATAACACGTAACACACTACCATGAGACGGAGGTAACAGAACAGCCTGACCATGAGATCTGTCACGGAGGAGGAGAGGGGAGGGAGGAGGGAGAGGGGAGGAGAGGGGAGAGGGGAGGAGGGAGGGGGAGGAGGAGGGAGAGGGGGAGGAGGAGGGAGAGGGGAGGAGGGAGGGGAGAGGGGGGAGGAGGAGGGAGAGGGGAGGAGGAGGGAGAGGGGAGGAGGAGGGGAGAGGGGAGGAGGAGGAGAGGGGGAGAGGGATGGGAGTAACCTCACCTGTATGAACTCTGCCACCCAATTAACCTGTCTCCCAAAATCATCAATAATTAATTAAACGTAGAAAATCGAAGAGGTGAAAATAGTACACACAATACATACACAAAAATAATAATAACCCCAATAACAACACACCCTCCTTTCCACAACAACACACACCAACCACTGCACACGTTTAACCCATCATTCCCTCCCCGTCCCAGTGATCAGAGTGACGGGGCACATCGTTCAACTAATTACATAAAGCCAGGTGGAAGGTGCGGGCAAGCGTGAGGTGTGACAGTATAAGAGAAAATATCATGCCAATGGTCGGGAGGAGCTGATCATGGTGTGATAGGGAGGGAGTGGTGTGGGGGAGAGGGTGTAGTGTGGGGGGTGGTGGGGAGGGTGTGGTGGGGAGAGGGGTGGTGAAGGTGTGGGGTCTGGGGAAAAGGAGAGGGGAAGGGAGGGCTGGCAGACTAACCCCCCAGGTCAGGTCAGGTCAAGTGGAAATACCTATGGTGAGAGGGAGGTCCTGCCATAACCACCACAGGGAACAAGGGCACATTAACCTCACCTGACCCACCGTCATTAACCTGACATGACCTAATTTTACCTCTGGTGTCATCGGGGAGGGGATGTTAGGGTTGCTTTAGGTTACGTTATGTTTCGATTAATTAGTGTTATGTTAGATTAGGTTAGCGTTATGTTATGTTAGGTGAGGTTAGCATTGTGTTATGTTAGGTTAGCGGTGTGTTATGTCAGGTCAAGTTAGGTGACCTGCATTGAAGGGGGTTTAGTGTTATGCCAGCAATACCCCCCCACAAAGCCACTAGCATATCCATTTCCTCTTTTAACATCGAACCCTCGCACCCATCACCCAGATTACATAAACTGTAGCCAATAAGTCATTACAACATTTCCTAATACATATATTATTACAGTACATCGAATTGCATAAACAAAGAAACATTGCGAAAAGCGTCATGCCTTGTGTGTGTGTGTGTGTGTGTTAGAAGGTGAATGTGTTAATGTATATGTGTGTGTGTATCAGTACGTCTACAGACAGGGAGAGAGACAGCAGCAGTGGTGGATGGCGAGGGATAGAATGAGAGGAGTGAACCACACAGCCTACAATAGCGACCCATTCTATCATTTTTGCTAACTAGTGATGGTGGTGGGAGGGCAGCGTGGGGTGGGGTAGGGTTGGGAGGGGAAGGGAGGGGGAGAGGCTGGGATGTGGAGAGGAAGAGGTGGGGACAATAAAGGTGGGATGGTGACCCAGCGGAACACCTCATCATCATAATTCCCCCTTCCCACAACACCAGCACGAGATATGGATGCCCCCTCCATCCCTTACCCCTTTCCCTCCCTATCCCCTCCTTCTCTCCACCCTAGATAGCTTCATTCACCTCGACTCCGGATGGTGCCTGGATTATGGGCGAGTGTGTGATTTATTTACCTGTGGGAGTTATGGCCTGTGTAAAAATGACAAAACACTCATTAATTCAAATATATTTACACACACACACATATACACACACACCACACACACACACACATACTCTCAAACAAAAACACCGTGCCAACTATATGAGCTCATAAAATGACACTTAACCCAGCATAACAGTGCCACCGCTACATTCCGCCCCAATACCTTTCAATCTATGACCTCGAAAGCTCTCTCCTCCGTCAGCCTCCGCCCACCAGACCCACGTCCTCCCCTTAAAACGGGTTCCCTGTGCATTTAGTTGAGGCAACCCTAAATTTTTATTTTAATTGCGAACAGGAAGGTGAGATAAAGTGAAGAGAGGGGCAGGGAGGTGAGACAAAGCGAGGAGAAATACAGAGGAAGATGAGAAAATTAGGAATGAGACAAAATAAGAAAGGCAAGGAGGAGAAGTAGGTGAGGCAAGGAAGAGAACCCCACAAACCACGCCCCTAAACTGGTTCTTTACAATTAGTTGAGTCAACCCTTAATTTTTCTTATAATTGAGAACAAACCCATTTACTCGTATTGTTTCGCCATGTTCTGTGTTTTGGGGGAAATATGATGTAATACTTATGTTGTAATGTAATTATTTCGCCAGTTACTTTCGATTTTGTTATTCCGTGTTAAGAAATATTGATACTTAACCTAACCTAGCATAACGTAACCTTTAATCTAACGTAACCTAACTAATATAACCTTTAACTTACCCTTATCTAACCTAACCTAATCGAACCTTAACCTAACACCACCAATTAAGCATTAGTATAGACGACACTGTACTTGACCACCTTCACATCCCAAAGAGTAAATTCAGGTACAGGAGAAAGATCCACACACACACACACACACACGCACACACACACGCACGCACACACACACACACCACGCACACACACACACCACGCACACACACACACACACCACCACACACGCACACACACACACACACAGGATCTGTACATAGTTAGTGTGGCTGTAATATAAGTACGATGTATTGGGGTGAAATTCATCATGCATAGAAAGTGTCAGTCATCAGATAGTTGGGCGGTAAGTCAGTTAGTGGATCAGCCAGTCACTCAGTCATCAGTTAGTCGGTCGGTCAGTCAGTCAATCAGTCATTCACCCAGTCAATCAGCTTGGAAGGGCGGACACAGGGGAGTGAGGGGGGGTGAGGGAGGGTGTGGAGGGTCATTATTAGTCATTAAAATCACATTAGCGGATGACGTCCATATGGCACTCATCTACAGGGTGTCTCATAGGTGGCACTCATCTACAGGGTGTCTCATAGGTGGCACTCATCTACAGGTGTCTCATAGGTGGCACTCATCTACAGGTGTCTCATAGGTGGCACTCATCTACAGGTGTCTCATAGGTGGCACTCATCTACAGGGTGTCTCCAAGGTGGCACTCATCTACAGGTGTCATAGGTGGCACTCATCTACAGGGTGTCTCATAAGTGGCACTCATCTACAGGTGTCTCATAGGTGGCACTCATCACAGGGTGTCTCATAGGTGGCACTCATCTACAGGGTGTCTCATAGGTGGCACTCATCTACAGGGGTGTCTCTAGGTGGCACTCATCTACAGGGTGTCTCATAGGTGGCACTCATCTACAGGGTGTCTCATAGGTGGCACTCATCTACAGGGTGTCTCATAGGTGGCACTCATCTACAGGGTGTCTCATAGGTGGCACTCATCTGGGGTGTCTCATAGGTGGCACTCATCTGGGGTGTCTCATAGGTGGCACTCATCTACAGGGTGTCTCATAGGTGGCACTCATCTGAGGGTGTCTAGGTGGCACTCATCTACAGAGTGTCTCATAGGTGGCACTCATCTACAGGAGTGTCTCATAGGTGGCACTCATCTAGGGTGTCTCCAAGGTGGCACTCATCTACAGGGTGTCTCATAGGTGGCACTCATCTGGGAGTGTCTCATAGGTGGCACTCATCTACAGGGTGTCTCATAGGTGGCACTCATCTACAGGGTGTCTCTGGGTGGCACTCATCTAAGTGTCTCATAGGTGGCACTCATCTACAGTGTCTCATAGGTGGCACTCATCTACAGGGTGTCTCATAGGTGGCACTCATCTACAGGTGTGTCTCATAGGTGGCACTCTCATCTACAGGGTGTCATAGGTGGCACTCATCTACAGGGTGTCTCATAGGTGGCACTCATCTACAGGGTGTCTATAGGTGGCACTCATCTACAGGGTGTCTCATAGGTGGCACTCATCTACAGGGTGTCTCATAGGTGGCACTCATCTACAGGGTGTCTCATAGGTGGCACTCATCTACAGGGTGTCTCATGGTGGCACTCATCTACAAGTGTCTCATAGGTGGCACTCATCTACAGGGGTGTCTCATAGGTGGCACTCATCTACAGGTGTCTCATAGGTGGCACTCATCTACAGGGTGTCTCATAGGTGGCACTCATCTACAAGTGTCTCATAGGTGGCACTCATCTACAGGGTGTCTCACAGGTGGCACTCATCTACAAGGAGTGTCTCATAGGTGGCACTCATCTACAGGGTGTCTCATAGGTGGCACTCATCTAGGGAGTGTCTCATAGGTGGCACTCATCTACAGGGTGTCTCATAGGTGGCACTCATCTGCGGAGTGTCTCATAGGTGGCACTCATCTACAGGGTGTCTCATAGGTGGCACTCATCACCGGGGTGTCTCATAGGTGGCACTCATCTACAGTGTCATAGGTGGCACTCATCTACAGACTGTCTCATAGGTGGCACTCATCTACAGGGTGTCTCATAGGTGGCACTCATCTACAGGGTGTCTCATAGGTGGCACTCATCTACAGGGTGTCTCATAGGTGGCACTCATCTACAGGCTGTCTCATAGGTGGCACTCGTGTTTCAGGGTGTCTCATAGATGGCACTTATCTACAGGGTGTCTCATAGGTGCCGGGACCTTTGACACACCCTGTACAGTAGGCCAGGTAGGGCTAGGCCATTACCTGAAGCCTCGCAGGTGTAAACTTAACAGGGTGTGAAAGGTTCTTGCTTACCTAACCTAAACAAAAATAACCAAACTTAACCTAACATATTCCAGCTTAAACTACCGTAACCAAACTTAACCTAACATATTCCAGCTTAAACTACCGTAACCAAACCTAACCTAACCTATTCCAGCTTAAACTACCGTAACCAAACTTAACCTAACATATTCCAGCTTAAACTACCGTAACCAAACCTAACCTAACCTCGCTCCTCAGGTAGTGTTGGGGTGTTTAATAATCAGGTGAAATAAGGTAGGGGGGCTAATCCTCAGGTGATCCGGATGGTTATAGTAGACATGTGTTAAAAAATCTGAACTCAACTCTCCCTACTTTACACTTTTAGGCCTATACCGATTCCCACTTACACCGATTCCTACTTTTACCCATTCCCATTTGTACCGATTCCCACTTATATCGATTCCTACTTATACTAGTTCCTACTTATAGTGATGAAGACTCTGTAAACGGATGAAGAGCTGGAAACATAAGCCAGGCGCCTTAGTCCAAAAACAGTAGTATAAGTATGTTAGTAAGTAGCTTATTCTGACTCCTTTTAAGTACCCACTTTACTTACACACTCTCTCTCTCTCTCTCTCACATATTTCACCACTCACTCTCTATCTCTCCATCTCTTTATATCTCTCCCCTAACATAGTAAAAGGGGGAGAGGAGGGGTGAGAGGGTAGGGAGGGGGGGAAATAAAGGGGGTGGGGAGGGGAGGACCTCAGTGAAGCCGTAAAAATACTTCACTATTGCCTACTGTGAACTAGTAATGACGTTATCTCAGATGTTTCCCGCCTTCCCATAACACCCTCTTCCTCTCCTGCCCATTACACCTCATCTCCTCCCCTTTCTCTCTCTCTCAATAAAATAATGGATATAATAAACCCTCTCAATAAGAGACTTCTCATTACTGGATATTCTCATAAACAGAATCCCTCCCAATAACGAACAGGTCTTGCAAAAAAAAAATTAGTCCGGTATCTGGATTTCAGGTCTGTTGACATTTTACGGATATTTCAGTGTTGTCAGTTTTCAGCAGATGTGATCGAGTATGGCTTCTGGGCGGTGGTGGTAAAGGAGGAGCCTCGTACGTCACACGACCTCGTTAAATGCCTGACTGCGGGGGAGGGGAGGGGGATGGCTTCGGGTGGGGGACTGGGCGGCCTTTGGGGGGGTGGGGTGATTCCTGGCATACAGTTCTTCATTTCTCGCGTTGTTTCGACCTGTTGTTCTTCCTGCATGACTGCTTCTCTATCTCTCTTTAAAGGTAGTGACATTAAACGGGTTACTGGAGAGGTTATTGAAGTTCACATGCCCAGAGAATGTTAAGTTATGTTGCTGCTGAGTCGTGTTTAGCTTAAGTTTCCCGGTAAAATATCAGCTGATGCCTATACCTTTCCCGCCCAAATAAGTTATTACGTTTCCCGGTAAAACACCAGCTGTCATAAATCCCCGGCAAAATAGCTGTTATCATACGTTTCCCGGTAAAATATATAAACAACTGGTATTGACTGAGGGAACGAAAGGGGAAATGTGATTGGCTGATTTCCTATCCAGTAGGAGATGTCAAAATAAACATAGAAGTCTTAATATTTTGTTTATGCCACTCTTATGTTATTGGTTAAAGTACCAACCAATCAGAGCCTATATTATCCCCAATGCATATCTGTTATGTATTTATATAGACAACAGGAACCAATCTAGACCATCCTTGACCAAGACAACAGAAGACAAAGAAACAGTTGTCAGCTGTCGCCTTCACCACCAGTAACGTAGGTAACTCGACCACAGTGATGAAAGTACGTGACTCACCAGACAAGATGAACGTGGACAGATATACAGTATGGCTGTGTGTTAGTCAAATATTTGTCTTTCCTTACCAGATTTCATCATGTTTTTGCGAGTGAGGGAATTTTTATTTTTTTATGTAAGTGAGGAATTTTTTTTTTTGGCAAATGAGGTAATTTTTAGTAACATTTTTAGCAAGTGAGAGAATTTCTAGAATTATTTTTTGGCAAGTGAGAGAATTTCCAGTAAAATGTTTTGCAAAAGAGGGAATCTAAGAAATCTAATTACAAGTGAGGAATTTTTGGGTCTTTTCTTCAAGTCAGACCATCGTCAGAGGGTCAATACTATCGACCATAGGCACACACGTATAGTCCAGTGGAATTTCGTCCCTGCACCCAGCAACACACACATCGAGGTGCTTGTATAACAGAACCGATCGATGGGGGGACACCTTGCCTGTAGGGACGCTTGCCACCTAGTAACCTGCTATGTGGGCCCTCCAGGTGACACCTACACCTTGTCTAACCTGCTCACCTGACGCTGATTGAGGTGAACGAGTTTAAAGTGTTCCGTTTGTGTGAATGTGAGGGAGGGAGTCCGGTGGGTGTGAATGTTGCGTCGGGAGGATATTAGTGAGGGTGTTGGTGGGGTGAGGTGAGTGGTGTGGATGGTGCCTGGGAGGAGTTGGGGCAGGGTAAATTACAGTTCCTTGTGAATGTTCGAATGTTAATAATAATAATAATAATAATAATAATAATAATAATAACAATAATAATAATAATAATAATAAACTTAACATCGGCACAAAAATAGAATTAAATTAATCAAGAGTTATCGAGTTAGTACAAAAAATATTAGTTCAGCGAATGATTGTCATTGAGAAGCCACACACACACACTGGTGGGACAATGGCTCAATTGGCTCTCAATACCGCGATCCGGGTTCGATTCCCGCCAGGGTACTGGGTTGGGTGCGAGAAAACTAGAGATCTGCACATACAGTATACAAAGACATTATATAAAGTACTTCGGTGCATTAAGTACTGAATGGCGTTGACAGGTTCAGTTGGTGGCGAGAATGAGACCCGTGTTTGTTCCCGTGGCCAGACAAGGTTGATGAGGCGCAGTTGTGTTACGGTGTGTGGCGAGGTGGATACTCTCCAACCCACACTACCCAAACCTAACTTAACCCTCCCAGGTAGTATTAAGGTGTTAAATCATCAGGTTAAATAAGCTGGGGGGGGGGGAGTGCCAATCTTCAGGTAATAAAAAAAACATCCATCGCGTGCTTATAAACCTCTCCATCAGCTAAGTCAGTTAAGGAGGGTCCCGGGAAAACCAAACACAGCCAAAAGCTTTAATTTAAGCTTGAGTTCAGGATAGCAGTTGCAGCTACAGTACAGTGTTGTTAATAGCTAATTGGTGGATTGTGGACATACTAGGTGTGGGAGGAGGCGATGTATTACACTAGGTGAGGGTGTAGGTGTAGCACACTAGGTGAGGGTGTAGGTGTAGCACACTAGGTGAGGGTGTAGGTGTAGCACACTAGGTGAGGGTGTAGGTGTAGCACACTAGGTGAGGGTGTAGGTGTAGCACACTAGGTGAGGGTGTAGGTGTAGCACACTAGGTGAGGGTGTAGGTGTAGCACACTAGGTGAGGGTGTAGGTGTAGCACACCCTGGGTGGGGGGGGTGTGGGTGTGTGTACACCCCTGGGTGAGGGTGTGGGTGTAGCACACTAGGTGAGGGGGTGTGGGTGCCTTTTGCAGGTGAGGGGTGTGGTGTAGCACACTGGGTGAGGGTGTGGGTCAGCAGCACACTAGGTGAGGTGTGGGTGTATCACACTAGGTGAGGGGTGTGTGGGTGTAGCACACTAGGTGGGGGTGTGGGTGTAGCACACTTTAGGTGAGGGGTGTGGGTGTGTCACACTGGGTGAGGGGTGTGGGTCAGCAGCACACTGGGTGAGGGTGTAGGTGTGCCCTAGGTGAGGGGTGTGGTGTAGCACTAGGTGAGGGTGTGGCAGGTGCCTTTGCAGGTGAGGTGTGCACACTAGGTGAGGGTGTAGGTGTAGCACACTAGGTGAGGGTGTAGGTGTAGCACACTAGGTGAGGGTGTAGGTGTAGCACACTAGGTGAGGGTGTAGGTGTAGCACACTAGGTGGCCTCAACAGCTGGGAGATGCACTTTCCCCCAGCAGCCTTCTAACAGGTGACTAACACAACAGATATTTCCACCGGTGCTGAAGGTCGCTCTCTCACCCACCTGCACCACCCATGTATGTCTCACCCACCTACACCCGTGTACCCTCTTCTAACTCCCCCTTCATCATTATCCCCCTCCCACATCCTCCTCCCCTCCCTCTCATATCCCTTACCCTCCCCCCTCCCTCTCATGTCCCCACACCTCCTCCTTCTCCCTCTCCTTTCCCCCCACCCTCCCCCCTCCCTCTCTTCCCCACCTCCCCCCTCCCTCTCATGTCCCCCACCCTCCCCTCCTCTCCATGTCCCCACCACTCCCCCCTCCCTCATATCCCTACCACTCCCCTCCCTCTCATGTCCCCACCCTCCCCCCTCCCTCTCCCTCTCCCTCCTCCCCCCCTCCCTCCTTATCCCCTACCCTCCCCCTCCCTCTCCATATCCCCCCTCCCTCCTCCCTCTCATGTCCCCCACCACTCCCTCCTCCCTCTCATGTCCCCACCACTCCCTCCTCCCTCTCATGTATACCTCCCCACTCTCCCTTCCCTCTCACATTACCTCCGCCATTCACTTCATTACACGCAGGGAGTAACTTCACATACCATGACAGTTATTATCACCCTTGTGTCACGTTGTCATGAGGGTGAAAGTGGTGAAACATGTGACAGTAAGAGGCGTTCATTCTCACCCTTAAATCACATCTTTTTAAGGGTGAAAGTCCTATTAATCTAAGGTGAAAGTTATAATAAGTTAATCTAACCCTTCTATCAATAGGTGATAAGGGTGATAAGCCTATTTACTTTAAGGTGAAAGTCTTATTGCCTTATTCTCACCCTTATTTTAATATGACATAAGAGTGAGTAATTGATTTATTGTCACTCGTACTTTAATATATAAGGGTGAGTCTAATTAATTATCACTCTTCATATATATTAGTTAGGGTGAAAGTCATACTGTTAACCTCTTATTCTCACCCTAAGAGCATTATAATAAGGGTGGGATACAGTAGGTATTATAACATCCATCCTTCCATCACAGAAAAATAACAATAATAAACAGTATGAGTCTTATTGCATTGTGACATAAGGGGGAAAGTCTTATCAATCACAAAGGAATAATAAAAACATCATTTTGAGTCTTATTGGGTGATGACACAAGGGGGGGGGGAAGCCTTATCAATCACAAAGAACAATAAAAGCATCATTGTGGGTCTTACCGCATTATGTCACAAGGCTGAAAGTCACCTGCAGCTCTACACACTATTCTGAACCTTAAATCCATCCTAAGATAAAGTACAGAATTACCCGCGAATCCAAAAAACGGTATTTTCACCCTTACATTCTCTTACAACAAGGTAAAAAGTGCAATAATCTCCTCCAAGCAACATTTTTAGTCTTACAAGCAATACTTTCATCTTTATATCTTGTTAAAATAAGGTAAAAAGTCGAATACTTCCCTTAAGTAATATTTTTTGTCATATAGGTGACATTTTCAACTTAATTTTCTTATGAAATAAGGTAAAAATTTGACTAATCTCCTTTAACCAGTATTTTTAGTCTAATAAGCAATATTTTCATCTTTATATCATCTTAAAATAAGGTAAAAAGTCGAATACTTCCCTTAAGTAATATTTTCAACCTTATTCTAACCCGAGTGAAGGAGGTGAAGTCGTATACATCGCTTTTAAACGATAACCTCAGCCTTATATCACCCCGACATAAGGCTAACAATTCGCTGCGGCCCCAAACACCAACCTTGAGGTGTGACCATTGCCGAAGTGAACATGTCTCAACGTCTTACAACACCTCGACTAACACACACACACACACACGTGTAAGGCATCCCCCCAGGCCATTGTCTGTCTCACCTGCTAATTACACAGTGACTAATCCGATCAGGTAAGTGGGTAGGAGGTAGAAAGTGTTTTAAAAGGGTTCGTATCAGGTGTGTGTGTGTGTGTGTGTGTGTGTGTGTGTGTGTGTGTGTGTGTGTGTGTGCATATAAACATAATCGTTATGGCAATAAACACATGTGTAACTCTGCAGGTGTCCTGGGGAGACATATCACCCGAGCATACCTGAATATATGTACATGTCTACACACGTACACACAATATGAACATCTTTACACACGTACACACAATAGGAACGTCTTTACACACGTACACACAATATGAACATCTTTACACACGTACACACAATATGAACATCTTTACACACGTACACACAATATGAACGTCTTTACACACGTACACACAATATGAACATCTTTACACACGTACACACAATATGAACGTCTTTAAACATGTACACACAACATGGCTTCCACAACCATTATCGTGCAAACATGGACCACCTGAGGATTCAACTCCCCGCAGCCGTTTTCACCTGAAGATTAACCAACCTGGGGGTTAGGTTAGGTTACATTGGCTGAGACAGGCTAGGGTAGGTTAGATTAGGTTACGTTAGGTTAGAGTAGTTTAGGTTAAGTAAGGGTTAGGTTGCGTTAAGTTAGATTAGTTTAGGTTAGGGTTAAGTTAGGTTACGTTGAGGATGGTTGGCTGAATTCAGTTAGGTTAATGTAAGGGTGACCACTGTTCAGGTGACATAACTCTGAACCACTAACATGACCCCTGAAGCATAGATTACTAACACACACAAGACAACGCCCAAGGAAGTTAACCTCTTTATGTGTGTGCTGTTAGGGCCCTGGGCAGCTGTAGGTGTAGACAAGGTAGTGTAGTGCCCCTGGGGAGTATGACCTATACTGTATGTAGTGTAACAAGAGCTGTGTTTCAGAGTCATATAATTTAGTAGTTTTTTTTGGGGGGGGAGGGGAGGGGATTTGGGACACGATTTGAAGATTAGACATTATAGTTTATTTCACTTGATAATTAATAAACCTGGGAGGAGGGTATGGTTAGGTTAGGTTAGGTTAAAGAATAATTCAACACATGAGAAAGGAACAAATGGGAGTATAGTCACTGGGAGATTAAGACGCCATATTGACCGTCACCCCCCTCGTGTTGTAGCTAGACTAAGGAGCACTTGGATGTACACTTACTACTTATAACTCATAGATTGTGAGAGAAATTCTACACACGAATATTATAAGAATTCATTTTTGGGTCGTGGACAGATGGACGAATTTCTAGAGTTTCTGTTACGGGAAAAAATATATCGTACGGGCCTTTGTGAATCCATCTTTGTGTCATTATTAGCTTGAGGTAGTTAAGGTATTTGTATATCTCTTAAGTTACGAGAAAAATAACATACGGACCTGTAAGAATCCATAACTGTGTCTTAACTTACGTGAGACAGTTAGAATTTATTCACACATCTTTAGTTACGAGAAAAAAAATATTAAGAACATAAGAAAATCCGGGAAAAGTATCTGTGGGTTTTGGAGCAAGATAATGGTGGTGGTGGTGGTGGTGGTGGTGGTGGTGGTGGTGGTGGTGGTGGTGTGGCACGCACAGGTGGTGGCAGCCATGTTGGTGCACTAGTGGAGGTCACTGATTGGGGGGGGCTACCTGTGGCTCCACCTCTCTCTTTGTGTCTGTCTGTCTGTCTCTCTCCCTTCCTGTCTACCTGTGGGTCTCACCTCTCTCTTTGTGTCTGTCTGTCTGTCCTCTCTCCCTTCCTGTCTACCTGTGGCTCTCACCTCTTCCTGTATGTGGGGTGGTGGGCGGGGTGTGGGAAGAGGGTGGACGGAGTGTGCGTATAATGAGGTGTAATGGACGGGGTAGGGTTGGGTGGGTTGTGGGCAGGTGGTGGACGGGATGTGGGTGGAGTGGACAGGTGGTGGACACGGGAGGACCGGCATATGGTTAGAGTGTGGGCGGCAGTGGGCGGGGTGGGCGTAGGTGGTGAAAGGTTGTTCAACTCGCACAACGGGAAGCATCAAAGGGAATATTATTTTACTCTGTGACATTATTGTACTTTCTCTCTCTCTCTCTCTCTCTCTCTCTCTCTCTCTCTCTCTCTCTCTCTCTCTCTCTCTCCTGCACAGCGTTTTATATACATGCTGGGATTAATGACGATTCTATCTATCTATCTACTGTGTGTGTATGTGAGTGTGTGTGTGTGTGTGTGTGTGTGTGTGTGTGTGTGTGTGTGTGTGTGTGTGTGTGTGTGTGTGTGTGTGTGTGTGTGTGTGTGTGTCTGCCTGTACGTATGTATAAAAACTAAGTTAGAATATATTAAGAGGTTAGCATTAAAGTGTTTAATCATCAGGTAACATAAACTAGGCTGCCTAATCATCACCTGACTCCCCCACAAACCTGGTTACCTGTAGTGCAGAGAGACAACAGGTGTAGACCCAATTAACATGTTTTCTAATTACCTGATAATAATAATGATGACCCCCTCCCCTCCCCCCAAAATAAAATACAATAAAGGTAATCTAAATAAATCGTGGGTATACTATAAAAAATAATGATATAATCCCAGGTAATTTTATATAGGAACAAGCTTATAATACCATGAATATGTGAATAGTCTCAAGCCTCTAATAATGGTTAGGTGTAAATAGAGAGCCACTACAACCTACAGACTTATTAGTTTTATTTATTATTATGTTCTTGTTGTAGTTGTAGTAGTAGTAATAGTAGTTGTAGTAGTAATAGTAGTTGTAGTAGTAGTAATAGTAGTTGTAGTAGTAATAGTAGCTGTAGTAGTAATAGTAGTTGTAGTAGTAGTAGTAGTGGTGGTAATAATAAACAAATGCAATTAAATGAAAATATAAGTTTTCTTCCTTATTATATATTTGTATTACTTATTTTTATATCGGCATAAGGCCACAAGATGACCTCCCTCCTTCCTTCCTTCCCCCATCCCTCCCTCCTTCCTTCCCCCATCCCCTCCCTCCTTCCTTCACCATCCTCCTTCCTTCCTTCCCCCCATCCTCCCTCCTTCCTTCTTTCCCCCATCCCCCCCCTCCTTCCTTCTTCCCCCCATCCCCTCCTCCTTCCTTCCCCCATCCCCTCCTTCTTCCTTCCTTCCCCCATCCCCTCCCTCCTTCCCTTCCCCCCATCCCTCCTTCCTTCCTTCCCCCATCCTCCTCCCCCATCCCTCCTTCCGTCCTCCCCATCCCTCCTTCCTTCTTCCCCCATCCTCCCTCCTTCCTTCCCCCATCCCCTCCCCTCCCTCCTTCCCCCATCCCTCCCTCCTTCCTTCCTCCCCCCATCCCTCCTTCCGTCCTTCCCCATCCCCTCCTCCTTCCTTCCCCCATCCCCTCCTTCCTTCCTTCCTCCCCTCCTCCTTCCTTCCCCCATCCCCCCTCCTCCTTCCTTCCCCCATCCCCCTCCCTCCTTCCTTCCCCATCCCCTCCTTCCGTCCTTCCCCCATCCCTCCTTCCGTCCTCCCCCGTCATACTCTCCTTCTCCCTAAGCTTCTTCCAAATTCCGAACTATTAACTCATTTCCTCCACCTCATCTCTCTCTCCTTCCCCTCCCTCTTTCCTTCCCTTCTCCCATTCTTTCCTATCTCTCCTTCCTTCCCTAGCCCTCCTCCTTTCCTTCCCCACCCCTACCTCTTTAATCCCCCCTCCCATCACCCGGAGATAAGGCACGACACAAAAGGTGAGATTCTTGCGGCTGAGACAGTCAGCTGTTTGTTTAAAGCCAAAATGACCCACCAAGGCAGCGAGGTGGCTTCGAGGCGGTGTTCTTGGAAAGTTACGTCGACTGACACACCCCGGAGAGCTCGGTTGGAGGGTTGGTTGGTTAAAGGCATAAAATCAGAGTAGTTAATGGACGTCCACGCTTAACTAGAGAGACAGAAACTTACGTAAACTTAGAATAGGTTAGATTTAGAAGGTCCTAAATCTAACGTAGCCTAAGGAAAGGTTATTCTAATCAGACTAGGAACTGATCTAACCATAGCCTAACCTAACCCATTCTAAGTATACATAAGCCGATATATCAATTAAATTTAACCTAACATGACCTAAAGCTAACCTAACCTATTCTACGTTAACAGACGCTCATATATCACCTTCTAAACCTAATCTAACCTACACTAAGTCAACCGAGGACAAATTACGCAGTAGCTTGAGTGTTATGCTCCCATTACCAGGAACAAGACAAGTCCCCCAGGACCCAAACTAACCTCCAAAAGCTCACGAAACAGTAATTATCATGCACATTGATCCGGTCTATATCACCATGGCAGATTGTCAACAGAGAGATTGCCGTGTTACTTTTACCAACAACATCAGATACGGGAAATAAATACCGTATGTCTGGGAACTTAACACAACAAAGCAAACTCAACCAAGACTATTAACACGGTAAAATGTAAACAGAGAGATTGCTAGGTTAATTTTACCAACTTTTACCAGCATATGTCTGGGAACTTGCTGTGATCAGGGAATTACCATAACAATTAAGGCAGATTGACGCATAGGGAGTATTTACATGGTAGAATGTCAACAAGGAGAATGTTGAGTTATTTTTACCAACTTCAGTTTATTAATAGAGAATGTAAAATGTGTTTGGGGAATTGTGGAAGAGGAATAACGTGGAACACTATTATAGACAGATAAGAGAAGAGAAGAGAAGGGAGATTGATTGAGATAACAGAGATACAAGAGTTAGTACCATAATAAAACACATCCGTTACAGTACAAGAGAGAGAGAGAGAGAGAGAGAGTTGACAGCACCCACCCAGTATCACAGCTGGGGTAAAGAGCCTTCAACACCACCCCTTGAATACCGTTGCGCTAACTCAAAACTCTCAGCAGTCATCCCAGTTGCCATTACTGTACAGAGTCTCACAGCTAAAGGACCCTTCGTAGATATCTTAGCTTCTGTTAACGGCTAAGATAAATGACTGTACACTTCTTAGCTTCTAAATGATTGAAGACACGTTAGCTTCTATAAACGACAAAATAAAAACAACTATAAACAACAGAATAAAACCAGCTTCTATAAACGACAGAATGATGTCATATTTAAGGGGGGGGAGGAGGGGGTCTTGCTTTCCTCAGAGTTTAAAATCATCACAACAGGTTCTAACAAATGACAAGTCTAAAAACAAAAGAGCCTCTGGAATGATGTAACTGCCTCGAACTATAAACGACGTGACTCACTCTCACAGATTCTGGACTTACACTATTCAAGGTCCTTCGGTGTGCAGATTCTTACAGGCTGGTATGATGAATATTCCTTATACCTTCACTACACCCTTACTACACTGTCATTACACCCTTGCAACACCCTCACGCACCCACTACACCCCTGCTAGAGCCTCACACACCCACACCTACTATGACTTCGAGCGTGTCAACACAACATGATTCCGGTGTTACATACAAGAGAGGGGCCCTAACCAAGCGAGGTAAAATGTGTCTCTCCTTCACTACACCATTGTCTTGTGGCTGAGGTAATGCTTGGGCGGCGATGACGAAATGGAGATCAAGAAGCTGCGGCCAGTAGTGTGGTTAATTAGCGGCTGTTTAACGCCTGAGTCACCAAGCCTCGCCAGAGAGAGAGAGAGAGAGAGAAAGAGAGAGAGAGAGA
This sequence comes from Homarus americanus, assembly GCF_018991925.1. Classification (NCBI taxonomy): domain Eukaryota; kingdom Metazoa; phylum Arthropoda; class Malacostraca; order Decapoda; family Nephropidae; genus Homarus; species Homarus americanus. Next base: position 5,768,073 of record NW_024733231.1, read on the forward strand.
GAGAGAGAGTTGTTTGCATGTGGGTGTGATTTATACGTTAAATCACCTGAAGATTAGCCCCCCTCCCACCAGCTAATTTCATCTGATAATTAAATATCTTAACTATCTTGGAGAGGGGAGGTGGATTAGGCTATGTTAGGTTAGGTTAGTGTAGATTAGGTTAGGTTGTGTTAGCGAGGATTGGGTTAGGTTTAGATTAAGTAAGGATTAGATTATATTAATGTTGATTAGGTTAAGTTAGGTTAGCGATAAAGGGGTTAAGGTGAATAAACTGGGGGATAATCCTCAGATGATCCCAATTAGTTGTCAGACTGAAACCGCATCATCAAGTCAGTTGTGAAAAAAACAAACAAGGGCAATTGAAAACTATTATACTGATTATAATCCTCGACTAAAGATGATACTCTAACAAGGATATGATGACATTATTATTTAATACTGATTATCGCATTAAATAACCACCATAAATACAGCATTATATTATCGAAATAGCTCCAGGGTAAAACATGGGTAGATAACCTTGCCCCCACACTCTGTCAGCATCACGTAAAGTAATACCCATCGTCTAAACTTGTTGATTAAGTGAGTCACATCCATGATTATTTTACAAGTGTAATGATTAGATGTATAGTCTACTTACAGTGTTATAATGGAAAAGATTATTGGTATATGATTACTAGATATGTCAATTATAGTTTGTCTCCAGCTGGAATAGTAGTTCAGGTTGGAGGCCTCTGAAATGTGGGGTTACAGGAGAATGGTAAAAATAAGCTACAGTGACAGAAAAACACATGACGAAGTAGAGGGAGTAGCAAAAACTTATACCTGAACTGTAGAGAAAAAGACAAATGAGATATTTTGGTCAATTGGGGATGAGAAGATAATAAAAGAAATATTTATGGGCAAAGTTGAGGGAAGGCGAAGGCAGAGAGAGGCTGGGATGGATGAAGGAAACAAAAAACTGGGTCCCAGAGAGATACAAAACCTAAGAGGATTGGTAAAAACAGCCCGAGGACGTTTAGAGTGGAGGACTGTGGTCGCCAACCCTCAGATATGAGGACGATACTCTGATTGATTGATTGAGTAGAGGAATTACGACGGCACTTCACTGAAAACATGTCTCGTTCCTACCACACCCTCCACCACAACCATACTCACCTCAAGTTTGTGACTGTAGTCTTCGGCCAGTCGTTCATTCTGCTGCACCAGGAGTTCGTTCCTCTCCAGCAGCGCCTTGCCCAGCTCGGCGGCTAGGATCAGGTCTCGCTCCTTCTGAGCCAAACGGGCGTTGATATCCTCGACCTCGGCTTCCTCGGACCGAGTTATCTCTCCAGCACGACACTCCATCTCGTATACGTAGTCCTCAAGTTCATACTTGATGCTGGCCATGTCCCCCGGCATCTCGCCACACTCTTCACCACCTCTTCTATCCCCCACCACACCAGATCCCTCAAATAATTTTAGTTTATCACCACCGCCGCCACGCCGCTGGTAGCTGACTGGCATCACGCCCACGCATCATACGCCCGCACGCCCACTACACTCTCAAGTAGCTGCGAATGGGCGGCCACGAATTATAACTCTTGAAGTCTTCTTGTTGAACTGTTGACCGTATAACTTATTATACACAAGGCGTCTGACTGGATGTTTGTTATTCAATAAAGGTATATAGAAGGACTCTTATGTCAGTTTGTTGAAGGGGGAAGTTTAGGTAATATGGATCACGGCGGCACTTAGATCACTGGCGGAAGTTAACACGAGGTAATAATATATCCTCTTATTTATCACTCTCACAACATCCCTGGCCTGGAGGAGACTTGAGCGCCACACTCACCACAAAAGTACCAGGTCACCAACAGAGGGAGACAGCCTGGTCTTGCGTCACCACAACTATTTTTTCTCTCTCTACCACCTGGGCGCGTGTTGAGGAGCCTTCAGGGGGGGAACCATGGTGTAGGTATGTGTGTATGGTTGTCTTGGTCACCCACGTGTGTCACCGTCCATGGTCATGACACACGCCTCACCCCTGCAGTCACCCTACACCACATCCTCCACACAACTCTTACACAGTTTTCGCAAGTTTAACTCTCGCGCGTTTTACTGGAAGAGAAGAACCTTCCCCGGAGTCGTCACTTCCCCACGATATTCACCAACACTCTTCGGTTCTCTCTCCTCGTAGTTTATTAAAGTGACGACAACACTTAATATAAAGTTATCTCGTGATTGTAAAGCTCCAGACGCAACGAGCGGGAACCTCACTCTGACGGAATTACAACCCACACTGAACATGCCATAGAGTGTCTCACCTGCCTCACGGACCACCTCCCGCCAGGTGCCACATAACATATTAACATCCATATTAATATCATCTAAACATCGCGGTACATCACCTCATTTACTCACATGGTCTTTTAAATACTTGGAAAAAAATTAATGTAAATAATCACAAGAGAAACAATGATGTATATCAAAGAACAATGACGTAATTCCAGGAAATATAGGATCAGTGTGGACAGTCCTTGACGGAAGAAGGCTCGAGCGCCAGCCAGGTGTGCGGGTGAGCCACGCTGTCATGAAGCTCTTCCACACACAAGCGAGTCTCTCAGTCCAGGTCAGCGGCAGATGTAAACCTCACCCACCATCAACGTTTACAAAGGCGAGTCAATAATAAGCACGTTTTAACAGGTTTCCATTCAATCAATCAGAGCACCTTCCTCCACAATAAACGTTCTCTTTTTTTTTACCAATTCTTTAAGGTTTTGTATCTCTCTGGAGACCCCCAGTCTTTTATCTGTCCCAGTCTCTACCTTCCCCTGGTCCTCCTACCCTAGACTTTGCCCAGTAACATTTATATTATCAGCCCCTCAATAATCCTCACCCCTACTTACATCACCAGAGTTTCTCATTTTTCCTTTTAAAGTTTCCTGTTGTTTCCAATAATTTTTATTTTAGGATTTATATCCAGTTTGGAAACGACCATTACTTTAGTCTTTACAGCATTAACTATTAAGCCATAATTTTCACCTCTTTCCACTAATCTGTAAAGCAATTTTGTTAACGCTTCTTAATAATCTGTGATAAGAACAGTATCATCTACATAACGTTTTGATATTACCGCACTTATAACCTCTCATTAAGAGTTCTGAACATATACGAGTACAGTACAATGCTGGGGACAACACAGCCTTGTCTTACTCCGTCTAACTGTGAACCAATAAGTAAGTTCATTATTTACTAACGCTGTAGCCTCGTGTCTCTAGTAAAGACTTTATTCTACTACCGCCTTCCTTAATGCCTATTTTTTCCAAGATCTCTGTAAGTTTAGTGTTTTACCTTATGATACCTATGAAACGCCTGTACGTACGTAGAAAAAATAAACCCATCTAGTTCTACATTTCCTTAACAAATTGTTGCCTTAAAAGTTCCACAGACATAATGTGCTGATAAAGACATTTACATGGGCAGTATTTATTAAATTTTCACTGAGATTGGTAACACTGTTCTACTTAATTAAATCTTGCAAACAGTTTTCATCTTGATATTTTGATGGACTGTGAATTACTTATATGAGACTTAAGGTGAAAACTATGCAGGTAGTTGACACGTTTAACTGTCCAAGGTCAAGTTATTAAGTGAACATATGCCCCAACCTTCTGTTATGTAAACAAAAATAGTTTACCTTGTGTGTTAGGCGGAGGTGGTATTCTCGGCACTATTGACATCAGTTTCAGTCCTTTGTCTTCCATCAATCGTACTGTTTCTTCAATGTGTCTTCTTTACATCTTGAGAAGGCAGACTAAAACACATATCCTGCAAATCTGTGTTAGTAGAACAGAACCCTAACGCTGAACATTTAACAAGCCTTGGTGTGTCTCAGTACCTGAAGTATGGCACCGTTATACGTTTCCAGTAGTGGCGGGGCAGGTGTTAGTAAGTACAGTATGGCAGGCAGTATCCTCCCCTGACACATCAAGGCTCACTGGTCAACAAATCACAAATATGTGGTTTATGGACCTGCAATACTGTATATAAATTACAAATGAATAAAATATCAATCAAAACATTTAATTGTCTTAAAATTTGAATGTGCAGATTTTGAAAAGGCAATACACTGTAATGTTTTAATCAGTTAAGCATCTAAACGGTAAACTTGCATTTACCTTAACCCTTTCTTGATACGTCGTGGCCTCTTGTTAATTCTTGACTGTTCCGTAATGACTTCTCACCCTGTAAAACAAGGCAATATCAGATGCAAAATTAATCTCTCTTTCCCAGATGTATGTATTGTATTATATTGTACCTAAAGAGTCTGCGAGAGGCGCCCATGCACGACCTACAAGAGAAACGTCGACTTTAATGCTATAAAAAGTTGATAATTTTCCCCCAAATCAATGCAAAGAATTATTTCCCCCAATTGTTATTATTCCCTAATCCGTATTTCCTCCCAAATTATAAATAATCCGGAATATAATCAGTATATCCAAAATTGGTTAAATAATTTCAAATTTCCAATATTGTTATTATCAATTCCTCAAATTATCACTTTCCGTAAAATAATAAATATTTCTAAATTATCAATATTCAGTAAAATAAATAATATTCCCTCAAACATCAATATCAAAATATAAATATTCCCAATATTTCCTCCCAAATTATAAATAATCCGGAATATAATCAGTATTAACTTCAAATTCATCCCTAAATTATCAATATTCCTCAGAGTAATCAATACTTCCCCCCAAGTTATCAATATTCCCTGGTCAATATACCTCACGTTGCGTTTCGTTATCACACACGGGACCAACTAACTTGAGAGCTAATAAATGATCTAACACTACAGGCGAAGAACAATAAGAACAGTATATAACAGAGATCACGTGAGCTAATAAATGATCTAACACCTACAGGCGAAGAACAATAAGAACAGTATATAACAGAGATCACGTGAGCTAATAAATGATCTAACACTACAAGCGAAGAACAATAAGAACAGTATATAACAGAGATCACGTGAGCTAATAAATGATCTAACACTACAGGCGAAGAACAATAAGAACAGTATATAACAGAGATACGTGAGTAATAAATGGACGAAGAACAATAAGAACAGTATATAACAGAGATCACGTGAGCTAATAAATGATCTAACACCTACAGGCGAAGAACAATAAGAACAGTATATAACAGAGATCACGTGAGCTAATAAATGATCTAACACTACAAGCGAAGAACAATAAGAACAGTATATAACAGAGATCACGTGAGCTAATAAATGATCTAACACTACAGACGAAGAACAATAAGAACAGTATATAACAGAGATCACGTGAGCTAATAAATGATCTAACACCTACAGGCGAAGAACAATAAGAACAGTATATAACAGAGATCACGTGAGCTAATAAATGATCTAACACTACAGACGAAGAACAATAAGAACAGTATATAACAGAGATCACGTGAGCTAATAAATGATCTAACACTACAAGCGAAGAACAATAAGAACAGTATATAACAGATCACGTGAGCTCTCTCGGTCGTCTTGCAGAAAATAGTACATGATTGCCTAGTGATAGAAACGCCATATTAAGACTTCCCTGACAAATGATGTTACTTACCCTTATTGAGTCGAGATTTCAGTCATAACTTGACGACTATATGTTCTTGATATCACAGCCACTAAAATAAAGCACTTAACACATCACCATATTGAGGAATAACACCATAGATGACCGACCGGCGACATGATGCAGTACACTATATTGTCGCGCCAAGCCATTGTCAATTGAAAACCTAAATTATCCATATTTTGACTTATCTCTTTGAAATATATTTATACCTTCTAATATTTCAATTTATCATCACAAAAATAACTGAAATCGATACTTATATAAATTTGCATGTTGTGTATAGTAGAATAATTTACAAATATTAAAAATCCACATCTATTACCTCCAACTTTAAGCTGCAATAGGCCGAAGGGCGATTGTAATACAGTATTCATTAACAATTTTAAATTAATTTAAACTGTTTTATTATCTGAATCTACGGAATTACGTGTTATATCATGTAGTGTCAAAATTACGAATTATCTCATAAAAACTCCAAGGCAGTGTTGCCAGGTACAGGGAACTTTCCCTTTTTAGGGAAAAAATACCCTTACAAGGAAAGGGGGGAGGAAATGAAAATTTATCAAAAGGGCAATTGGAAAGAGTACCAAAATATTTCGTTGATGATTCAAGTTTGTGTTAGTCAGCACTCGTACACCGACCCTCCCTCTCTTGCAATCTTGCCAATAACTTGTTGAATTAACCAAAAGGGAATTTTTGAGGGTGTATCAGCGAAAGTTGGCCAAGGAGACCGGTACATAAAAACATATGGCTCTAAACATCGGCCACCGTTGTGTTGTTTGCAGGAAAAACAAAGGAAATGATAGAGAGCTAAGGTTGGAGTAGTGACTACAGTCACCCCGGCTGGTCCCCGAAATATGCTAGAGACTGTCAATTGTTTGAAAATGCCCTAGGGAGCAACACTGCTTCACGGTCAAAATATATACACTTGCCCTACAATTCTAGCTAGTTTCCTTGAACATATATTTCTTAGTCTACCTCCAAACAATACAGACAAAAGAACAATTACTCAGATAATTACCCAAGAACAAGAGAGAAACACAGGAAGATAAAAACGCTTATTCAGAGGTACAGTAACAACTCCCCCGTTCACCTTTACACACATTACTTATCTATAGACCACAAATAAGCTGAAATATCTTATGTTCCCCGCTTCAGTATGAACTCAGACGGTCAAAAGGCCAATTACTCTGATATTATCACTTAAAAAATTATCCGGATGTACACTTGTTATTCACACACAAAAATAAAGAGAAAATGGAGGGTACAATAGACAGCGCAAAAGTTTAACCCAAGAAAGCCATTCAAAGTTGTTTTGATAAATTCACTGGAACCTTAACAAGTTGGTCAGTCTACAAACATGACGACCTTCGAGAGATGACCAAATAATCACTGGGCCAGGGACGAATTCAGGAGTGGGCAAAGTGGGCAGCTGCCCAGGGGCCTCCACAATCTGAGGACCTCCACATATTACAATATGTCATGTCTCACTTTTGTGTGTGTGTGTGTTGGGAATTTGTACGCTATCAATAAATATACAGTTAATTAAAATTGTCTCAATGTTCCAGTTTCCTCAATATAACTGCATATGGCTTCAAAATTCTCCAAAGAAGTGTTCAAATTTCAAAATTTTCCCGGGGGGCTTACAGCGCCCCCCGGAACTCCCAGATGTTTAGGCTCGCTTCACTCGCCACCCCACCCTCTTGGGTAGTTATAATGAGGGGGGCCTCCACAAAGAGGCTGCCCATGGGCCTCCACAGGTCTAAATCCGGCACTGCACTGGGCTGATTAGATATATCCAGTAACAGAGCCCGAGTTATGTTTTGTGATTTCATGTCCTCTGTGTCCTTCCCGTGCACTGTTGGTATTCCTGAATTTGCTCACTATATTCAATATTCCTCATCCGGTACGAATGTCACTATACGCTCAGTGCATATGTCATGGTCACAATAGCACATGTATTCTTTTTTACACCAACACTGTATATGCTGAGTTATTATTTCACCACTTTACACCTTAGTAGCCGTTCGGAAGGTTAATGTTGATGGCACCGATGCTCAATTATTACCTCGCAAATGTATGCATGAATTAGACAGTGGACACACCGACCTCTACCAAGATCACCTTCGTCCAGAATACAAATAATTAGCGTAATTAGGTTAATTAATTGTCTTTAAGGTTCAAGAGAATGAGCAGATCCCTTTGTATATGACCTTCATTGTTTAGTATAAGGTTATCCTACAATAGAACTTGAACTATAGTATTCCTTTGAAGTTTGGGATAATAAAAATACTTGAGTTGACCCTGACACTCCTAGTTTTCTTTTTGTTTTGTTTTTAACCTTGCTCAGTCAAAGAAAAAATTTTGAACAGATATTTGGTAACGTTCATCATATGAGAATGAGTCTTTGTTGATCCTTCATTTAAATTACTAGAAGAGAAAAATTAAATAAACTCTTTCCACACATACATCATTTTCGCTCCCATGTGGATCTAATCTCTCGCGCCATCGTACTCAGTTGAGGGGATACTGCACTAAACACCCTGACCTCACTTCCTAATCTTCATGGGATCCTGATTATGTAATGATAAGATACATAAAATTATTGATTGTAGCCTCCATGTGCTGCTACCATAACTAGGCTGTGTACAATAGAAAACAATATGAATCCTTGTGATTTTCATCTCCCATTTGTACATATGAAGTTTCGCCGAGAGAATGTGTAGCCTTATGTATTATACCTGTGCGCGGGGTTACTATTACCTGGGGGTTTTTTAATTATCCCCCAGCTTATTTCACCAGTTGATTAAATACCCAAACTTATTCTATCCTAGCCCCTCCCTCCCCCACAGCAGGTATTATTAGGGTGCTTAATCTTCACATAAAATAAGCTGGGGGCTAATTTTCAGATGATCTATCTATCTATCTATCTATCTATATTTTCCTTAATCCCCGTAAAAAAATTTATATATCTACGTTTTATCTTTGTCTTCAAGAGATACAGGTACCTGTATTTATAAATTCGCGCGCGTCATCATGGTCAACTTGGCCGATAATAATCTTGCGGTGGACGTGATAGCTCTTGAACGTCGGGATTTTACACATTCTATCTTGAAAAGTGATAGTGACATTGACTTGCGATGATGTACACGAGCCAATCATATCTAGCTGTGTGTTTCTTTGTGATATTTCAGTAAAACAAGATCATTTTGACACCTTGTTATTTTAACCCGATAAACAAGTTGACGATGTTAAAATCAATAATATTTATTAACATATAAGCTCTGACTAATTTTACCCACAAAGGTGTTAAACTCTGAACTGCCTCTTGTTACATGTCTTGGCCCTATACTTTTACCCTCTTAGCTACCTGTATTACTCAACCGCTAAATTAAAGCACGGGAAATAGTACCAAGATATACTTTATCTTACGTGTTTACTTGGCCAGTAAATGCATCTCTAATCCCCCAGTTTAGTCGAGAATTAGTCGGTATTTTACGTAATCCTAGAGTTAATCTGACCCTTTCATCTGTGTAGCTTATGGCTGTCGTTTCGAATCCTGATAACGTGTTAAGATCATGTCGGTATCATGGGGAATGAGGCAGCAGATGGCCTTGCCAAGACTGGCTGCAACAAGGCCACACCTGACTACGTTGTTCCTCGAACACTTTTACAGCTTAGGACCCAAATTCGCCGCAAACAGAGAGAAGCTCGGGAAGCAGCCATCCCCCTGGACTCCCCGCCCACCTGGTACGATGTCTAACCTTACCTAACTTCCCCAGAATATTAAACAGAAAGAACTTACTATGATATGGTGAAATTTGAGGCATTTTCTGGACGTGAGATGATGGTGGTGAGTGATGCATCGTTGTAAACAATAGGAGGTTGAAGTAGATGACTGGGTATTACATTAAGTGTGAAATATCAAAAAGGTTTTTATTACCGGTATTTTTTGTAGATCAATGAGAACTGTGATACCGTATATGATAAGTTAGCCTGTGCTAAGAACTTCAACATAGACTACTAAACGCTCGTTGTAAGGTAATTTAGTCTATTGTAAGTTGGTGAGCTTCATTTACTGAAGGAACTGCACAACTTTTCATTACTAATTGGTACATATTTTATGTTTCCATTGTTACTGGCAGTAAATGGTAAATATTTTTCATGTCTGAAGCTAAAAGTTGCTCCTCGCCCTTCCCATCATGCACGGGTTCAACCTAACAAAACTATTACCTATGTAGAGGTCGACCCCAAATTTTTTGCCTAAAAATTTGGTCTTAAAAACTCGAACTATACACGAGTATATACGGTATGTGTCTGATGCATTATATTGTGGCCAACCTGTTGATGAGTGTGGCCAGCCTGTTGTTGAGTGTGGCCAACCTGTTGAGTGTGGCCAACCTCTTGATGAGTGTCTGGCCAGATCACCTTGGAGAGACTGTTTGTGCTTCCTTCAAGGTATAAAACCATCTGTCATAATTTTTAGAGAAAATTATGTATCAAAATTTGACCGAGAAACGGGGAACTGTCCAAGTGTTTCCGATCAAACTGACCAATGACATTGAGGGCCTTGAACCTGAACCTGAACCAATAGGGAGAGCCTGTGTGGCATTCTACAGCCTGGCTTTTGTTTAATTTGGTAAAGTGTAAATGTTCTAACATGGCCAGATACAATACTCCCAAGGTTAAGTCATCAATAAACAGTAAAATATTCATGATACATTTCTTTGGTGTAGAGTGAGTAATAACATAACTGTCCCTAGTGTCTCAACTGGCCTATTACCTCTCTCCCTCCCTTGGTGTGAGGGTGACCTGACCACAACAACCTCCCTCTCTCTCTCTCTCTCTCTCTCTCTCACTAGTAAAGACAATTAGAAATTAAGAGAAATAAGAATTAATAAATAAAATAATAATAAATATTTTTATTACAGATCAGTAGCAAACTCGTAACGATGGTTTTAAATTAGACAAATATAGATTTAGGTCCGAGATAGGTGAACATTGGTTCGGAAATATAGCGGAACTTCTTACCAACTATCAGCAGACAGGGAAGGTTTAAATATAGTGTAAGTTGGACAGTACTGTAGCTCTTATGTTATGTCCTAACTTGTGGCAAACTTCACTCGTCAACCAGTGAGGAAAATGCTGCCGTCACAACAAAAACACCGACGTGATCTCCGTTGTAATGCGTGTGTGCATGAGCCCCCGCCCCCATTAACTAGCGAGGTTTGCGCCGGGCATCATAATATGTTATTTGGGTCGTCTGTTGTTGTTCAATAATGTTGTGTATTTTGTGTCTCTTACAGAAGGTAATGACCCAACAAACTGTACAGTACTTCTCCTGATCACATGACGTAGGGACATCTTAACTCAAGTATTTTTTATCATATATGTTTATTTATTGGCCCTTACAGATGGCCAGGTTTCTTTATTGGACCTTATAATTGGCCAGGTTCCTTTACTGGACCATAGTTGTGTAGTATAGATGGCCCTGTTTGTGTAGTAGACCTTAGACTAGACTGTTTTATTTCCTTCAGTCATTACCCCTTGTTGTACAGTACAGTATTTTAAGACCTACTTACACTATTGGTGTTGTACATAGAGTCACTTGTACAATATTTTACTTAGAATTACTCTAGTTGCATTTAACATAGTTGATTAGCATTAGTTTTATGTTTAGTGTTTGCTGACATAATGAAACACAATGTATGACACTTGCACAGCACAGCACAGTGACAACTAGTACTATCTAGGACCAAAATTAACAATTTATGAAATTTTGACCAAGATAATATGACCATGGAGCTTGTAAAAAGTGCTGATATATGTACTGCACTGTAGGGTAGGAAGGCTTAAAATTGTGTTAAGTACTAACTGTATAGATGAAGTTTGGTGTCATTGTGTGAGTTAAGTTTACCAGTCATTTACAGGGGTTCACCAGGTTCTGTGCAGCCTTCTGTTTGTTTACATTCAACAGAAGGAAATTTGCATTAGTAAACATACCATGGACTCAAAGTTAAACAAATATCTCAATGTAGAATGTTTTTATGGTGAGCGAGCCCCTGTAAACGCACCAGTGAAGGGGACTGTACATCCAACAGTGCCGATCTTAACGGTACAGTGCGCTTCACCTAACACACATTAAGACTATCGTCTCTCATTGTAACCAGAGCTACCAGCAAGTCTGCTGTTGACATGGCCAGTAAGGAGCATAAGGTGTTAGTGCTGGGTGCTGGGTACGTGTCAGCCCCTCTGGTGGAATACCTCTCAAGGAACACCAACACTGGCATCACTGTGGGTGAGTATGTAGTGCAATAAGGTAGGACCATATGGTGTTAGTGTTGGGTACAGCATCAGTGTGGTTTAGTGCATCTTGAATCATACTAAAATAATCCACTGCTGTACCCTACAGGAGGAAGCTGTCCACTGCTGTACCCTACAGGAGGAAGACACTTTAGAGAAACATCATAAATTATATTATTTCTCTTGATTGGATTTTGTCATTTTCTCAACCAACCAGACACTTATTATGGAAAGAGTCTTTAAGTGTTTGTTGTACTCCCTGGTGACTTAACCTAACCAACAGTGTTAAGACCTATCTTGTTCTTATACTTATGGTCATCAACAGGGTTCTGTACATGGTTTATGGACCACAGGACCTCCCCAAATTCACGGATTATTGTTTCGCGATCGTCTATAATTCGTGGATGACACTCTGGATGTACCCAAGAATGTATGTGGGTAGTTTTAAAGTTGCCGGCATTTTCACAGCTGGGACAGGGAGCCATTCATTCTAGAGACAGTAATTTACTTTAGCTGTACAGTATTGTATATATGTGTGTGTGTGTGTCTACACACACACACATATATACAATACAGGTAAAAGAAATAATTGTCCTAAGGGCAAACACATAAAGGGAATCTACGTTTCTTTGTATTCAAGTTAAAATGTATCCCCCCCCCCTCCCCATCCGCAAATACTATTTGCAGATTTGGCAATTCACGGCTATTTTGAGATCCTAAGCTCTGCGAATTTTGGGGGCCCGTATTAAAACTTAGCGGCACGGTATATGAATGATACAAGTCAAGCTGTCACTCTTTGTGGTCTTATAATGTAGTACTGTACTGTTCTGTTCTGTTCTGTTCTGTTCTGTACTGTACTGTACTGTACTGTACTGTACTGTACTGTACGTCTCTTTATTTTTAAGTCTTAGTAGTGTTTTGAGTGCTTGTGAAATACAGCAGATATTTAGAAGAACTGGTGCTTTTGAGAAACTATAGACCAGCTTTTATTATTGTTATCATTATTGTTACCTAACCTTCTCCACACATTACCTATCTTAATACAAAAGTACTGTAACTACCCTAACCTAAAGTACTGGAACAAGCTTAGCAACTTTGTAGTAAGTGCTGGAATGCTGGAAAGTTTCAAAAGGAGGCTAGATAGATTCATGGATGATAGAGAGTGGTAGTAACTCTTGACAGGAGTTGCCATGCACAGGCCAACCAGCTTGTTGTAGACTCCTTATTTTCTTATGTTCTTATGTTCTAGCTACCCTAACCTAAAGTACTGTAACTACCCTAACCTAAAGTACTGTAACTACCCTAACCTAAAGTACTGTAATTGCCCTAACCTAATAATATTAAACACAGCATCGGGACTGCAAGACGAGGTAGATGCACTGTCGGCTAAACACGCCAACGTTGAGTCTGTTCTGCTTGATGTAGTCGAGCGTCCTGACCTTCTGGCAGACTTGGTGAAGGGCGTCGACGTCGTGGTCTCTCTCCTGCCGTACTCGCTTCACCACGAGGTCGCCAAGCACTGTATAACTCAGAAGGTGGGCTCTGGGGTTAGGTTAGGTTACAGTAGGAGAATTTAGGTTAGGGTAGAATGAATATCAACTACTGTACCTAGAAAGAATTGAGAGGAGAATGACAAGACTGTTATTGCTTCTAAGGCGCTGTTGCTGCTGTTACCGCGGGTAGTGTTACTGCTGCTGCCGGTAGTGCCAGATGTCGTGCCACTGTAAGTGTTGCTGGTAGTGCCAGATGTAGTGCCACTGTAAGTGTTGCTGGTAGTGCCAGAGGTAGTGCCACTGGTAGTGTTGCTGGTAGTGCCACTGTGTTGCTGGTAGTGCCACTGTAAGTGTTGCAGGTAGTGCCAGATGCAGTGCCACTGTAAGTGTTGCTGGTAGTGCCACTTAAGTGTTGCTGGTAGTGCCAGAGGAAGTGCCACTGGTAGTGTTGCTGGTAGTGCCAGATGTAGTGCCACTGTTAGTGTTGCTGGTAGTGCCACTGTGTTGCTGGTAGTGCCACTGTAAGTGTTGCAGGTAGTGCCACTGTTAGTGTTGCAGGTAATGACAGATGCAGTGCCACTGTTGCTTTCCGATGTGTTCTGTAAACAGTTACATCATTATTACTTCCTGTAAGTAAACAAATATGTTATCAAAGTGTCCTGTATTGTACTTCTGTAAAGATCATTTGTATTAAGTATGAGAGTCATGGGAGACAAACTCCATCATGTAAGCAATACTAGACAAATGTCAGGTATTGAAGGTAATAATTCAACAAGTACAGAGTACTAAATTAGAATCAGAGCAAAAATATTAAAAAGGTTATGTTACCTTTAAGCAGCACATCCAGAAGCTTGTTGGCAATGATGGTGGGGAAGGTCATCAGCTCCACACAGTTTACACGTGCACAATGCTGTTGGTGAACTCGTTGAATCGCTGCTTTACTGATGGCAACACAGGGTTGCCTTGTATAGCCATTGTCTTGGGTTAAGGAAGTCCCACTATGCTAAATAAGGTTGTCACTTAACCTACAAAATTGAGGTTTCACATCTAATGGACTATCCTCTCCATATAGTCAGTTAATGGAAGTTTGACTATAATGAGCGTAGGTACCTTAAGGATCTGTCGTCCACAGTTTCATATTTGAATAATTGTCCAAATGACATTTCAAAAATTTTAATTAATTTGGGTAGATAAATATACACGTTTTAATCAAACATTTCTTTATTAATGTGGTCAAGTATATATACAGGTATTGAAAAACTTGTCACATTTCTACAACACAAAATGGTAGGGAAGTAAACCTGACTGCCTGCAGCAGATTGTAAAATGGGTACTCAAATTACAGGAACAATTGCACAAAACATTTATTTGAAAGCGCATTAAAAAAAATGGTTTAAGATGTTTTTCATCTTTTATTTATGGAAAATATATAATCTTTAGACACATTTATGAGGAAGTGTAGAATCGTATAAACCCAAGAATCACAACCAACTGTGAACGGTGTATTATACTCTCATAATTGTCAACCTTTCCAAAACATGTCTCAAGTCATACAACTTGAAGAACAAAATGGACAGTGGTAAGTTATTCTTAATAATTATGGTATATTCTTTTTTCAGTTTTTACATTTATGTACAAATTAGTTTAATACATAGTTTCCTGAGAAGGGAATGACAACATAACCCCAGATGATGATGATGCACAAACTAATAATTAAAGTACAAGTTGTTCACTTTACATTATAATATTATTAGCCCTTGAATCTTTGTTTCTCTGATAAAATGTTCATTCTAGAACTTGAGGGATGGTTACTTGAACAATCTTATACCAAATACTCTACTTGTGTAACTTGAAGCAGAACCAAATGTGTAAATAATTGCAAGTGATAAACGTTACCTCAGCAACCAACTGCACAAGGGAGCAATGAATGAAAGCTCTAAAATAAAAACCATAGATAAGTGAAACAAAAATGCAAAGAAATACAGGAAACCCTCAATAAAATGAACACCGTTTGTAATGGAAGTGTTGGTGGTGGTGATGAGAGTTGGTGGTGGTAGGAAGTGTTGATGGTGATTGTTAGTGGTGGTGAGTGTTAGTATTGGTGGGGAGTGTTGGTGATGGTGGAGTGTGTTGGTGATGGTGAAAAGTGACCCATGTGGTCACTTTGGAATAAGTTATTATATAATGGATCGACTCCGTTATTATTCTCAACCAAATATAACAGATTTTTGGCTTTAACAGACCAGCCGTTCTCTCGATTAATCTGTTATATCGGGAGTTTAATGTAAGTGAAAAAAAACCCATCTTGCATGAACTGAGTTCAACTAGTCCTAACTTACCAGCCATAAAACATGAACAAATACTATACAGTGGAAAACATGTACAAAAATTCTATCCAAATATTTCATCAAATTTACCAGCAGAGGCCCAGATGATGTTCCTCCTAACATCAGAGAACACTAAACCACTCACAACACTTCAGTCTCACCCTTTAAGTTACTCAGTTCTCAAATCTTAATTCATTGTAACTCCACTTTCTGCTCACATACAAAATGGCTAATGGTACAGCCTCCTACGTTTGTACCGGGTGTGTTGTGAGGTGTAGCAACGAGGTAGAGGCAGTGAAGAAATGGGAGGGAAGTGGTTAAGAATGAGGTGTTTATACCGAGTCACTCACTTTTATTTCTCTCCACCACTGGTTCAGGTTATGTCTGACAGTACATAATCTACTTCATCACTACTACTACAGGAAATACTTCTCATCTATGACCTGACTCAACCTTACAGTATATTGTTACCCATATTTCAGAGACAGTATAACACACCTGTATCTAGTATGTTAGATAGTAGGAAGCTACCAAACAGGGAGGTAATACCACCTGGCAAGATATTGAAAGCAAAATGTATTGGCTAATGGTAGACCCTGCTGCCATATGGCATCACAAAAATTGTGACCAAGTCCCAGGTTGCTGATCTGACTTTCTGCCTCATTTACACACAATTGCAGGGTCTCAATTGTTTCTCTTACTTTGACAACACAACATACTGTACATATATTGTTTCTCACTCTTAATCTTTTATGGTTCTTTATTATTATTATTATTATTATTATTATTATTATTGCAGTATTATTATTCTTATTATTATTGTTATCATTATTATTTTATTACTTATATGTTTGTATATTATTATAAATATAACGTATCTGAATTATTATTAAATTTTTGGCCCCCAGGCCACGATGTGGGTCAGTGACCTGTGCCCGGGTGGGCTAATCCCTGTTAAAAGAAATCTCATACCAGTTAGCAAGAAATGCACTCATCACTTTTCCTTATCTTCCTCACTGATCATTTTTGTGGTGAAGACCTGACTTGTGAGAACTTAAAGGAGGTACAAGATGGTTTTGACTAGAACAGACAAGTCACTCCATTACAGACATTTCTTCCATCCTATAATGCCACAATAGCATTATTCTCTCCCACAGAATGAGAGAAAGATAGAGCATTTGCAAGTTATCCATTTTTCCTCTTCCATAAACCCTTAGTTAAATAGATCTGAGGCATCTCGGTAATCCAATGGAATATTTAATCTTAAGCCAAACTGAGAAAACATCAAGATACAATCAAAAAGATTTATTTTTGAATCTGACATAAGGCAGAAGACATTTTCAGATGTACATTTTAATCCTATTTAAGAGTTTTTACTGTAAGCAAAGATACAAAGTTCCCAATTACTTTGTAAGTTATAAAGGCAAGTCAAGCAGTTTTGGAAAACAGACAAAGAGAACCATGAACTAGTTGCCAAGTTATTAAAATAATGACAGGTATTGATGAGAACTTCAAAAGGGCAGAAATCATTATTCTTGTCACAATGAGATCTGACTGACTGAGTGTGGGTGTGTAGTTGGCACCCTTACATTATTTCTCATCTTTTCTTCTACACCTAAATGTTTATATACATAAACATAAAAGATAATTTGTCTTTTAAACTTTATCTGCAACTTTCTCCCAAATCCTTCAGCCACCTATTGCCGTATGTAGTTAAAAGATATAAACTAGATTGAGCACTTACCTGATTATCTCAACTCCAACAATACATCTTGAGTGGCAACCATTCAGTTAATCTTAAAAGGCTTCACTTCCTGACCTACTTGCTGAAGTTTACAGCACCTATGATGAAGAGCTGGAGGTGTCATGTGCTTGGTGTTGTCTCTCAGTCCACAGGTCTGAGGGAGGCATTGGGGCATCTTCTTCATGGAGCATTGCCATCTTGCTGAAGTAGGTAGATGACTTCTTTTTTCTTGGAGAAGTCTGTCCAAAATAAACTCATTAAAGTCTAGTGTAAAAAACAGTATATACAACACAACTTTGGTAAACAAGGAGGCAGTGTGGCTGGTACTGTACTCCAGCTTATCTTCCCCAATAATAAAGTAAAGTAACCCTTTACAGCTGGCTTAGCTGGAGGGGAGCCAGCAACAAGTATTGTAACCACTCACCCACTGGTGAGATATTCAATAAATAAGAAAGCTATATCAAACATTTTTCATGATGCTGTCTTACCTGGAAGGAAGTTCTAGCCTGATCTTCTCCTGAGGAAGATGTGATGCCTTCCTCTAGGTGCAAGTCTGTGCTGGACCCTTCCAACTCGAGCTCATTGTAGAGTGAAGACAGTTGGTCATCTACCCAGGCAGGCTACCAAAAGATAAAACTTATTATATGTGTGAAAAATATAACTCGATTAGTCTTATACATTGTTACTAATGAATGAACTATATGTTAACCAAGCCAGAACCTTCAACACACAACTGTGTGTCATCCTGTATACAGAAATATTTATTCCCAATAAAACCTTCCTGGGAATATGATCTGCGATATGTGTTGCCTCAGACAATTATCAACACAAATATACACCATCCCAATCCCATCGATTCCCACTGGAAAATAAAATCCATTTGTATCTGACAAAAGGGTTCGCCATTTTACTCTTAAACAAATCTTTCCCTTCATATGTGTACTTCTCTATGGTTATTCCCCAAGACACCTTCACCAACAATTTCCTAGATTTTCAATAACTAAGTCCCTGACTCATCTTTCAATGGCATGAAACATAAAGATTCACAATATTTCTCACCTCTCAATGGTATAAGGGTCAATATATGTCACCTCTCCACAACACGAGACATAAGAATGCACAATATATCTCTCACCTGTCGTAATCTCTTGAGCATGTCCATATCTTGTCTGAGAACATCAACAAGTTCCTTGGTCTCCATCTGATACTTGTACAGGAGTTCTGGGGTAACCTTCACGTCCTCTAGCCAAGGTGGGTCATTTAGCACAGGACGCTGACACTTGGACCTAGGCGTGTTCCACTTCATCCCAGACGTGGTGGCCTGTGTATGGGATTAACAAGATGGTGTGAAATTCCCCCAAGAAATTTTTTTTTAATTTAAACTCTAATCCCTATAAATTATGAGCCACTTATTCACAAAGCTAATTCATTCATCTCCAATTTACCTTCTCCTTAAAATTATTATTAATTTCTAATTTAATTCACCTCTATGTATTATTTACAGGTACAGTATACTAATACTGTACTCTCTATATACATACATGTGGAGGAACACACATTGTTTATACTGCACTGAGACTGTTGTGTCAGCTAATTCTCACATCCCCTCTCCTCACCACCCATACACACCTGTACTATAAGAGTCTGTACCTAACTAATGCTAAAACCCTAAAAAGGAGACATTTTATAAAGTGTAAATTCTATGACGTAAATTAGGATGATACAGACACTCTCAGATAATAGTGTAAACATGGGGTGGTTCATGATTAGTTCCTGCTCTAAGTCTGCCTCACCAACCTGAGGGGTAGCAGTAAGCTCCTCAAGCCAATAGCATGCAATAGTCACTTCATTTCACAACTATATAGTTTTGACCAGACCAATATCAAACTGCTGTACTCAACCAACCTGGGTGTGAGTGTGTGTGTAGAACTGCAAGTGGAATGAAAGACAGTGTTTTATAAATGAAGGTAAAAGAGAGAGACAGACAGACAGACAGACAGACAGACACACACACACACACACACACCCAGACCTTAAATAACAAGAGGTAAAAGAAACCTCAAATATCTGATCATTACCTCACTGTTTTCTGAATTTTCAGATATATTTTGCATGCTATCATCAGTAGACTTGTATTCCCTTAGTGAAGACGGTGAGCTTGTTCCAGACAGCACCATATCACTGATAAGATAAAAACTGTATTAATTACAACACCACAAAACACATCACAATTCCGCTACAATATCAGTCAACTGTCCCATACATGAACCGGTGAATATGATACATGACACATCTCTGGGCCCATAGATGATGCACACTGTATCACGTTTGAGATTCACGGGTTCGTGAGTTTCAGGGTTCACGGCTAGGATGGAGGACTGATAGGACTTACATTTGAAAAAAGTTGGAGAAGAAAACTAAAATACATTCAACAATATTTTAAATTCATTTAACACAACAGAAAAGACTACAAGTACTGTATCTGTTCCATCAAGTTAAAATCTTCTATAGTGATTTAAATGACAATTACAGTACAGGCAAGAGTCAACCCATCATTTCTGAACAGCTTAATATAAAGAACAATAACAAGTAATATTCAATATAAATACACTTTAACATTACCCCACTGATCAGTAACACACATATACATTACCTCGAATTTTCGTGATGTTGTTCACGGTCATCAGCCGCCAGTCTGTCCTGCTTGCCCGGTGAACCTATGCTCTCGGCTTCTGCCCGGACACTAGTTGACTGGGAAAACTGCGATACCTGTGATGAGTCACGGTTCATCTCAGAATCCTGCGGGTTAGCAGAATCAACTTAAACTAGTAGTCCAGATGTTAAGTGAGTTGCCCACTTGAGTAGGACATCAATATTGAAGCACTGGGGAGTTACTGACAAAGCTCCCATGTTTTACTGAATACTAAAAGATTACTTAAACAAACTAATGTACACTTAACTGTCAAATAAATAAATAATAATAATGTACAATATTAATAAAATGATCACATTACACAAATTTTCTCAATCACATCCTGTTCACACACAAGTTCCTCTGAAGAAATTTTTTTTTCACAAACTACAAATTTTGCCACAATCCATTTCATAATTTCTCTCAGCTATTTATGTAATTAACACATAAATTCTTTAAACACGTGGGATAAAATTACACTTTTCCGTCTAAACTCCCATACAGGTGAAGCAAAAATCATTTACATCCACAAGAAATTCAAGAGTAAGTAAAGCAAGCATAAACTACCCCTGTGGAATCTACCCATGGGAGAGCTGTTCTTGAAAGGCTAAAAGGCAAAAGGTTGAAGTAATAATTGTGAACTGGGATGATGAGAGTGACAGATAGATATTGTGGACGTCTGGCAGAGCAAATATTAACCTAAGTATGTCACACAAGAACCACAAGCTCACTTTTATGACTGCTTCCACCATGACACTGAGTAAATCATCTCTCCTCTCCTTCAAGTAGATGAGCTACAAATGTATCAATCATTCGAGTCTCTCTCTATCTTTCCCAAACAAATGCCTCATAATAATCAATCACTCAAATCCATCTTTCCTTTATATGCTGTATATGTACAGTTGGTCCTCACATTAAGCGGTCCCGCATTCCGCGTTTCACCGTTAACGCGGTGCCTTGCCAGAACCTAACATTCTTACATTCCGCGGTCGCGAACGCCATTACGCGGAGAGCGGCTGGCAAGCCGCGCCATTTTTGGATCCAAACCTCCCGCCATCCGCCATGTTGTGTAAGAGGCGCGAAAATGGTGCGCACAAGGTCGCCCAGTCATCAAAACATTACCGAGTTCTTTACCCGCCACCCACCACAACCGGCCCAAGTCAGTGATAGTGATAATTATAGTGAGGATATGGACTTATATGGACTTTGAGGGGTTTAACAAAGAGGCCCTGCAAGCCTCTGTGGTGGATAGTGATACAATTGATACCAGTGATACAGGTGAGGCCCTCTGCCTCGGAACCAACCCCCCATCCCCGTGTGCCCAGCCATCTTTTCTACTAATGTAAGTGTTAAAAAACCTAATATTATTGATATTTCTCTTAATTATTAATTGTGTGTGCATGCCATCATAAAGTTAAGATAATATTTTTACTATAACATAGTTGTGTGTCGTCAAAAAGTGGAGTTTGGGGATCGGCCTGGACTCCATTTCAATTAATCCCATATGTTATGTTGTTCACTTTACGCGTTCCTCACTTTCCGCGGGACCCTCCGGGTTACATTAACCGCGTAATGTGAGGACCAACTGTACAACTTATGTACTTATACAACACTCAAAGCAAAACCTCTTACCTTTGGCACACATCCTGGTGACAGCATGGTCGTGTCTTCGACGTAGGAGCGTATACTTTCATCGATGTGCGAGTGTGAGCTGATGATCTTGCCTGAGGCGAGTGGTGCTGCCTCGCGCCGATCCTGGTTCTGCTTTAACTGACGTAGCCTGGGAGTCTGGTGAGCGCAGGTTAGTGGTGGAACGTTTGATGTTGCAGTTCTGTTGGTGACAAAATTATTAAGTGTTTAATTTTTAATCAGCAGTTAAGGGTCCCCCCCCCCTTTATATGTACAAAACTGAAATGCAAGGAATAAGAAAATTTCACTGATGATGATGACCAACAGCCAAGGTCTGCCACCAGTGGGTTAAGCATCACAACATGTAAATTACTCTTATGGCATTATAGTCAAAGTATCAAAATTATATATAGTAGATAAAATGAACCAAATAAGGCACCTGATTGTAATACATGACCCAGTATCAAAAGTGTCTCTACATCACTAAGTACAGTACACCGATGACTTACCCTCAGGGAGTGGGCGTTAGGATCTAGCAGTTCATGTTCACTGTCGGCTCTAGCTTCTCTCCATCAGAAACTAAAATTGGTATTTGGCCCAGAGGCGACTGAACTGCCGTGTGCTGGTAAACTACATTAAACATAAGTGGGGGAGCGTTGAAGAGTGGGGGTGCCACCGTCTGGTACATCACCCCAGGAATGGCACTCATGTACTGGAGAGGCACTGCTACGCCTGCTGGGAGTATAAATTAAAATATATAATGCAACGTTCTACAAAAGCGTCTCTTTCTTTTTTAAGGTCCTTTGAAGAACCTCACCTAACTTTATATACAAAGAGGGAAAAAGATGCATTAACTTCCCTTTAACGTAGGGCAGAACTAACACTTAAATAACCCTTCAAAGACAGACTGTACAACAACACTATAAACACGCAGCTGGTGGACCCTGAGTACTGTTAATACAGTGACCCCTCGTTTAACGAACGCCTCGGTTAACGAAATTTCGGTTAACGAACTGCCTTCCATAAGGATCTTCAATTCGGTTAACGAACAAAAATTCGGTTAACGAATTTCTTACGAACCGACCTCAACATGTTTTCGCTTGCACTGACCGGGCAACCAGCTTTAGTATCAGTCCGCCAATACATTAATCGGTTCTAGGCTTAAATTCCTTACTATTTTAGTAAATATCAAGAAGTTTATACTATTCAATAATTTTAAAAGTTTAATATTAACTTTTTAGTCATTTTAACAATTATTGAACATAATTGGTAAATGACTAGTTTAATGCGGCATCCAGCCTCTTAACACAGCAAACAGGCGTTAGTCTCTCTCTGTTTCACTGGAGGTAACATCTTGCTTGAGACTCTCTTCAACTAAATGCTTTTTCTGTGTTTCAAAATGGTCATTTTAAATATATTTTACATATTGACAATATATAATGCAGTGCAGTGTTGATTTAATGAAAATAATCTTGAATTACACCAAGAGAACTAAAATTTTATGGGTGAAATGGCACCATGGGTGACTTCTCTTCCACCCCAATGCCTTCTCTTCTTCCTTCTCCTTCACCCCCATTCTAAATCCATCATCATCATCATCATCCAGGAGCCTTCTACATACACACCTCAAAGTAAGTGAACTTTTCTACCATTTTTGTTGAATTTCGGAAATTTTCGGTGAGCTGGAACCAATTACCCAAAAACCCATTAAAACAATGGTTTCGGTTAACTAACTTTTCGGTTAACGAACGACCTTCTGGAACGGATTGAGTTCGTTAACCGAGGGGTCACTGTACATCCATTATTTAAGATACACTTAAAGTATTAATGTTTTGTGTATTATTAGTAAAGTTTCTCATGTTATATTCTCAAGCATCTCTGTCCTCTCCTTTACCCCTCCTCCTTTCTCTAAATTACAAAAAATCACGGTTAACGGCAATTAAATCCCCCAGTACTTACACAACTACTAGACAATTTCAAAACTAAAAAAAAAAAATGTTTCTGGAAGGAAGATCAAACTTAAAGAGAATAAAAATAAGAAATGCCAAGTTGGTCACCCACAAAACCTTAACATTATCATGTCATTTAACCCGGAGAGTTTTTGTGCAACTGTCCACTAATTATGATATCTTAGTAGTTTTTTTTTTGGGGGATCGGGCTAATATGATAATGTATTTGGCATCGAAATTGGCAGGTTAGGTTAGGTTGTTAAGATAGGTGGACATGTTTGTGAGAAAACCTGAAATAAAAGGGTCAAGATTGTGTATAACTCAGCACGAGTCATCCCCGCCCAGCCCCTGTATTATGTGCTGTACATAAATCACAATCACTCTACAGGAAATAATCATCTGGTGGCTTTAACCTTGGTTGAGTGCCTTACTCTTTACCATTGTCTGTATACCTACACTGTCTATGTACATTGGAATTTGCATATCAGCATGATCTAAATACTTGTGTTGTCTATATACAAACTGAACCTGTTGTAAACCTGCATGATTATTTTACTGAATAAATACCTATTATTATTACTGTATTATTATTATTATTATTATTATTATTATTATTATTATCATTATTATTATTATTATTATCACTGATCTTCCACATACAACCACGAGCTTCAAATATACTGTACTCAATAATGGAATAAAATACCAAAGTCTTTAACGCGAGTCGTACCATAGCAAAGTGTGCTTTCTGTTATATCTTCCCAACACAACAGCTGAAAACACACGAGATATAAAACACCGGAAGAATGATTCAAAAGTGAGTACAGTAGTGACCAAAATCAGGCCAAAGTTTGTAATACAGTACTGTACAGTGTGAGAACAACAGAGATAGAGTGTGTGAGAACAACAGAGATAGAGTGTGTGGGAACAACAGAGATAGAGTGTGTGGAACAACAGAGATAGAGTGTAGGAACAACAGAGATAGAGTGTGTGAGAACAACAGAGATAGAGTGTGTGGGAACAACAGAGATAGAGTGTGTGGGAACAACAGAGATAGAGTGTGTGGAGAACAACAGAGATGGTGTGTGAGAACAACAGAGATAGAGTGTGTGAGAACAACAGAGATAGAGTGTGTGTGAGAACAACAGAGATGGAGTGTGTGAGAACAACAAGGATAGGTGTGTGAGAACAACAGAGATGGAGTGGTGAGGAACAACAGAGATGAGTGTTGAGGAACAACAGAGATGGGGAGTGTGTGGGAACAACGGAGATGGGTGTGTGAGGAACAACAGAGATGGAGTGTGTGTGAGAACCAGAGATGGAGTGTGTGGGGAACAGCAGAGATGGGTGTGTGAGGAACAACAGGGATAGAGTGTGTGGGGAACAACAGGATGGGTGTGTGGGAACAACAGGATGGGGTGTGTGGGGAACAACAGAGATGGGGTGTGTGGGAACAAGCAGGATGAGGTGTGTGGGACAGCAGAGATGGGGTGTGTGAGACAACAGAATAGAGTGTGTGGGAACAACGAGATGGGGTGTGGGGAACAACAGGATAGGTGTGTGGGAACAACAGAGATAGGGTGTGTGGGAACAACAGGATGGGGTGTGTGGAACAACAGGATGGAGTGTGTGAGGAACAACAGAGGATAGAGTGTGTGAGGAACAACAGAGGATGGAGTGTGTGTGAGAACAACAGGATAGGTGTGGGAACAACAGGATGGGTGTGTGAGGAACAGGATGGGGTGTGTGTGAGAACAACAGGATAGGTGTGAGGAACAACAGAAGTTGGTGTGTGAGAACAACAGAGATGGGGTGTGTGGGAACAACAGAGATAGGTGTGTGTGAGACAGCAGAGATGGAGTGTGTGAGAACAACAGAGATGGGTGTGTGAGACAACAGGATGGGGTGTGTGGGAACAGCAGAGATGAGTGTGTGAGAACAACAGGATGGTGTGTGAGGAACAACAGGATGGGGTGTGTGGAACAGCAGGATGGGTGTGTGGGGAACAACAGAGATAGAGTGTGTGAGACAACAGAGATGGGAGTGTGTGGGGAACAACAGGATAGAGTGTGTGGGGAACAACAGAGATAAGTGTGTGGGGAACAAGCAGAGATGGAGTGTGTGGGGACAAGCAGGATAGGTGTGTGGGGAACAGCAGGATGGGTGTGTGGAGACAGCAGGATGGGTGTGTGAGGAACAGCAGGGATGGGTGTGTGGGAACAGCAGAGATGGAGTGTTGGTGAACAACAGAGATGGGTGTGTGGGGAACAACAGGATGGGTGTGTGGGAACAACAGGGATGGGGGTGTGTGGGGAACAACAGAGATAGGTGTGTGGGGAACAGCAGGATAGGTGTGTGTGGGGACAACAGGATGGGTGTGTGGGGAACAGCAGGATGGGGTGTGGGAACAACAGGGATGGGTGTGGGGAACAACAGAGATAGAGTGTGTGAGAACAACAGAGATGAGTGTGTGGGAACAACAGAGATGGGGTGTGTGAGAACAACAGAGATGGGTGTGTGGGGAACAGCAGGATGGGGTGTGTGAGGAACAGCAGAGATGGGGTGTGTGAGGAACAACAGGATGGAGGTGTGGGGAACAACAGAGGATGGGTGTGAGAACAGCAGGATGGGAGTGTGTGGGGACAACAGGATGGGTGTGTGAGGAACAACAGGATAGAGTGGGGGGACACAGGATGGGTGTGTGGGGACAGCAGGATAGTGTTGAGACAGCAGGATGGGTGTGTGGGAACAACAGGATGGGTGTGTGGGAACAGCAGGATGGGTGTGTGAGACAGCAGGGATGGGTGTGTGGGGAACAGCAGGATGGGTGTGTGGAACAGCAGGATGGGGTGTGTGGGAACAGCAGGATGGGTGTGTGGGAACAGGATGGGTGTGGGGACACAGGATGGGGTGTGGGGAACAGCAGGATGGGTGTGTGGGAACAGCAGGATGGGTGTGTGTGGGAACAGCAGGATGGGTGTGTGTGAGAACAACAGGGGATGGGTGTGTGGGGAACAGCAGGATGGAGTGTGTGGGAACAACAGGATAGAGTGTGTGTGAGAACAACAGGGGATGGAGTGTGTGGGGAACAACCAGGATGGGTGTGTGAGACAAGCAGGATGAGTGTGTGGGAACAGCAGGATGGGTGTGTGAAAGCAGATGTGTGTGTGTGTGTGTGTGTGTGTGTGTGTGTGTGTGTGTGTGTGTGTGTGTGTGTGTGTGTGTGTGTGAGAAGCAGCAGGAATACATAAACACAAATCAACTGTGAGTAGGAGAAAGGAAGCCACAGGAAAGGACAACTAACTTATTACTAGTCTTAGTTATTCATACATACAGTTCGTCCATGGATGTACAGGAACACCGCCCATTTGCATGTAGTTGACATGGATTTCTTGAGAATGGGCTGTGGGGTCAGGAGAGTTGACGTGATAATGAGGACACACAAAATGGGGTACGACTTAAGCAAAGTCTGGCTGACAGTGCAATCAATCTAATACAACGTGTGTGTGTGTGTGGTCATGTAAAGACAACAGATACACTGGGAAAGACTAAGACAATGCGTGTGAGTGAGGAAAGTGGTTCAGGACAATTGAGCATCAACAGTAAGCAGCAGTGAGTGTGTGAGGGTAAGACCTTCAGTACAAAAGTAAAATATAAGCTAGACAAACATATGTGTGTGTGTGGCGCTGGTGTATAAACCAACCCTTCTCTCTTTCTATTTATTAAATCACTCAACAAACAACCACCAATCAACTACAGTAAACAAAGTCTCTTTTCATTTTGTTATTATTTATCTATAACTGTCCCCCCACACAACACAGACTCCTCACTCTACTCATCAACCCTTCCTTTAGCCTTCCTCCACACATCACTCACAACATACCTCTGCCAACACTTTTAACCTTTTACTAGTGGCAAATGATACCCGGCTCCAAGAATACAAGGCATGTGAAAATTCCACTGATGATGGCCACCGTCCCTACAACTGACATCCACTGATGATGGCCACAGACCCTACAACTGACATCCACTGATGATGGCCACAGACCCTACAGCTAACATCCACTGATGATGGCCACCGACCCTACAACTGACATCCACTGATGATGGCCACCGACCCTACAACTGACATCCACTGATGATGGCCACCGTCCCTACAGCTAACATCCACTGATGATGGCCACCGTCCCTACAACTGACATCCACTGATGATGGCCATAAGCCACCACAGCGAGCATCCGCAGTGATGGCCTGAACCTACAACAGCATCCACACAGTGATGGCCACAGACCCTACAACTTCAGCATCCACTGATGATGACCTGAACCCTACAACTGACATCCACTGATGATGGCCCACCGAACCTACAGCTGACATCCACTGATGATATTACAGACCACAACCTAACATCCACTGATGATGGCCCACACCGTCCCTAAGCTAACATCCACTGATGATGACGCAGACCCTACAACTGTCATCCACTGATGATGGCCACCGTCCCTACAGTTAACTTCCACTGATGATGGCCACCGTCCCTACAGTTAACTTCCACTGATGATGGCCACAGACCCTACAACTGACATCCACTGATGATGGCCACCATCCCTACAGCTAACATCCACTGATGATGGCCACCGTTCCTACAGCTAACATCCACTGATGATGGCCACCGTCCCGACAGCTAACATCCACTGATGATGGCCACCGTCCCTACAGCTAACATCCACTGATGATGGCCACCGTTCCTACAGCTAACATCCACTGATGATGGCCACCGTCCCGACAGCTAACATCCACTGATGATGGCCACCGTCCCTACAGCTAACATCCACTGATGATGGCCACCATTTAAGGGATAATCACCTTGCCTTAGTCATTCTCCCATCAGGCCTAAACTACCTCACTATGGTCAACCTCTTCCATCATACCATCTCACCTTCCTCCTATATGCACTACAGAAAGTCCCCTTAACATCAAGTAGACACCATTTACAATCCTTACAGACTCAAAAGTTCATCAGATACACATATACATTTCATACAACATATATTACCTCAAATGTCACCCAAGATTACTCATTAAATACAGTTCCACCAAGCTCATTTAAAAATCTCTCTTACTTGTTGCAATTCATAATCGTAAAACTAAAAGCTTTACACAATTAGCAATATAGTATAGATGCAGTAATCAGTAATAATAAGCCTGTGAATAATTCCATGGTGAGGGAGAAAGCCTGCCACCTAACTCTAATAATAATCTATCATTAAATACACACACTACAACTCTCTCTCATCTAATGTGGATTAAACCAACAAAACTGAGCATCACCAACAAGAGCAACAACCTGTGATGGGATTTTCAGACAGTTTTGTAATGTGATGATCTAATGACAATATTAATTCACTCATATCACCAACAGGAATCAGCTTCTCACCTTATTATGACAATGTAAAAGAACTAAGTGATTGTGCTACACTGCACTGTCTTACCTTTGAGAAAAATACTAATTGTGCCATCATGAACAACATTAATACTTGTGTTACTGTACACACACACACACAAACACACACACACACACACACACACACACACTACATCACTTAAACACAAATTTAAGTGTGAGTATTTACATATTGGTTTGTATGATAGTCTAATGTAAGGGACGGAGTTGATCACAGAATATATCTTTAATTACCTTTATAAAATCATTAACTTTATCAAAATACATTAACTACCCTTATAAAAACCATTCCTAACATAATTCCTCCCCGGCTGAACCTTGGCACCAGCTACACCTTTCCTTCACTGTACGTCTTAACAATCAACAAACCTAATTGAGACAAACTTTAACACACTATGGAAACACTTCTCACAGCATCAACTGTGAACTATCGTGACACAACAGTACAGGTCGCCATCCTTGTGAATTTCCACACCTGTAGTTTCTATCTTAACAACCAACCCCCCAGTGTCAAACAACTGTTCTTAATGATGGAGACAAACTTTCTACCCGACTAAACTTGGCAATTTTTAATGAAGATTTAATTTCTACTTTAACTAAACCTCTAATATTACAGTGAACTTCCATACAACGAACTTCTCTTTCCATATAATCCATTGGGGGGGGGGGGCACAGCTAATGGTCACTCGATATAACGAAGTTTCATCTCTTTATAGCTCATTAGATGGAGGTTTCATATCTAATGGACCTTCGATATAATAGACTTTCCTCTCCATATAGTCAGTTAAATAGAGGCTTAACTGTACAACTGTTAGTGAAGCAGAGATGGGTTCTATGACAACTACTCAGTACAGTCACTAGAGTACGCTACGCACCTTGAGGTTGAATAAAGGCCGGTTGTTGCGGAGGCATGACGAGCGTTGGTCCGGGCGCCCGATTCACGTTAATGGAGTCGACTCGAGGTAAGGGAGACATGCTGGGGGTGCTGGTGGGGAAGTAAAACCCTGGCACGATGCCCGAGTAGGATGGCGTGGCTAAGTTACCACCGGCACTCGGCCCAACACGCGCTCCACCACATCTGTTGGGGATAAAGACAATCATATTATTTCCTCCCCACAAACTGTTATAGTTTATCATCCAAAAGTAATATCAAGACTCTAACATCACTAACACCTGGTAGTTAAGAAATTTTGTTAAGAGATGCATTTTTTAACATGTCAGGGAATCAGCCAATGAGAATGAACCGACAACTTCAACGGAGCGGAGACAGTAAACA
This sequence comes from Homarus americanus, assembly GCF_018991925.1. Taxonomy (NCBI): domain Eukaryota; kingdom Metazoa; phylum Arthropoda; class Malacostraca; order Decapoda; family Nephropidae; genus Homarus; species Homarus americanus. Next base: position 5,798,580 of record NW_024733231.1, read on the forward strand.
AAACACAAAACGTGACTTAGAAACTTTACGCAACAATCTGACTCACCCTGAGGAGGGAATGTGAGGTTTGTTCTCCACCTGCATCCACACATCCGCCGAGGGAGGCTTGAGGGTAGAACCAGAATCGGCCGCAGAAGGTGCAAGGAACGGTTGCTTGTGTACCATCAGTGTTAACATTTAATTTTTTTTATCTTTAATTGTAGAAATTAATTTTATATAAATTAAAGTTTATTGTATGTAAACATGAATGAAGTAATATTATTTCAAGACTTTTCAATCTTAAGAAGAAAATCTTTCCATGTAGGAACAACAAACATCCCAGTGTCCTCCCTCTCCCAACACACTGATCCGGTTAAACTCAGTTAGTTCAAACAGTCTAGCATCACTCCACAGCACCAGGTCCCTCTCTCCCCTAACATCACCACCAGGCAACTTGTTATCTGGTTACACACACACACACACACATATCACTACTTCCTAATCAAGTTAAATATAAGAGAGAAACATGAGTCACCTACCCGTTCAAAAGGCTTCTTCATCTGTTTCATCTTTGTTTTCATTTTACACTTGTCCTTGTAAGTCTTGCCTCCGGTCTTCTGCCGTTGCATGAAGATCTTCTGCATGTCAGCGTTGTGCTTTGACAGTACTTCCTCCGTTAGTTGGATGTGGCAGTAGGAACGTCCGGCGCTCGATGTCCTGCCCGTTTCCCCGCTGCCGCTCCCGTTTCCTGTGCTTTCTGACTTTCTGATATTCACGAGAGGCAAATGAAGTTGTCTTAGGATTAATCCACAGTAAAAAGACCACACAAACCTCACATATCAACTACTGTATACATCTATAGTCACCCACAGTAATAATTAGACATTATCACAAAGCTAAAAATTTCACAGCTGAGTAACTTTTCTGTTCTCAGTCATCCACACGAGTCACAACACGGGAGGAATCATTGATAAACGCTATTAAAGGGAATCACTCAAGTCAAAGCTACACGAGTGGTTGACGAGTTGACTTCCAATGAGGTAATTCGTCACAACCACTTGGCACTGTTAAATTATTCCTCTCTCTCTCTCTCTCTCTCTCTCTCTCTCTCTCTCTCTCCCTGATAATTATACCTGCCACCCTCATGCCTACAATAATTATATGTCATAAGGTAGATCATAAAGGTGAAAGATAATTAGGTAACAATAAATATCGTTGGGTCTGTTGTGTCATATAAGAATGAATCAGTCAAGGAGAGACCACCTCATTGGTGAACCGGGGACAACAGGGTGGCATACAGTACTTCGTTTAGCTCGTACATTCAGACATTCCAATGTATGTATGTGTATATATATATATATATATATATATATATATATATATATATATATATATATATATATATATATATATATATATATATATATATATATATATATATATATATATATATATATATATATATATATATATATATATTATATATATATATATATATATATATATATATATATATATATATATATATATATATATATATATATATATATATATATATATATATATATATATATATATATATATATATATATATATATATATATATATATATATATATATATATATATATATATATATATATATATATATATATATATGCTATTTCCACAAGGAAAGAAAGAAAACACGAAGTTCCCCAAGCGCTTTTACGTGTGTTCACATCTTCAGGGATGAGTGCAGACTGGTCTGTCTCACCCTGAAGATGTAATTATTTCTTCTTTCCTACAGTGATTTACTTACGCCCTTACAGTATATATATATATATATATATATATATATATATATATATATATATATATATATATATATATATATATATATATATATATATATATATATATATATATATATATATATATATATATATATATATATATATATATATAATAATAATAATAAATGAGTATCATTCGTCTTTACCTGGTGTGGTCACAGTTATCGCCAGAACCCGACCCAGACTGGGACTGTGAGAGAGTCTGTGAGTGTGATAGCGTCTGCGACTGCTTGTGATTCCCTGAACCACCACACAAAGAAAAGGCTGGATGGGTGCTACTCTTGCCATCTTCAGAAAAAGATAAATTAACACTGCCCTTGAAGGCAAAACCCAAAATAGACATATAGGGAAAAAGAAAAAATGCAAGACCACAATGGGAATCCTTGGCCAATGGTTTGACTTCATATTTATATCATTACTGAGCAAGTTGTGTGCATGAAATACAAGACATTCTTCAAAATATAGAACAGTTTATATCCAGGTATTGTACTGTACTGTACAGTACATTCACAACAATGTCAAGAATGTCAGAGAAAAAAGATACATCCAGTGGAAGAAATGAGCATCAGTTGTGACCGCCACCACTGACGTCTCCCTCACTAACAATATCTTAATAATAGACTCCAGTGTGTGTACTGTATAGTGAAGTCCTCTATTACTACTCCAGTGTGTGTACTGTATAGTGAAGTCCTCTATTACTACCCCAGTGTGTGTACTGTATAGTGAAGTCCTCTATTAATACTCCAGTGTGTGTACTGTATAGTGAAGTCCTCTATTAATACTCCAGTGTGTGTACTGTATAGTGAAGTCCTCTATTAATACTCCAGTGTGTGTACTGTATAGTGAAGTCCTCTATCTGTAGTAACTAAAATCTGGGTTCCCATTGATAATTTGGCCTATTGGCTCCAGTGTTGGACTTTGTGCCTAAATTCCATAAATCAATCAATCAAACCAATGATAATTCAAACTACATTTTTCTCTCCACATTAATCCCTACAGTAAGTATTTGTACTTTTCTAAATACATTATATTATTCCCTCTATTAAGTCTGTACAATCATGAACAAAATTCCTTTACATTCTTGTTTGAAACTATTAACATCTCACAGAGTTATTATACCAAAGTGTTGTAGCCAGTCACTCAATGACTGGTCCAGGAGGTAATATCAATACCAGCAATGTGTAAAGGATGTAGAAAGACTTGTTCATGGCTGTAAAACATATATTAATAACTGTTGCGGCATTTCTTTCATAGTAATCACTTTTCTCCAAGATAGACCTCAGTACATAATGCCTGCCATGTCCTTACCTAAGCTTCCCGAGTGAGACACCTCCATCTTGCTGTCACCGCTCTCGTCAGAAGAAGCTGTCTTTGGGTGACTTCTGAAGAATCTAAAAATAAAGGAGAAATTTGGGCCATTACATAACTGTATATATTAACCTGGTATTTTAACTTTATCTCATGCAGTATTACAGATCCTGCCCCACACATTACAAATGACATCTCCCTCCCTCACCTCTCAGCCTCACTCACTCACAGCTCTCACCCTAACTATACATTTAACATCACTCTATCCATCATATTTCCAGGCTGCAATACTTTATCAAATATTATTTTTAAATCACAAAATAGTATTGAAACATTTCCCTCAAGGTTAGTTGGACTCGAGAGCACCCACAGACACACAAACAGGCATTAGTCCTTTCTAGTTAGTTCCTCAGTACACTACAGGGGGACAAGTGTGTTCCCTTAGCCCAAATGTTTACATACTATTACTTAACATTTTAAAGTAAGTACTGTACTGTGTGTTGTTGACTGTACTGTACTTGTCAGTTCAGCTACGAGACTATATATCAGGATCAAGTTTCTAAGACACCCATGAAATGTATACATACATACATACATACATACTTACATACATACACAATATATACATACATACACAATATATACACTACCCAATTAATAATACACAGCATCCATAAACTACCGGACACATTTTAAAACTAATAACCCCAGCAGAAGCATTACAGACAGAACACAGTGCTGTGTTTAAGTTACTAAGATAAGAAGTACAACTTATAAACCATCATGTTGCATCTATAATGTTTCTGATGTTAAGTTTTAAAATGGATCAGATAAGTTATGGTCATCTATTTACCCATAGAGAGAGGACAGGAAATGTTCTAATACACAATATATATGAAATACTATAACTACAAACCTTTTTTTTAATAAGACAAGTCTCCACATTGTAAATAATAAGATAAAAACTAAATATCTAACATGAATCTGGAAATGACATGATCTGATGACCTTCCTCACTTCTGTAACTAAAAATATTACCTCAATGGCTCTCTGCAACACACCATGTCATACCCCTTACTGTACACCTCTGTCACCTGTGTGTGTGTGTGTGTGTGTGTGTGTGTGTGTGTGTGTGTGTGTGTGTGTGGTCACAAGACATTGTGATAAGGTTGTATTCTGCTGTGTATTGCTACTTGTAATTCCTGTATATCCTAACCCTACCTGAAGCTTCTCTTAACACTCATACAGACAAGAAAAACAGATGATAAAGGAAAAAAATTTAAAAAGTAATAATAACTTCAAGAGGAAAATGAGGAAAAGCAAAATGGTGTAGAATATTACTCATATTTGTCCTCCTCTGACACACACATACACTAACTACTGTACCATGTATCTCCCCTCCCCCCAACTTACTAAGGAAGTGCAGTTAACTACACAACGTAATAGTCTCTCATGCCTTATCAACGGACAGTGAGCCAGCTAGCTACACACGTTGGGTATGTCATCCATGAGCCAGCGTCAAGACTGTGATGAATCTTACCTATGTATGGTCTCTGAGTAGTTGAGTTGGCCATAACTGGAAGGGGACTCAGATGAAGAATTGACACTCTCCTGACCTTTCTGGACCTAAAAGAGTTGGGGTCACTATCAGCCTAAAACACCACACTCGAAATTCGTTGACAGACATCACAGCGGCGACAGGAAGGACTTGCACGTCGATGTCCCAAATTGCCATGACCCTCAATCCACGTACTTGACTTGAAAGCAATTACTTTTTAAGAGAGTTAAACGGCTTTTAAATAATTTCATACAGTTTGAACTCCATAAGGCAAGTGTTGGCATATTGTAAACATGGAAGAGTAAGTCCTTCGCTGCACCATCATATTTTGACAGTACCTCTGGAGAGTTTCAGTGTAGTTGAGCTTGCTGTAGCTGGATGGGGTGGAAGTTGAGGGGTTGGATTCATAACAACGGTCGTCTTGGTGAGGGGAGATCTCCCCCATAACGACTGAGCCTTGGTCCTGATTGGTGGGAAACTGTGACCAAGTCAGACATTTCTACAACATCCCATGACATGAGACCACCAGGTTGCCAGCCTCCACCACTTCTCACATTATTAACATCTGAGTTAAGCAAGTCCAAAATGCTAAACCATTGAAATTAAACCAAAAAGGATACTGTAAGACCAAATCTCTCTTTTCTAGGACACAAATTCTGTGGTTCCATTGTTAATGTGTCCCAGACTCCAACGACAGTCAGCAATTTAAGATATTTGATGCAGGTGTAGACGGACACATGTGTGACCCTAATATTCACTCTCAAGTACAACTGTTTATGGTCAACTTCAACAAATTCCAACACATTAACATTAAAATACTTATAGATAATATAACACAGGCCATGAAACAATTAAGAAATGAATATTATATCAATGGAAAATAAATGCACATGACAATATACGTAGTGTACTGCACTGTATAGAGCCAAGAGTTGTCCAAACTACTGAACACAAGATGAATCAAATGTGTTAAACTGTGACTTGTTATTGTTTATCATGATGAGGAGCAACAAGCAACAAAATTTAACTTATATTGTCCTGAAAATAATAATAATACATCTACCACCTCACTCAACTTTTGTACTGCATACATAAAAAAAAAATTCACTCTTCACAATACCATTTTTCATTCAATCTCAAACTATTCCTCTCTCTCTCTCTCTCTCACACACACAGTCACATTATATGTCCAACAATGTCCACCTTACAGCCTCACTAAAAGGACCAGATGCACTTCAGTTCCTCACACTGCATTACCTCATTATATTTCATTCGCTCTTCTCTTGGGTTATTCGTTCACATTCATGTAAACCTTCCCTTCCACATGTTCCTTATACAATTCAAGAACCAGATTTTCTTCACCTTGTCACATGTGGATCGATATAGCTGCCTCTCGAATTACGTGAAATGAATCAAAGCGTAATGTTAGATTCGCGTGTTTTCTAATTATTCGGACGGCCGTATCAATGACGCGACTACCGTATAAATCTAGAGGTAGCTGTTGTACCATCACACCCACTGTACCACACATCCCACACAAAGACACATTCAAGAACCAAAATACAGTTCCAACATACAGTCGGTAATCTGCTTTAGTTTCAATTTTTTTTCTGTAATTCTCAAGTACCAAATTTGTAAAACATCCTTAAGCCCTTGAGAACAATGAGTTAACCCTCTAAGGACAATGATTTAACCCTTTGAGAATGATGTACTTACCCTTTGAGGACGATGATTAAATTAACATTCATCCTCAAAGGGTTAAACAAACTTCTCATCTTTCATTTCTTTTATTCAACACATTTCTCCTGTTCCTTATGTTTTCTGTCATTTATAATACCCAATATTTCATTTACATTTCTCAGTTCAGTATTTCTCAGTCATATATCATTGTTAATAGTCATCCATTAATATATATATATATATATATATATATATATATATATATATATATATATATATATATATATATATATATATATATATATATATATATATATATAAATCACTATGGTCATACGTGGTCTAGGTATAATACTTGATAACCTAGGAAGAAAGAAAACTGAGAGAACTTAACATTTTCTGCATTCTATATATATATATATATATATATATATATATATATATATATATATATATATATATATATATATATATATATATATATATATATATACAATATATATATATATATATATTTATATATACAATATATATATTTATATATACAATATATATATATATATATATATATATATATATATATATATATATATATATATATATATATATATATATATATATATATATATATATATATATATATATATATATATATATATATATATCAGTATCATTTGGCCACATGGACTTGATAGAGTGCAAGAAACTCATCAAGACAAGAGCCATTAAAGGAATAATAACCAGACAAGTTCATAATAGACAATAAAATGGCAAACAACACTTAAAATCTTAACCTGAGACAAACAGGATTTTTTCATTCCCCTTTTTCCCACATGCTGAAGACACACACACATGTACACAAATCCAAGGCTTTCAAAAAATACAACAGGACCTTGAATATTTTACTGGATTTAAACTTCCACAAGAAAAAAGTTAAAACATACAATAATGGCTTCCTCGGGTGTGACATTTTGAAAGCCTCATAAATGCACAATGTATCCAGGATGGAGAATGAACATGGGACAGTATATATACTTCTTAAATGTTCCCTTTCTTCTCCATGCTGTCTAGTTCGTCCACGATGGAACTCATCATGTGAGCCAGCGTCCTCCTCCTCATCTCCTGCGGCTCTTTGCTTGGGTCTTTGTACGTAGCAACTGGCTGTGAGGAGGAAGACAACAACATCATGATGGATATACTACAGTAGATTTTCACTCTATCAAGTCTTCTACAACTTTGACACAATGGCTAATAATTTCAAGAAGACCAACATACACTCCCTCATTCACAGATAAAGTCAACGACACAAAATTCTAACTAAATAATAAAACATAACCTATGGAAACTGAGATATTAACTACCAAGCCATTCCCTACCCCAAGATGAACGGTCTCTTACTGATCTAAGCCAGGAACCAAAACCTGCATAGCATGACCATTAAATCAAACACTGTCCTTTTACCATAATAATTCAGGCTTGTGATAAAAAGGTGAAATAATTGTAGTTTCTTTGTGATTGATGATAAAGACATGGTTAAATCGATGCATTTTTTGTAGTTAAGGTTTAAATTAATTTCAATTCCTGAGACTCACCTTTGCCAACAACTCCAGTATGTCATTTTGTGCTTTCTTTGCCTCCTTCATGACTTCTTCGGGTAGAGGAGACTGTATCTTATCTCCAGGGTCTAAGAATATTGCGATGTCACTGGGACCCTGTGGAGAAAACATGTATTTTTATTAAATTGATGTTTATGATAAGTTTTTATTTAACATTGACCTGATTTTTATCTTATTAACTTTCTACTCACAGCAGGTTTGTTATATTAGTGACAAACTTGTATTTTCCTTCTAGTTTATATGTTAAAAGATCACTCCAGGAGTTCAGAAGGTGTATGGTACTTGTTCTTGGAGCCAGTGTGTGTGAGTGTGTATGTGTGTGTGTGTACATGTGTGCAAGTGTGTGTGTGTGTGTGTGTGTGTGTGTAAAGGATCTGCATGTAGTATGTTTGTGAAAAAAGGTGTGTATGTGTGAGACTAAAATGTGTACAGTAGTGGGTCTTTGGTCGACCGTCCCTACAGCTAACTTCCACTCACTGCTTAAGGAGGTAACAGCAACCATGAGAGAGATGTTTTAAGACTCCCACTCATACGGTACGGTACTTACCTTGAGTACTCTGTGTTGGCCGATGATGGAGTCTATTCTCTTGGTCCAGGGGTTAACAAAACAAAGCCATTCGGTCTGTAAAGTGACGTAACTGCCGTTGAAGGTGCGGAACCTGTAGGGTTTACTTCTGTGGGGCTTCCCTTGTTCTCTCACCACTAAAGCAAGGAGATAAATGTTTGAAAAGTAACACAATATAACATTAAACATTCTCTTTCGTCCTTCACCTCAACAACTAACATTCTAACCCATTTTATCATTAATTCACATCTTGTATTATGGTATATGGTCTCACTAGGTGTAAGTGGTCAATTTATGTGTTCCCTGATAGAAAACTGATCTCGTCTAATTAAAGTATTTCTTATACAGTGATCCCTCGGTTAGCGAACGCCTCGGTTAACGAAATTTCGGCTAACGAATTACCTTCCATAAGTATCTTCAATTCGGTTAACGAATTTTTTACGAAATCATGTCAACATGTTTTCGCTTGCTCACCAGCTGGCATATTAGTCCGCCAATACAGTAATCGGTTCTAGGGCTTAAATTCGTTCCCATTTGAGTAAATATCAAGAAGGTTGTACTATTCAATAATTTTCCAAGTTTTATATTAATTTTTTTAGTAATTTTAACACTTATTTAACATAATTGCAGTACAGGAAACTAGTTTTGGTGCGCCCAACAGCCACTTGACTCACCCAGCAAGGCGTCAGTTTGTATCTCTGGTCAGTGGGGGTAACATCTTGCTTGTGGCTCTCTTGAACATAAACTATTTTTACGTTTTTACAGTACAATTATTGGTCATTCTGAAATTTATTTTACATATTGACAATATATAGTGCAGTGCAGTGTTGATTTAAAGAAAGTAATCTTGAATTACGCCTAATGAACTTAAAATTTTATGGGTGAAATGACGGCATGAAGCATGGGGTGATTTCTCTTCCACCCCCACTTCCTTCTCTTCTCCCTTCTCCTCCACCCCCACTTCTAATTCCCATCATCACCATCAACCAGGAGCCTTCTACATACACACCTCAAAGTAAGTGTACTTTACTGCATTTATTTTTACTTTGTATGTAATTTTCGGTGAGCTGGAACCAATTACCCAAAATCCCATTGAAACAATGGTTTCAGTTAACGAACGACCTTCTGGAACAATTGTGTTCGTTAACCGAGGGACCACTGTATCTAAAACAAAGATACACGGAAGGAAGTAAACTACAGTACAGGTATATTAAAACACACACACACACACACACACACACGATACTCACTTCCTTCATAAACAGCCTTGAGCAGTGGCAGGTCCTCAGGATGATAACAGTCAAAGACAGAGTTGCCAGTGAGGTCCTGTGGCAGATGACCCAGGTAGGGGATGGCTTCTGGGTCGTACTCGGAGAAGTTGCACGATGCAGAGTGTCTTATGCTAAAGCTGCCCATGGCTGGTGTCTCTTCAGGTACTACACAAGAGGAAAAATAATATCCACATTAATTTTAATCCCTATAAGTTTCATAACAGAGTAGAGTAGAGTACAGTATATAAAAGCCAAACAGATACAGTACATGGTACAGTATATACAGTGAGATTATGACATGACACAAAACACTCCCGAGCTGCCACTAACCTGCGTAAATGCTTTCTATAGGGATGACTTCTGCCAGCAGAAGAGAGGAGTTGGGTCCGTAGGTGGATGCCGTCTCGTCCGAACACGAAGCGTCGTGGAATTTTAAGACCATCTTGCAGGGCTTATAATGGGTGCGTTTGTTGCGTACTCCAAAGCCGGAAGTGTTGAGGCCATGGTACACCCTCATACGGCAGAAGAACGACGTCCCGTAGTTATCTGCGGGAGGGCATTGGCTTCCAATAATTTCTACACAAAAATAAAAAACATGAGAATTGTTCACTTACTTCTCATAATTATTTCACAAACCGACAACAAAACACACACATTTGTCTTACCATTGAGCGACTCCGTTCTGAACGGCATATTCAATCCGTGGATGATTTTGGACGACAAGTTGATAGAATCCTTCGGGTAGACAAAGTCGATGAAGGACTGTCCGATGAGCATGTCCTTAGGGAAGCCTAGGACGTCAGTGATGGCTGGGGAGACCTGGAGCACTGTACCGTCCTGAACGCTGATGGCAACCGTGAAGCCGCGCTGTAACAACCAAGGTAACGGCTGATCACCCGACCAAACCAAACACTACATTCCCTACCTTCCATATATACAACACTCAAACTCATGGCATGTTTTACCTTCCAATTACACTCAAGCTCTTCAATAACCATATCAGTATCAGCCCAAATTTCGTCAAAAGGATCACTTGTAGTGCATACTCGTGTTAAATGGGGGCCGAGGGTGGGGGGGCGTTACCTGTATTTATATAAGGGACTCATGTACTTACAGCGCTCTTGAAACTCTTGAGAAAGGCGGCCGCATCGTGAGTGTCCCGCGGTAACTGTATCAGCTCTCGACTGGCGAATGGGACACCTGGGGTAAAAAATGGATAAAGAAAAATGTTGAGGCAAAATATCCATCAATCATACAATTTTATCATCATCAAAGAACAACTTATACAGCACTTAACTAACATAAAACAATATAAAAAAATTCTTAAAATTTAACACACTGTAAACCAAAAATACCAAAAGTAAAATTAAAAACTGTTCCAACAACGTAATTCCAAAACTCATTACAATAATCCCAGGTTACCTTGTTCAGCGGATCGTTCCTTGATCTTCCTGATGTAGTTAAGAGCTTGAGTATACACAAGGGTGGGCTGGTCATTGCGGTCGTCGCCATTGAACGTTGACGCGCTCTCCTCAACACCCGTTGCAATACCTGGAGGAGTTAAGTCTTGTTAAACTTTTATGATCACAGTTTGGTTCCTGTACAGTAGGGGGCAGGGAAAAAACACTTTTATTTGAGTTGCAGGCTGCACTTTTCAGGCATCGTTTGTATGGCTGTAACAAACACCTGTGCAAAATTTCATGCCATTTCATGCATACTTACCCTGCCGCATCGCGAACGACTTTTTGTCAACTTTTAGTGTATACCAAAAATTAGGTGTCATTTAATGTTTTCCAGGATAATGATAAATTTTACATGGGTGACATCGATTTAATTCACATGTTATTTTACAGGTACACCGTATAGAAAATCATTACAAGTTCATATTGAAATTCTTTTTTGTGCGGAACCTTGGCATCATTTTCCTAGACAATAATCTTTGCCTAATATATCCATCTCTCGATTCGTATCCCGTCACTTCAGTGCAAGCTTCAGTCATCACTTTTATGCCTCTCTCGACCGCCTGAGTGCTGTTTGGCCACTTGGGCACCACTAATGGTGTCTCAAGAATGTCATTAACCTGTAGATTTGACAGAGAAGCAATGTAAGGAGGCTCAGTCTTGAGTTCATTCCTCCAGTTAATCATGGAATGATAGTTTTTTGCTTGCCACTTTAGTTTCGGAGTCACCACCTTTCTCATGTTGACTACAGGAGGCACATCCTCATTCCCATCTCCATCTTTACCCTCCTCATCAGTATAGTTTAACAAATTCTCGTCAACAGCAGCATCAGAATCTTCCTCCTCCTCTTCAGATCTGCCAGTGCATTCTTCCTTTTGCTGATTCTCCTCTCTAATTTTTCTTATCATTGAGACAGCTTTTTCTCTAACAGTCATGTCCTCATCTGCACACATACCAAGAAGAAGTTGATCTGTGTGGGCGAAGTATGCATTTCTCTGGACAGCCTTCTTCACTATCGTCTCCTCCTCACTATTCAGGTGTTTCATATATAGCAGGGACTGGAATACGTTCCTTGAGCCGTGTGTTACGTAAGGGTGTATCTTGATGTAAAACCACATTGGAGCACTGAACTTTATTATTGTAATGACAATTCTTTTCAACTCATGGCTGGGTCTTGATGTTGCTACATACAGCCTGAGGATTCTACTCCATAAGGTGTTCCACCTTGACACACAGGGAGGACCTGGCTCAATAGCAGCCAAGTCATCTTCAACAACACCTGTGATAACTCCTTTACAAATCCTATACAGGTATTTCTGATCCCAGGACAGATCTTTCTCCACTTCATCATTAAACACAGGGAAATCAGGGAAACTGACTGGCTGGAAGGCGACAACTGGAAGCTCAGACAAAGACTCCTTGATCTGCTTTCCAATGGGACCACGCCAATGCTCAGGACCACTTGGTTTACCATCATAGTGATAAAAAACTGCGCGGAAAGGCAGCTCATTTCCGTGAAGCTGACATATGAAATAATGGAGCGGGTGACCAAGTAACATTTCAAGATGATGAATGACTCCATTTTCTGATCCTACATTTACATTGGTTCCATCACAACCAACACACACAATGGGCTGCTGGGTTAGATTTTTCTCCACCAGAAACTCGTGAATAGTTTTGGCAATCTGCTTTCCGTGTCCAGTCTTGGGAGTCACATGTGTGAGATATTCATTGCCAGGCTCAACCATGATGACATAATGATCTTTCACCATCATCCTCGAACTCCATTTCTCGGTCTTCTCATTCTTTATCATCACACGAGTGGCGGTCTTCTTACCATCAAAATAGAGTGACGTCAAATTATCTAAACTAGCCATCTCAATTTCTTGCCTCTTAAATCGGTATTTTTGTCTCGCATCCCGCAGCTTATGTGGTCCAATAACCTGACTCTTGTCATCCTTTGTGATAATGCCATAGTCAGTTAAGGTGGCAGTAGCAATGGCAGCTCCAGCATAATCACTAATCAAGTTGATAAACACTGAACAGAACATTGCACCGCCACAGCGGCTGTTTGGCTAGTACTGTAGGTAAATTTAAAAATTTCAGTAGAAAATGCGGCAGACTAAACCTCAACATATCAGCTTCAAATTTGGCATGGAGTCTTAGATATGTATAAGGAACAATGCCTGAAGAGTGCAGCTTTGAGCAAAATTTCACTGCCCCCTACTGTACAGTATATTTAGCAACAATTTCACTCGAGTTTTAAATCAAATGTGCCTGATATGACCATCTGACCCTGATTAAAGCATCCAGTACAACTGGTATGAATCTCCCCAACTAAACTACAGTAACGCACGCACGCACGCACACACACTCACGCACACACACACACACACACACACCCTGTACTTACTGCTGGCTGTTTCGCTGGTCAGTCTGGGGTCATGTTCTCCTGTTCTCTCCTTCTCCTTCTTCTCCTCCTTGATAAACTTCTCAGCCTTCTCCTTGAGCAGTAGTTTATCAGTCTTCTCCTTCAACTTCTTCCGTTTGTGGTCTTTGTGTTTAACCTCCTTTAACCTGTTTTCACTGGTATGGGGTCAACAACAGGACATCTTTTAATAGAAGACACAACAGTAAACACAGAGACAAGTGAATAGAGAACATAAATGAGCTTTGTCATGTCTCTTCCCACCTCCCTGACACACCCAGAGAGGAATTCCCTAATAGTGAGGTAACATAACACACCTCCCATTATCCCGCACATCCAAAATATATAAACAACTAACACACTTTAATCCCCATAGCCAAGACAGCTTTAACACTCATTCCAAACAGAGACAACGTGACATGATGGACGTATCTACTCTAATATAAACCTATGTCAAAACACACAATGTAAACACACACACACACACTTGGGACATCACGACACAGCTACCCAAGGGGGGGGGAAGCATCACTGTACCTATACTAGCACTACTGCTGAAGAAACCCATGAACCTGACTCAATGAGCACAAAACACACCCTCAACACTCACCTAAAATCAGCATTGTCGCCAAAACCACTGCTGTGACTGGACCCGCTGTTAAGGCTCTTGCTGCCACTGTAACTGGAGGAGAGAACAAGTTATATACAGTACCATCATTAAAGTCTTTCTTAATTATCTTAATAATAAATCATCAAATACAAGTTAATACGGTTGTTTAAATCATTTACTTGTGCCTCAATCATCTCAAGTATTACCAGTATTTTTATAAGACTTCTCAATCATCCCAAATATCACACTTATAAGACAATACCTAATAAAAAGGAATTTATTTTTATTTCCCCTCAATAACCTCCTTTATCCATTTCTCTGTGTCGCCCTTTCACTTTCTAACAATATTTCTGACTTATGTATTTTTCTTCCTTTTCTCTTCACCCAACTTTCACTTCTCTCTCAGAACGGTAGTCAGAGGACCTAAGGCAGTCATGGTCACCTTTCTATCTGATTCTCTCTTCTCTTCCTCCTTGTTCATCTCCATATGTCTGTTCCTTATTCTTTGTTTGTTGTTCTCTTTTATTTTTGTTGTTACCAAATTCCTGTTTCTTCTGTTTCCTTATTTATTCCTATATTTGCTTCCTTTATTACAGTTTTCTCTCCCCCTCCATCCACCTCTTTCTCTCACTGCACCTGTTGCTTCTTTCTGTGATATACTGCGCGTGATCTAGGTATATGCTGACAATAGCTGCCGCCCCTACAGCTAACTTCTACCAGTGATGGCTGCCTTTTTAAGATTATGGCCGACACATCATTACCATCATCACCTGGATCAATCACAGCAGGTGGGTGACGACCTCCATTGTGTACCTCAACACTTGTCCTCACCAACACACCTGGAGTACTGTGCTGGGCCGGGCTCTAGGTCTCAGGTGAACGGTTTCTCTTGTCTGCCGTTGGTTTGCTTTTGCAATATGGGCCGCCCATTGCCACCCCAGTACCTCTGCCCTTGTGATATTATCTCCCTGGATACTGTAGCTTCAGATCTCCTGCATTTGTCATTCAGCTAAAGCCATAAAGCGTAACGACTCACACAAGAGATGAGATGGAAGGCAAAGTTCGCATACAGTAAGTACTTAAAAATGCCATCTTGTTTACTCTTACACTGCACTAACTCCAGGTAAACAACAACAGCAGCTCTCATATTGTACTATAATGGCCAAAAAGATTTTGTCAACCTCACACCATTGTTTCCATCTACTTGTGTTTACAAATGCTGTAAGTCGGTCGCTTTTCTTTTTTTGTACCGCTAACAAATTTACCATTGTTCTGACCACGCAGGTGCGTGCGATTTTTCTGTTGCAACCTGGAAAAACGCCAGGAGAGGGAGGGTCATTTCTGTAGTTTTCATAATGCAAGTCACAACACCTTAATACAGTACTGGGTAAGGATAAGAGAGGTTATGAGAAGGGTGATAGTAGAGTAGGTGAGGCTGTTGCATCTTTCCAGGTAAAAAGACACACACACACATGGACAGGTGGTGAGGCGGGTGGCGAGATGAAGCTATTCCTTCCATCACCCGCCAACCTTTAAATTTTAACATCACAATCAACCGTCCCCGAGACGTATATGAATGAGAAATTGTGAGAAAATGAGATATTGATAAATGAGGTACACAGAATAGGGAGAATAAAGACGTGAAACAACTACAAAACAAGAGTGGATGAATTTACAATACAGTACGTATATCATAATAACAGAACAGGGTGATAACCAATTCATGTATTTCACGCTGACACAAGTACACCAGTAAATCCTTAACAACCTCCAGCACTTGTTATCTCAGCACCATAGAGATGATGATAGAATTAATACATTACATATCTACCCGAGGAACATTGTCATCACCTGAGGTTTAGCCCCACCCTAATACAATCCAAGGGAGAGGAAAGGGTTAAGTTAGGTTAAGTTAGCACTAGGTTAAGTCAGGTCAGGATGGTTAACCTTAAGGTTAAATAAGTTAGGGGTGTTAATCCAATAAAACTCTCTCATATCTCGCTCTTTCATTCTCATCTCTCTCATTCTTTCATTCTCATCTCTCTCTCTCTTTCATTCTCATCTCTCTCTCTCTTTCATTCTCATCTCTCTTACCTTTTTTGTGATGGTCCCTGGGAACTGGACTCCAACGACCCATATGCTGACTCCTGTTGGCCAGGATTCTTAGCATCGTCGATGGATTGCTCCTCCATGGTCACCCCTGAGAACACACAACACTTACATCAACACCACAGTTGAGAAACAAGTTATATTTCACATAAACATTAAGACAGACACTCCCACACTGCTCTCTATATCATACTGCAGGGACTCGGATGGAAAGAGAATAAGAAGGAATAATAATCTTGAAGGTGTAAGATATCCCATGGTTGGTTACTGCAAGAGGAAATGCTGGTAGTATTATGACCAACACGACACACAGACAGACTAATCAGATATTAAATGAAAAAACTTTCCCTAATTTGTTTCAAAATCTCACATGAAAGAGGCGGCATCATCACTATCAATACTTGAACTGAAAAGGCTATGGTCCAGCTCCTAAACTGCTCCACAATCACCACAATAAACTACATGTACAAAGCACTGTGTTCATCCCTGGAACAAGTGAGTGCATGAGGCCATGAGCTGATAAAATCTATTTATAACGGTGACCGCACTGAAATGTGTCTCAGAGTGGATGGAGGTTTTAGATGTCAGAACCCTGCAGGAGCTGATGGCATTACTTGGATACTCTCTCCAACATCTTCACAAACAAATAACCTTCTTTTGCATATTTTACCGTCCTTTATAACTCTTAGTTTCTGAAAATTAAATTGTAAATAAAATTCTAACTAAAGTGTCCAGTATTGTACAGGTGTATAGATGCCTAAGCCATTACAGTAGTTGTGACAGTCATAACTTTATTCAGCACAGAGTACAGTACAATACCTACCACCTGCCATCCTAGCAATATCAGTACATATCTAATTGTTGCTGGCATCCTAGTTGGTGGCCAACAGGGTACACCAATTAATATTCACTCCAGCTGAGGATGCATCAGGTGAGGACTTAAATACTATGTGAGTTTCTTTTAAAGTACAAAAACTGGAGGGTAAACATGCTGCCGAGGAGCACACGTACGGTACTGTATACAGTATATTGATGTATTAGCTAATGTAGAAGTGTATGCTATTTCAGAGCCTTTGTTGTATCCTGTATTATAGGGGTACTGTATCTCAGACCCTTTGCTGTACTACTGGCAAATATACTGGTAGTAATGTACAATACAATATTTTAGTCATTTTGCCTCAATTAAACATATTATGCAAAGTATATTTCCAGAAGCCTTCATAGGACCTCAGGAGAACTTGATCAAAGCCACAGACAGATAATATAGAAATACAGTAGATAGATAGATTAGAATCCACTCTTTCAAGTACTGTAGATATTAAAGGGCAGAGAGAGACATACACAGATTATATACAGGTACAGTAGATATTTAGCAAAATCATTATAAAAGTTTACATTGATTCAGCATATACATATAGGCCTAATCAATACAGGTTACAAAGTCGTCATAGCTACAAGTCAAACATTGATAAGACGAATGACTTTTAAAATTAATTAGAAAATAAAAGGAATATTAATATGGATAAACATTTCACTACTCAACAGAATTTCTATACAGGTATACGTAACAGCATTTCAAAATAATATGATTCCTTTCGTAATACAGTACAGGGACATGGTAATAATGGTTAGGTTAGTGAAAAACTTTAAAGAAATGTCTCAGATCACCTAAAGATAGCATCCCCCCCCCCCTAAGCTTATTGCACCTGAAGACTGACCAACCTAACAATAACAATACCCTAATATATCTTAACCTCATCTCCCTAAATTATGTTAGGGTGGTTAATCTTTAGATGAAATAAGCTGGGGGGGGGATCTTCAGGTGATCCAATGTCTCTCTGTCTGGTCAGGGTAAGGTTAGGTTAGGTTTGAGTGGTTACATAACTTTGGTACAGTACAGTATGAATATGATTTGATTTGGTTGTAATTGGCTACACTGTACTGTATATAAGGGTTAGGTTAAATCTGATTGGCTACACTGATAAGAATTGGTTAGGTTAAATCTGATGAGACTTGGTTAGGTTAAATCTGATTGGCACTATTTAGGGAGGGGGTACTGTACTAACTTAACATCAGGGGGCGAGAGTATAAAAAAAATCGACAATTGTCAACTTGTGTTCTCTATCTACATGTTAGGCTAACTGCAAGCTTGTTTGACGATTTTTCTGAATATCTATCGACCTAATGAAAACTACAATATAGTTCCCCTCAGCACCAAAAAGGAAAATGGCCATTCATATCGTGAGTGGGAAGGAACAGTGTAGCAACAAAGAAAACGGAGCCATTCAGGACAAACACTGACCTACTAACAATATACTGCACTGTACTGTAGGTAGGCAGCTATTCGTCTCTCCGTAACTGCGCGTTATTAAGATCACATCAAGATCAGACACCCAAGCTTATTTTACCTGAAGATTAACCACCCTAATACAACCTAATCTAACCTTATCTGACTTCCCTATCCTGATCAATAGGACATAAATTCACCAAACAGATGACAAGGTTACCGCAGTGAATTGTAACATTGAATTGTAACAGTTTATTTAGCCAGAAAAATACAGATACAGAGTGGATAATAATAACAATACTAACATATTGCTGAGCCAGTTGAGAACCTGAGCTCTCTTTGAGTGAGGGTTGCCATAAAAGGTGTTTGCTAGGTTTGAGTAACTGCGTGGTGATAACACAAACTGAACAAATCCCAACCCAATGACCATGCAATATATATATATATATATATATATATATTTATTAATCACAAGGAAAGAAAACAAAGAAGTTACAAAAGCCTTTTTGTAATATTCAATCTTCAGGGTGTACAGACTAAAGAAGTAAAACAAGAGTGTATAACAGAGATACATGTCCACCAATTACCCACGACCCCACAACCTTTAAAGCATGCCAACTTTCAAGATCATAGCAGGGTAATCACAACACTCTCACCCGGTCTCAAATCTCTTAAATACAAAAATTGTCATTTGTAATTCCTAATTATTTCTCAACCTAGAAAGGACACTACACAAACCAAAAAAGAGGAATCTCTTTCTTTCCTTTAAATACCTAGACCACGCCCACCTACATGATATACCATATATATATATATATATATATATATATATATATATATATATATATATATATATATATATATATATATATATATATTAGTTACGTTAGGGTTTAGTGTAGGTTAGGTCAAGTCAGGTCAAGTATGGGTTCTCAATTACGAATTCCCAGAAATATCTTTAAATCCTCACTCAGGCAAAGTTCTAACTCCTAAAAAATAACCGTATATAGAGCCCTTCGGCCTATGAATGAACATTACATAAGAATCTAAGATATGTAGCCCATTTATAGGCCTATGTGCCACGTGAAACAATTTCGGCCTACACCAGCCATCATCA
Organism: Homarus americanus; assembly: GCF_018991925.1. NCBI lineage: Eukaryota > Metazoa > Arthropoda > Malacostraca > Decapoda > Nephropidae > Homarus > Homarus americanus. The sequence goes on from NW_024733231.1 coordinate 5,818,402, forward strand.
GGGCGGAATGAACTAGTCATCTATAGACCTACACGTTAATAGGCTATGTGCTACTATTATTATTATTATTATTTCTACTACTTACTGCTTCTCTTTATGACAAAATTTACTATTAAAATTACATTTTAATTAAATCTCACCCACACGTAGTCGCTATAGTATCAAAATCTTCGGGCATACCATCGTGTTAGGCCTATGTTACCACTCAAGGCTGTTGGTATCCAGAGAATATTAACCTTCTCGCCACTTTAACGAAGATCATGGAATATTAGCGGTGTTAGTGACTTATATTATTATTATGGTACCCCCTTCCCCCGGACTTACCCTGGTTGTCTGTCTCCGCCATGTTTTAACTTTATCCCGTCTTTAAATCACAAGAAACACTTTAACCTTTCTCCGTATCACTCTTCATTGTCTTTGAGATTATCTTCTTAACACTTCAATAGTTTATGTAGTAATAAATCCACGTTATTTGACATTGATAGTAATCCTTGGCACAATGCAGCAGTACACCTTCCCTCCACTGACTCTTGGTTATTACTGATGCCAGTCTCCTGAATCCTCATTCTCATCTCTGATGGTGGTCGTCCTCCTCTCCCACCAGCTGGCCAGCGCCTTCATATCTCACATCGGCTATTGTTATACCGCAGCCTCTTGTCGTACACCAGACGGCACGTGTTGTATATAAACCTCGTGATAGATAGACAATGTATAATATAGATAGAAATAGATATATAGAGATACATACAGAAAGTCTGGGTAATATATATATATATTATATATATATATATTATATATATATATATTATATATATATATATATATATATATATATATATATATATATATATATATATATATATATATATATATATATATATATATATATATATATATAAATAGAGATATACATATCTGAACATTCTAGTATGTCCTAACACTGTATTGTGTTGTTTAATTTAAGTTTACCAAGATCTTTGCCTTGCAGCTAGGGTCATTTCTTCTAGTATTAGAGATGAACCAAATCAACTCTGTTTGTTCATTTGGGGATAACAAACATTTAATGACTGGGATAATGCCTCCTCAATATTACCATGTAATTCAATTGATAGTAGGAACATCATAGAATCTAGTCTTATTAAACATACCGAAGCATCCAACATGAATTTGAGTAACGGCATGTACAAGCTGGACAATTTTGTAATTAAGAAGATTTGTGATCAGGTGAGAAGGCCGGGTCACTTGACCATCTGACCTGACCACCAACCGTTGTGTGCTATTTAAAGATTAGTAAGGTCATTACCTAATACCTGACCATTGTGGACCTGGTCTCACCCTCCTCTGTATATATACACCCTGATTTGTATTACTCTCTCTAGTCTGTACTCACCCTGAAGATGTAAATTACACAGCGCTTGAAGAACTTAATGTTTTCTTCTTTCCTTGTGGTTATCACATATATATATATATATATATATATATATATATATATATATATATATATATATATATATATATATATATATATATATATATATATATATATATATATATATATATATACAGTATCGGTGTACTGTATTGCATTGTGTTTTTAATGTAAACTAATATACAACATTCATGGTAAAAGAAATCTTATACTAAAAAATTACCTTGCTTAGCTGAATATCTTCATTCCCTTAGCTGCAGTCTTCTTCCTCCACTGTGTGTGACTTGATGTGCCTACGAACATCAAGATTATAGTTAAATTGCTAAAATGCCTTAAATGCAGGACAAGAAAAAAAAAGGCTACAGTGTAAAAGCCATAAGAAAAATATATATACTTTCAACATTTCATTTATGGCCATATAGCGCTAAATACAAAAACAAATTTAATAATGCGCGCTAAGAACAAGAAAAGCAGCACATGGCACTACATGCTACCCAAAATTGCTAGCAGCTAAGTTGACAACACCGTACAAGCGTACACGTGACTTATCAGCTGACGAAAACTGGACGACATCTCTACGGTTTCCACCCCTCTCTCTCGTCATTACAGTTTCATGTTTTTTTTCCGTGGAGAAAATGATGGAAGCTGAAATTCCGGACTTTAAAGAATTTTAAAATTTCGAGACCTAAATGGAGGACATGTCCGGGAAAATACGGACGTATACCCTATATATATAAAACAAAAAAAAAAAAATATATATATATATATATATATATATATATATATATATATATATATATATATATATATATATATATATGCAATAAAATCACTGTAAGTGAGCGTGATCTAGGTATATGCTGATAACCACAAGGAAAGAAGAAAACACGAAGTTCCCAAGCGCTTTCGTGTAATTCACATCTTCAGGGGTGAGTACAGACCAATATATCTCTATCTCTATCAATCTATATACCTACCTGTGTCTATCAGGAGCCCAGTACAGGTGTCACCAGAGGGCAGACCCCGTACGTGGAATCAGTTATCGTACACTAGCGCCAACATTGTTTATATGCGCAATGCCTCACGCACTAGTCAACGTGATCACGGTATAACACTCATTATATCACCCTCACAGACTCCTAATATGTACTTTGGGAACAAAATGTGGCCTGGATAGTGATTTATATTATATTGCGCATGAGTAAAATAGGTTATAACTTTATTATAAGGTATTAGGGAACTCACGCTTTTGCACACGTGAGGTGAGGAGTGCTCTTCTAGGGACTGCTCAATCTCCCCATAACATAAGGACCTCTTAATTTTATCATTATTTCTCATGTGTAACTTTTATAGTACTAATAATCTACCTCAGAAATAAATCACAATAAATCTTGGAGTATAATTAAGAGTAGTAATGGAAGCGTAGGAGTGTTGTTATTTGAGTATGTTAAAGATTATGGTGTGTGTGTATGCGTGACGTAGGGTTGGGCGATTGAAGAGCATGTGTCCCCGACGGTGTGTTTATGGGCGCTTGGGGGGGGAGGCTTGTGAAACCTATTTACCTGCAATTTACCTGTGGCCATTGTAATCAGATATGATCATGATGAGCCAAGGGTTCAATTAGTTATGTTGTCTGTATACCTGTACCTGCTGAACTGTATACCTGTACCTGCTGAACTGTATACCTGTATTGTCTATATATTAGAGGAAACTTGTTTACTTTTATTCACTTTGCCACTTATTGGTTTGTTCGCTGCTTGGGAGGTCAGTCACTTTTACTTGTCTATATACATGTATACATGCTGAATGTATACCTGCACAGACTACTGTGCCACCACCTACAGTGCCACCACCTACTGTGCCACCACCTACTGTGCTGCCACCTACTGTGCTGCCAGTCTAAAATGCTTTGGTTATTTTCGTTGTGTTGAGATACAGTATACTGTACGAGGATAGTAGTCACGTCTCTGGTCGCTATATTAAACGTCTTATGTTTCACTGTTAATTTAATTCATATTTATCATCTCGACCTTTAAAAACGTTTATTAATCCTGCGACCAAGTCAATAGTTGGTAGAACTTGTGTATTGTATGGGTGTGGCGTTAACTGTGTTAAGGCTCAAGGATACTGTAGTATATAGTGAGTGTTGATGGGCCTAGCATACTGTACCCACACGCGTCCTCGGTGTGGGTCCATACACGCCCATAATCCAGACCATCGCCACCCCCTGGTGTGTGGGCTGCCTTGTGTTATGAAGAACGAAAAATAAGCAAACACCAACATGACTCTATACACAGGTAAAGAAATGTGGATGACAGTCAGTCAGTGATGCTGTACCGTCTCTACATGCTACGAAGACTTAGGTCACTTGGGACACCCACGCCAGAGCTGAGGACCATCTACAACGCCTTTATTCTCCCCAAACTAACGTATGCGTCACCAGCCTGGTCGTCTTCTCTCACCCAACAACGTCAGCTAGAGAAGGTACAGAAAAGGGCCTGCAGAATCATGCTCGGCGCAGAATACTCCGGCTACATCAATGCTCTCTCCACCCTGAAATGCCATCCTCAGTGACCTCCACCAAGCACTGGAAAGGTTTGCCGTGGACTATTGCACCGCCATCGCCACCTCCTCACCTGCAGCCCCCACCCAACTCGCGCAGTCCGCCACTACAACAAATTCAGCCCATAAGAGCCCGCACCGATAGATATAAGAACAGCACCATCCCATCTAATGTTAAAATAATAAACAACTCCTGATTTATGTACTGTACAGCCCTGTAAATGTATTCAATGCATATTATATCATTATGTCTAAATCAAATGTAAGTCTGTATATTTTCAGCCACCGGCTGCAACTCTATTAATAAACCGTTTATTATTATTATTATTATTATTATTATTATTATTATTATTATTATTGTTATACAGGCAGGTGGTGTCTCTCACCAGGCCAGGCCCCCCGCGACAACATTGTTGTCAGGGTCCACCTCTTGTTTCACCATGACCCTAGTAACAGTGTTGTCAGGGACCAACCCTTGGCTCAGAAGTGTCTACATTGCCAGACCTACACCCCACCCCTCCCCAGGTCCAGCCCCAGACGCTACCCTAAACACTGCGGGCCGCGCCGCCTCGTTTCCCATCCCTTAAGCTGGGGTCAACACACGACTGTACACCAAGAATGTTCATTAAACTCCTACACTACACAGCAGGTGGCTGCCACCTTCGCTCAGAGGGTTTCGTCAGGGTGATCCTGGTGCTCCCTCACACATCTGTCGTGGCAGACGTAACCATAACGCCAACACCATCACCCTACACCGAGGGAGGCAACACACCGCACGAGCCAGCGTGGTAGTCAGGGGAAGAGGGACTGTCCACCTCAAGTTGACGTCCACCCCGCCCCGCCCACTGGGGCCACACTAAGAACACCTGCCCTCAGTCGGACAAGCTAAGATGGCAGTACCGTACACGTGCCTCAACGAGATGTCCTGTTCCTCCTCCATAAACTCGAGGGACTCATGGAGGAAAGTAGTAGCCCGTCGTACTTGGGTTCATACAAAGGAGTGTTAGTTACAAGACTAGCGAGGTCATCCTAAAACTGTATCTTGCTCTTGTGAGACCACACCTGGATTACGCAGTTCAGTTCACAGCCCGTATTACAGAATGGATATAAGAATCCTTGGAAAGAATTCAGAGGAGAAGACAAGACTAATCAGGCATTAGAAACCTTGAGTATAGAGACAGGTTAAAGCATCTTAATTTGCACTCCTCGAGAGACATGAGAGCGAGGGGCGACCTGATAGAGTGTATAAGTGGAAGGCAGGGGCTAAACAAAGGGACATTACAAAGGTACTCAAACTATCCAACCAGGAGCGAACTCGTAACAATGGTTTTAAATTAGACAAATTTAGATTTAGGCGGGAAATAGGTAAAATTGGTTTGAAACAGATTAGTGGATGAATGGAACAAGTTACCAAAATCATCATTAACTCGAATACGCTGAATAGCTTCAAACATAGGTTGGATGCTTATTTGAGCAATAGGGTTGGTGTAAACGGGACTGCCCAGTATGGGCCACAGGCCCGCTGCAGTTTCCTCCATTCTTATGTTAACTAAGCATCCTCCTTCCCGCCATCAACAAACTATGGCGACCTTTGCCGCCACTCTCGTTGTTCACCTCCCGTGTGAGTCATGCCTCCCCACCCTCCCCGCTGCCATGGCGTGACGCATTCCAACAATGATGATGCAGACCCCCTCCTGGCGGGCCCTGCCTTCACACTCGCCACGTGCCCGATTTGTCCATTCATCGCCACCGACCACACCTGCTCCAGCCTGGGATCTAATCCCCAAAGAGTCTCTTCTCATGGACCCAGAGACGCCACGCAACACTCTGCCCCCAGGAACCCCCATGGACACTCCTCACACTTAGGCATTAAAAGTATGTCCCTCATTAACGCGCCAGCCTCACCTGCACATCCTCCCACGTCACACACCTGCCCGACCAAGTATCTCTCCTGGTGACAGTCCTGGCATCTTCACTAACACAGACTCACCGTAAACCGATGAACCGTACAAAATAATCCTCCCTATATACTGCACATTCTTCTCCCCACCACGTGTAACTTCCTTAACACAACCAGCGGCTCCTCAGACACAATCGTCCACCTAAGGTGAAGAACGTCATCATCAACCCCGGAAATATGAAAACTTCAGTACATAACCTAACCAAACTAAATCCAAGCCTACCCAATCTAACCTAACCTACCTAACCCACCACATAATCAATGTTTTTTTATATTGTGGTCCAGGGTGACGAGAGAAGCCGTACGAGTTTGGTGAGAATGCGATGGTATGTACAAGAGTGAAGCCAGTAGTGTCTCGTCAGGCCTTGGGGAGATCCTTGACCCACAAGAGTACCAGCGGGACACTCCTGCAGGGTCCGTCTCGCTAATGTACCTTAATAATGCACCCAAACTGGTTAAGTAAAGGAATCTAGTTAAGGTAGAGTCTCAGTGTTAATGTTGTCTCCTAACTGGTGTGTTAAGTGAAGGAATCTAGTTAAGGTAGAGTCTCAATGTTAATGTTGTCTCCTAACTGGTGTGTTAAGTGAAGGTATCTAGTTAAGGTAGAGTCTCAGTGTTAATGTTGTCTCCTAACTGGTGTAAGTTAAGAAGCGAATCCAGTTAAGGTAGAGTCTCAGTGTTAATGTTGTCTCCAACTGGTGATGTTAAGAAAGGAATCTAGTTGCGTGCAGAGTCTCAATGTTACTGTTGTCTCCTAACTGGTGTGTTAAGTGAAGGAATCTAGTTAATGTAGAGTCTCAGTGTTAATGTTGTCTCCCAACTGGTGTGTTAAGTGAAGGTATCTAGTTAAGGTAGAGTCTCAGTGCATTGCTATTCTAACTGGTGTGTTAGCGAAGGTATCTAGTTAAGGTAGAGTCTCAGTGTTAATGTTGGTTCCTAACTGTGTGTTAAGTAAAGGAACCTAGTTAAGGTAGAGTCTCAGTGTTAATGTTGTTCCTAACTGGTGTGTTGCTGAAGGCATCTAGTTAAGGTAGAGTCTCAGTGTTAATGTTGTTCCTCAACTGGTGTGTTAAGCGAAGGAACTCAGGTTAAGGTAGAGTCTCAATGTTAATGTCTCCCTAACTGGTGTTATGAAGGAATCTAGTTAATGTAGAGTCTCAATGTTAATGTTGTTCCCAACTGGTGTGTTAAGTGAAGGTATCTAGTTGGCTGCAGAGTCTCAGCAATGTTGTCTCCCAACTGGTGTTGCTAGCTGAATCTAGTTAAGGTAGAGTCTCAGTGTTAATGTTGTCTCCCAACTGGGTGTGTTAAGTGAAGGCATCTAGTTAGGTAGAGTCTCAGTGTTAATGTTGTTCCCAACTGGTGTGTTGCGTGAAGTGCATCTAGTTAAGGCAGAGTCTCAGTGTTAATGTTGTTCTCAACTGGTGTGTTAAGTGAAGGTATCTAGTTAAGGTAGAGTCTCCAGTGTTAATTTGGTTCCCCTAACTGGTGTGTTAAGTGAAGGTATCTAGTTAAGGTAGAGTCTCAGTGTTAATGTTGTTCCTAACTGGTGTGTGTGAAGGTATCTAGTTACAGAGTCTCAGTGTTAATGTTGTCTCCAAACTGGTGTGTTAGCTTAAGGTATCTAGTTATGTAGAGTCTCAGTGTTAATGTTGTCTCCTAACTGGTAAGTATGAAGGTATCTAGTTAAGGTAGAGTCTCAGTGTTAATGTTGTCTCCTAACTGGTGTGTTAAGTGAAGGCATCTAGTTGTAGAGTCTCAGTGTTAATGTTGTTCTCAACTGGTGTTAATGAAGGTATCTAGTTGATGTAGAGTCTCAGTGTTAATTTGTCTCCTAACTGGTGTGTTAAGTGAAGGTATCTAGTTAAGGTAGAGTCTCAGTGTTAATGTTGTCTCCTAACTGGTGTGTTAAGTGAAGGTATCTAGTTGTTAGAGTCTCAGTGTTAATGTTGTCTCCTAACTGGTGTGTTAAGTGAAGGTATTCAGTTAAGGTAGAGTCTCAGTGTTAATGTTGTCTCCTAACTGGTGTGTTCAGTGGAGATATCTAGTTAAGGTAGAGTGCGGAGGCGACTTGAATAGTTTACATACTGATCCATTAAACCCAACAGCACGATACCTATCAAAATAATTCGTCTCTACTATGAATATATAAGGAAGTAATGCTCTCAAAATACAGGTAAACTTCTCACCTGGTTGGGTTGGTCCAGAGTGCCTCCCCAATTAGTGGCAGTACCTCACCACTCACACACTCCCACCAACACTCACTTAGCAAGAGGGGGTGGGGTGGGGAGAGTATGTATTTTAAAATGTTGAAAGTATATACACACACACACACACACACAATAACACACACACATGGTTCTCCCAAAACACGATACACGAGTCAACAGAGACAAATGTTGCTCTGTTACCTGTACTTTCGTTATCACCTGACCACTGTTGTCAGGGCTCAGATAACAACATAACCTCCAGGTTATCTTGTCATTCCACTAACGATGCCGGTGTAGCCATCAGGTGAAATGCCGTTAGGTCTTGGTTGGGAGAGTTAGATTAGATTAGGTTAGATGGGGTAGGTTAGGTTAAGGCGGTTAAATTGGGTTTGGTTGAGTTAGGTTACGATGAGTTTGGTTAAGGGTTGAATTAAGAAGGACTGACTAGATAAGTTAGAATCAGATAGGTTAGGTTAGTTAATTTTCTTTAAATCACCTAATATACTTGTTAGTCATCCATCACCCAACCCAACCAATCATCCGTGTTGTTTACTGCCCTCAAGTGCGCCACTGTCGTTGTTGGGTATGGCTCATGGTGACGCACTGACAACCGGGTGATTTCTTTCCCAACCTGGTACCTAGGCTCTGTACGATAGGATAGTAGGGGGCAGCCAGTTCAGCTGTGGTGGTGGTCGCAGATCTATAGACCAGTTCATCAGTTCAGCTGTAGTGGTGGTGGTAGATCTATAGACCAGTCCATCAGTTCAAGCTGTGGTGGTGGTGGTAGTCCTATAGAACAGTTCATCAGTCAAGCTGTGGTGGTGGTGGTAGATCTATAGACCAGTTCATCAGTCAGCTGTGGTGGTGGTGGTAGTCCCATAGAACAGTTCATCAGTTCAAGCTTTGTGGTGGTGGTAGATCTATAGACCAGTCTATCAGTTCAAGCTGTGGTGGTAGTAGTCCCATAGAACAGTTCATCAGTCTGCTGTGGTGGTGGTGGTAAATCTATAGAACAGTTCACAGTCTAAGCCAGGTGGTGGTGGTAGATCTATAGACCAGTTCATCAGTTCAGCTGTGGTGGTGGTAGATCTATAGACCAGTTCATCAGTTCGCTTGTGGTGGTGGTAGTCCTATAGAACAGTTCATCAGTTCAAGCTTATGGTGGTGGTGGCAGTCCCATAGAACAGTTCACTGCCAAGTGTGGTGGTGGGTGGTGATCTATAGACCAGTTCATCAGTTCAAGCTGTGGTGGTGGTGGTAGTCCCATAGAACAGTTCATCAGTCCAAGCTGTGGCGGTGGTGGTAGATCTATAGAACAGTTCATCAGTTCAAGGTGTGGTGGTGGTGGTAGAATCATAGACCGCTCATCAGTTCAAGCTGTGGTGATGGTGGTAAATTTATAGAACAGTTCATCAGTTCTGCTATGGTGGTGGTGGTAGATCTAGAACAGTTCACAGTCTGCCGTGGTGGTGGTGGTGAGACCTATAGAACAGTTCATCAGTCCAAGCTGTGGTGGTGGTAGACCTATAGAACAGTTCATCAGTTCAAGCTGTGGTGGTGGTGGTGGACCCATAGAAGCCCAGTTCATCAGTTCAAGCTGTGGTGGTGGTGTAGACCCATAGACCAGTTCATCAGTCTGGGTGTGGTGGTGGTAGATCTATGAACTGTTCATCAGTTCAGCTGTCGATGGTGGTAAATCTATAGAACAGTTCACTGTTCAAGCTATGGTGGTGGTGGTAGATCTATAGAACAGTTCATCAGTCCAAGCTGTGGTGGTGGTGGTGGTAGACCCATAGAACAGTTCACTGTCTAAGCTGTGGTGGTGGTGGTAGACCCAAGAACAGTTCATCAGTTCAAGCTGGTGTGGTGGTGGTAGACCTATAGAACAGTTCATCAGTTCAAGCTGTGGTGGTGGTGGTAGACCCATAGACCAGTTCACAGCTGGCTGTGGTGGTGGTGGTAGACCCAAGAACAGTTCATCGTTCAGCTATGGTGGTGGTGGTAGATCTATAGAACAGTTCATCAGTTCAAGCTGTGGTGGTGGTGGTGGTAAATCTAGAACAGTTCATCAGTCTAAGCTGTGGTGGTGGTGGTAAATCTATAGAACAGTTCATCAGTTCAAGCTGTGGTGGTGGTGGTAAGATCTATAGACCAGTTCACAGTCTAAGCTGTGGTGGTGGTGGTAGATCTATAGACCATTTCCCATCAATTCAAGCTGTGGTGGTGGTGGTAGATCTATAGAACAGTTCATCAGTCTAGGCTTATGGTGGTGGTGGTCCCAGAACAGTTCATCAGTTCAAGCTGTGGTGGTGGTGGTAGATCTATAGACCAGTTCACTGTAGTCTGCTGTGGTGGTGGTGGTGAGTCCCATAGAACAGTTCATCAGTTCAACTGGCGGTGGTGGATCTATACAGAACAGTCTTCATCGTCTGGCTGGTGGTGGTGGTAGATCTATAGACCAGTTCATCAGTTCAAGCTGTGGATGGTGGAATCTATAGAACAGTTCATCAGTCAGCTATGGTGGTGGTGGTAGATCTAGAACAGTCATCAGTTCGCGGTGGTGGTAGTCCTATAGAACAGTTCATCAGTTCAAGCTGTGTGGTGGTGTAGACCATAGAACAGTCATCAGTCTGCTGGGTGGTGGTAGACCCATAGAACAGTTCATCAGTTCAAGCTGTGGTGGTGGTGGTAGACCTATAGAACAGTTCCTCAGTTCAAGCTGTGGTGGTGGTAGACCTATAGAACAGTTCATCAGTCAGCTGTGGTGGTGGTGGTAGACCTATAGACCAGTTCATCAGTTCAAGCGTGGTGGTGGTAGGACCTACAGAACAGTTCATCAGTTCAAGCTATGGTGGTGGTGGCATCTATAGAAACAGTTCATCAGTTCAGCTGTGGTGGTGGTGGTGGTAAATCTAGAACAGTTCATCAGTTCAAGCTGGTGGTGGTAACTATAGAACAGTTCATCAGTTCAAGCTGTGGTGATGGTGGTAAATCTATAGAACAGTTCATCAGTTCAAGCTGTGGTGGTGGTGGTAGAGATCTACAGAACAGTCCATCAGTTCAAGCTGTGGTGGTGGTGGTGGTAGACCTATAGAACAGTTCATCAGTTCAAGCTGTGGTGGTGGTGGTAGACCTATAGAACAGTTCATCAGTTCAAGCTGTGGTGGTGGTGGTAGATCTATAGAACAGTCCACCAGTTCAAGCTGTGGTGGTGGTGGTAGATCTATAGAACAGTCCATCAGTTCAAGCTGTGGAAGAACACTGAAGCTTCCAAACAAGACTCTACCAAGACACAATGGAGGGTCCCACACAAGACGCTAACCTCACATGTGACCCTGAGATGTCCCACAGGTGTGTATATACAGGTGTGCCAAAGGTGCAGGAGTGTTCTTCAAGCACACAGATGTTCTCCAAGTCTACAGGTGTGCCACAGGTGTGTACATACAGGTGTGCTAACGGTGCAGGAGCGTTCTTCAAGCATACAGGTGTTCTCCAGGTCTACAGGTGGCTGGGGGATAGCAGCTGGTGACCTTGGCTGGCTGGTATTGTGAGGGCAAGGTAAAGAAATAGAGAAGGTCCTTAACACACTATACAGAAGAGTATTAGTTAACTGTGTATGATTGGTGGGGGAGAAGTGGGTGATTGTCTGTCATTCTCTGTCTCTATGTCTATCTTTCTCTTTGTCTCAGCCTCTGTCTAACTGTCTCTACTCTTGTCTCTGTGTCTCTCTGTCTGTGACTAGTCTGTCTGTCTGTCTCTGTGTCTGTGTCTAGTCTGTCTGTCTCTGTGTCTAGTCTGTGTGTCTCTGTCTGTGTCTAGTCTGTCTGTCTGTGTGTCTATGTCTCGTCTGTCTCTGTGTCTGTGTCTAGTCTCTGTTTCTGTCGGTCTCTCTCTGTCTGTGTCTAGTCTGTGTGTCTATGTCTCGTCTGTCTCGTCTGTGTCTAGTCTGTGTGTCTGTTTCCGTGTCTGTCTCTATACATAAAGAGTATACTATATAATAACCTCTCCTTTACACCTGTGCTATACAGTATATAACTTCAGATCGCTCGAGACCTCAAGTAGGAAAGATGTTATTGAAGTGTGCTGGTTCATTAACACCTGTGAGCTATGTGGTTATTATTTGTGTTGTTATACTTGTGAATTTTAGTTGTAGTTATTATTGTTATCATCATTATTATTATTAGTCGTAGTATTAGTATTGTGTGTGTAGATATCCGTCCTCTCATATCACCTGGATGTGAGCCGGGAAGAAAAGAAAAAAAAACAGTATTCTCTACGTCAGCAGCCCTTTCTTAACACAGGCGGGAAACTGTCAAACAATACCTACCCCAGTTTATCTGATTACAAAAACGAAATCGCCAACCAAGACAAAGCCGTGACCGCCCTCCCCGCATGTATGGCTGTGTGTGTGTGTTTCCTCTGAGGATGTGTGTGCAATGGCTATAGGATCTAATCTGCTCGGTAGGGTAGGGAGTGGTAGTGCTAGGGTAGAGTAAGGAGTGGTGATACTAGGGTAGGGTAGGTCAGTGTTCTGTTTAGGATCTCCACATTGTTCTTGATCATATTGGTAAGAGCTATTTCAAGGCCCAGTACTGTCCTTGATTTCCCGACTAGGGCAGGTGGACCAGCCTCCGCCACCTCGTGTTGGTGGTGCGTGACATCACAAAGAAGTGTCACAGGTTCATGTTTTCCATCACTTTCAGGATTTTGAATGTTTCAGTGAGATCTGCCCTACTGTGCCTCGTCTGAAGGGTTGTTAGTCATAAGGCCCTCAGTCGACTTGGATAATCGAGATAAAATAGTCCTGAAAATCACCTTAGTCGCTCTGTGTTGCACCTTTTCTGGGAAGTTAGACAACATGAGTAATGTATCGAGGGTCCTTGAGAGACATACTGTACACCTTGAGGCAACAGACTTAGTGGTGGTACCCTCACTCCCTGCTCCTACACGATACCAAGCCAACACTGACGAGTCAAACAGCCTGGTACCACTGTCAGATCAGCGTACACACACACACAGGCACACACATAAGCCTTTTAGCAGCCAACACCTCAGATAACGACCTCCTCAATTAACCTTCCATTCAGGGTGTTCAAACATAAGGAACTGGACGATGCTTGGTGAAACACACAAATAGTGACAGTATTACGCTAAGGCAGCACAGGAACGAGATCATTATGTCGTAAGGGATTTAAAATGCTTTACGAAAATTTATGCCGTCGTGAGGCTTCTCAATGTTGGGTGAAAGAAGATGATAAAGGGAATGAATGGGAGAGATGGGGAGAGGTATGGGGGTGTGAGGTGGGGAGGATGGTGGGTGAGGCCGGATTGGAAGGGGGTGAGGGGAAGACTGGGGCTGGTATCCGCCAGTAGGGTCGGCGGAATATGATATAAGGTCCTCTAAACACCCATATATGGGACAGGGTAGGATGTCTAGTGCATGTACCGGCAGACAATAACTAACCCACGACACAACCCAAGCACACTATTAGCTTACCTGTAGCTAACTTACAGCAAGGCGGTTAGCGCCCTCTCTTACCTCCTCCTAAACTTCTTCAATTTCCGAATTATAACTTCCTTCCTTCACCTCTAATCTTCTTTCATCCCTCCTTTCTCTACACAAAAAGGGGAGGGTGGGGGTGATGGGAGGTCTAGGGATGGAGGAGGGGTAGGAGGGGGTGAGGGGTTGGTCTAGGGGTGAGAGTATATCAGCGTGATTGTGACGTACGATTATGACGCTTAGTTCGGTTTATTTGTCTCTCCAGCTGTGGACCAGGTGAGAGATGGCTTCTTTATCCTAAACTGATGCAACCTTATCTAGCTTAACCTAACCTAATCTGACCTAACTTAACCCAACCTAGCTTATTCCATCCTATTCTTAACCTGACCCAATCTAACCTAATCTGATTCTAACCTAATCTAATCTAATCTCACCTAGCCCACTCGACTCAAGCTTAACCTAACCTAACCAAAGCTGACATAACATTCTCTAACTGTAAAAGGATGAGAGGAGGGAAGAGGAGGCAGGAGGAGGGAAGAGGGAGGAGGTAGGAGGCAGGAAGGAAGAGAAGGGGCGGGGCTGTACGTCACTAGCACCGTCGGGTAACACACAGGTTACCAACACTTGACCATCAAGTGTTCTTTCAGCCTATATAACTTAATGTTTACAAAGTCTTGTGATACCAGTTATAGGAGAGAAAATTAACACTTGAGACTCTACCTTAACTAGCTACGGAGACTCTACCTTAACTAGCTACGGAGACTCGACCTTAACTAGATACCTTCACTTAATACACCAGTTAGGAGACAAGGAGATGTAGTGTGTGTGTGTGTGTGTGTGTTGATATGAGTCAGCTGAGACGACCAGCATCACTTCAGACAGCTATTGTTGTGTCGAAGGGGAGGTGTGCCAACGAGTATACCTGTCTCTCTCACTCCACCCACCCACTCACTACGTCACTCACTCACTCACCACCTCATCCACCCACCCACTCACTACCACTCACTCACCCACTCACCACCACCTCATCCACCCACCCACTCACCACGTCACTCACTCACTCACCACCTCATCCACCCACCCACTCACTACGTCACTCACTCACTCACCACCTCATCCACCCACCCACTCACTAAGTCACTCACTCACTCACCACCTCATCCACCCACTCGCTCACTAAGTCACTCACTCACTCACCACCTCATCCACCCACTCGCTCACTACGTCACTCACTCCTAACTTTTTCCTCCTCTGCTAAATTTCCTTCGACAAATTCTCTTTTTCCTCCTCCTGCGTTTCCTCGTCTTTGTAATGTAACCTAAACCTAACATAACCCTAACCTAACGCAACTTATCTACGTAACTTATCTAAAACCTAACCTAACCCTAACTTGACCTAATCTAACATAACCCTAAGCTAACCACTCTAACTAATATTAACAAATGCTCACCAGGTCGTAAGAATAGGTACCCCTTCACACTTGGGTCGTATAGGGACGTCCCCGGCCTCGAACCAACGGCCTGCAGGAGTGAGGGCGAGAGATGTGCACACCCTCCAAGTACATGTGTGTGTGTGTGTACCAGCTCGCATACTTAACTGTGCATGCATGTGTGCGTAAATACTTGTGTACGTGCGCATATGTACACTCCCAAGCACGTTTTGACCTGTGTTCAAAACGTGACGACTTCTGGCAACTGTCTCTCTCTCTCTCTCTCTCTCTGCTTCTATATATCTTTCTCTCTCTCTATCGATCTCCCAACTTCTCTCTCTCTTGATTCGTCTCTCTCTCCCTCTCTATCGACTTGGTTCTATCGTTCTCTCACCCTTACTCCCTTTCCTTCCCTCCCACACATTCACTCACGCCTCTCCCTCCCACACAGTACCCAAACACCTCACTTGATTCATACACATTATATTCCATCTGTATAACTAAACCAGGGCCGGGTTCAGGAGTGGGCAAAGTGGCCAGCTGCCCAGGGGCCTCCACAATCTGGGGCCTCCACATATTACATTATTTAATTTATTTGTTTATTCATTTGGATTATTTTTATTTTATTCTTTAAAATTCATGTTTATCTATTCCATCACGTAAAACTATGTTCAGCAAGAAGCGTGATAGAAATTAGGCTAGCTACTCCTTCAAATTCATGAATACCTGGTTTTCCTATGAACCGCATATTTTTAATATAACTGCATATGGCTTCAAAATTCTCCAAAGAAGTGTTCAAATTTCAAAATTTTCCCGGGGGGCTTACAGCGCCCCCCGGAACTCCCGGATGTTTAGGCTCGCTTCACTCGCCACCCCACCCTCTTGGGTAGTTATAATGAGGGGGGCCTCCACAGGTCTAAATCCGGCACTGCACTAAACACAAACATTCATACACATACAAAGTTGCTTTAAAGATAAATATACACACTGGTCGTTATACAAGACACATATACACCTAGGTATCTTGTACAACACATAGGAAATGAGCACCTGTGTGTATATCGAACACCACTGGGGTACATGAGGCAGGTGAGGGCTTATCACACCTGGGACCCGTGACGTCATACAAAGGTGTTTACTGTCGAGTTTAGACTCAGTTGACAACACGAGGAGCCTCACGTGTATAGTGGAGGCCAGACTCCCCCCCCCCCTCTCAACATCTACATATCTACTGAACGTGTGACCCCCCCCCCCCAGCATCTACATCTCTACCAGTAAAGATCCTATGAGAGTAACTTTATATATTGTCGAGTGTCCAGGTAATTTGGCCCACAAGTGTACATCTATGCATATAAACAACTAAAT
This sequence comes from Homarus americanus, assembly GCF_018991925.1. Taxonomy (NCBI): domain Eukaryota; kingdom Metazoa; phylum Arthropoda; class Malacostraca; order Decapoda; family Nephropidae; genus Homarus; species Homarus americanus. Next base: position 5,834,857 of record NW_024733231.1, read on the forward strand.
CTCAATTAATTTCACTCTTAATTAATTTCTTACTGAGCACTTAAGCTACAGTTGTTGATATGAGGGCTGTCAAGTGCAGTGTCTGGCTGGCACCGTGCAGCCAACGTGACGAATTCTTAGCCTATAAATAGATCATTCCCTTTAACGCGTTCCGTGATATTTAGCCTTCATTATTTCTATTGTTTGTATACCTGTACTGTCTATGTATATTGTTTGTATACCTGTACTGTCTATGTATCTATCCATCTACCAAACATTAATCTACTGTATCTATCTATCCATCTATCTATCTACCCACCTAACTAATGCAACCATCAATCATCTATATATTCACCCACCTCTATCCACCCACCACCCATCCATCCACTATCCAACCTTCCACAATAAACTGTACAAACAGCATAAATAAATCAAGTGTTTATGGGATCTCCTCCACACCTTAATGATATGCAAATTAGCCTTCTGGAGGGGACTGATATACTCTGAAGAAAATAACGACAATACTGAGTTAGAATCCGTTACAAGCTGACCTGTCTATCTCTTTCTTTTATCGTTTTTCTCTTTTTCATTTCGTCTCTCTCTTTTTTCATTGTCTTTCTCACACCCTCTTTCTGCTTCCCTCTCATTCTCATTGTTTCTCTATTTCTTTCTCGCTCTTGTATTTTTTAACATTTCTTTTTATATATTTTTCAGATTCATCTCTCCCCTTTTTCCCTCACCTCTTACCTCCTTCCTTTACTTCTCCTCTCCCCAACCCCCTCCTTCACTCACCTCTCCTCCCCTTCTCGCACCATCTTCGCCTCCGTGTATTAAGGCCGAGCTATACATACGTTAGTGTTGTGGAAGGTTGGAGCTGTCAAAACGATACACAACTCCCGCCACCACCACCTTCACTGCTACCACTACTATCACCACATAGATCATGCATCCCACCACCACTGTAACAACAAGGCCGCTCACCCGCCCTCACGCCCATAACCCGCCCACATCTCCACGGATAACCCAATTATCACACGTCCCAGCAGTGAAACCAACAGACGTCATCCATCAAGTTGATTAACCGCCCTCACTGTGTAAATCAATCACGTACAAGAACTGGAGCAGCCAGGTTGTACTAGGCTTGGTGATTGGTCAATGGAATACGTCACCAGTTAAGAGGCTTGGTGATTGACCAGTGGAATACGTCACCGGTTAAGAGGTTTGGTGATTGACCAGTGGAATACGTCACCAGTTAAGAGGCTTGGTGATTGGTCAATGGAATACGTCACCAGTTAAGAAGCTTGGTGATTGGTCAATGGAATACGCCACCAATTAAGAGGCTTGGTGATTGACCAGTGGAATACGTCACCAGTTAAAAAGCTTGGTGATTGGTCAGTGTAATACGTCACCAGTTAAAAGGCTTGGTGATTGGTCAGTAGATTAGGAACTCTAAATAGCTCTTCCCTGATAAACTTGTTAAATACCTCCCCCCCTACTATATAACCCATTATTAGGTTAGGGTTAGGTTAGGCAGGATAGTTAAGATGGTCCACCTGTCTCTTCCTTCACCTAAAAATTAATCACCAATTAGAATCTGTAAAGTGCTGACGTCAACAGGTAAGCTCCACCCCACAGCGGTACTGACGTCAGCATGTTCCAATTACATCAACTCTCACCTTGGATATGTAATTCGATTGGTCAGTCTAAGACAGTAGTTGAGCAGTGCCAATACTTCCTAACACTGTGCTTCCTTTCTCAAGTGTTCCTATGATGATTTTACTCGTAATTGGTGGTACAACATGTCTGATACAGCAGTACAGACACAGGGTCAGTGTTGTTGTTGAAGGAGGACACCATAGTAGTACACATTTGTTACTTTGCATTATCCTCTTCACCACTGAGAGTTGATTAGGTGGTCGGTCACGTCTCTGTTGGCAAGTACTGGACATGCACTGACTCCAAAATGTAACTGAACCTGCTCCAATGTTGGTCAAGTCTGGTCTTGAAAGCTCACACTCGGAGCCGTCACAAAACTCTCTGGCAGATTGTTCCTGAAAACTAACTTGTGGCTTCTTTAACCTTAAGCTGTGATCTCTTAAGGAGCGGTCACCCGCTAGCTCCAGATAATGTCCTCTGAGATGTTATAGACTACTATTAAGTCACCTCTTGTCCGTCTATAGTACTGTACAAGATAGGCAGTGCAGGCATTCCAATCTCTGGATAACTAAGGTGCAGTAGTGCAGGCACCAGTCTGATGACTCTCCTTTGCACATTTTCAATCACCTGATTGTCTCTTGGCATATCTCGGGGACCAAACTAGGAAGCACCTCCCTCTTGAAGATCATTACGAGGGACGAGCAGCAGCTGGGGAGAGTGTGTATGGTGGGTAGAGGCTTGTGCCCGCTGGCCACAAGAAAATATACTGTATAATAAAACAGAACGATAAGTGGGTAAGAGAGATAAGCAGCGAGCCCTTGATTGGCTAGTGGTGTGGGCGAGATGTGCGTCATCAACCAATGATATGCTAAACACATCAACTCAGCCTCGCTCACTGTTCGCATCACTTACAGACACAATTTACATATTTTTTGTACGTTTTAATGATCGTGACAAAGTTCCGCAAAAATTACAATAAAATATCGTGTATTGTCTTAACACTTTACCGTCACTTTCTACACTTGCCTTCGCACTTTACTCACTTTCTACACTTAACACTTTACTGTCACTTTCTACACTTAACACTTTACTGTCACTTTCTACACCTGTCTTAACACTTTACTGTCACTTTCTACACCTGTCTTAACACTTTACTGTCACTTTCTACACCCCTCTCCTCCCCATGTTTCATCTCCCCCCAAATAAAATTTTTCTGACTCATTTTTCTATAGACACAGGACAAGAACCAATCATTTACTGTAGTCTTGTGTCTCAGTTCTTAGCAGTTAATCGGTACACCTACATGTGCCCTACTTTGATAAGTTCTCTCTTGCCGGTCGCAATGTTGTTAACTTTTCTGTTCCGCTGAAAGTTTGGTCACGCAGGGCTAGCGAGCGGATGTGAGCGGCTGTAACCTGATAGCGGACTACTACTACTTCTACCACTACTATTACTACTACTATTACTCTACTACCATTACTACTACTACTACTTTTTATAGTACTAATATCATTACTACTAGCAAACACATCAAGTACCAATATTACTGCTACCATACATTCTATTACAATCACTACCACAACTACTACCACTACAATTACTACTAAAACACTAAACATTACAGAACTTTACTTAACACAACTTGCATAATACATAAGTGAAGTGTTCAATTAAAACTTTTCCTCGTGACCTCAGTTTAATTATTTGCAAGGACCTAATGCTATTTGGGAAGGTTAGATTAAATTAGGTTAGGTGAGGTTAGATTAGGTTAAGTTAGGTTATGTGAGATTAGGTTAATTTCTTCACCACAGTCAACATCTGTAGTTCTACTTCACCAGCCATTGTATAATTACAACTTTTTCTGACAAATTGCCCGGCAATATTCACTCGGCCAATGTGGTGACGTGTAAGTTATCTCCCAGCATATTATTCTCGGGCGACCTCGGGGGAAAAAGTCGAGATGACCCCCCCATCAGCTTATTTCACCTAATTAGCCACACCAGATGGTGAAAAATAACTGGAAGGACAGACAGTCATGGCAAACATATAATGCCCCCTTCTGATCATAAAGGCATAAAAATTAACTCAAATACCTGAAGATAACAGATGTTTAACTCTTCATTTTTTCTTTCCACATCCTCGTTATCTCGATGAGCTAAAAAGTCATTTCTTTCACAGTTCATTACCTGGTGTTATCTTACCTGTTTAGTATTTCATCTGGTCCACATGTTGGTTAATGAGAGGAAAACGTCCCTCGTTAAATGTCACCTGTACATGTATATAGAACTGTGTGTGTACCACTGAGTATGCCCAAGTGTTGCATGTACGCAGAGCCGAATGTGTACTGTAGTAAGTGTGTAAACAACTGTTGCTATATATTGTCCTGGATACACATACTGTATTATATGGCCTTATGTTACAGGACACAAACACTGTAATATGGGCTATGTTACAGAGAGAGGAGATTGGCTGTCAGACCTGTATCAAGCTCATCACCCAATATAGAGAATCATTTGCCCTTTATATAATACAGAATATCCATTATAAAGTAATATATATTCCTCTTAGTATTTCATAAGCCCGAGATGCTCATTTGTTATTATATCAATTAATTTATCATATCATAGACAACACAAAACTCGGTCATCTGAGAAAAATGTTTATACACACTGGCTTAAAAGATGGTGGTGGAGAGCGTGTGAATGTTTGGAGTACAACAGCAACATTATCCTCACACATCAACACATGAGGACAGTTATCAGGTTATCTATAGATGCTAATGTTGCAAATTGTCTCGTTCATTTTCTTAAACTCAACGACTACTACTGTACTGTACTCCAATCACAAAAGGGCAATAACCACAATCACATCAGGGCGCTCCACCATCGTCACCGCCTCAACATCGCAGTAGGTAAATAATGGCAAAAAAATAACCCATTCTCATCAATCAGGTACAAATTCATTTATTGAAAATATTTCCACTCGTACCAAAGTCTTTCATGGTCTGGTAACACAGCATCAGACACCATCATCCAAGACAAAACTCTCCGTTAACTTAGTGTTTGGAAAGAATGAAATTTTTTTTTATTTCTTAATGGTATTGTATATGAGTCTATTGGACAGGACTCAAAAAATCCACTTCACATCTGTTTGTTTGTGGATGAGGTGTTTGTATGGATGAGTGACTATTCCTCATGTCTTCATCCACCAGGGTAAGTGATTCATCCATGTGGGTAAGTGGTTCATCCATGTGGGTAAGTGGTTCATCCATGTGGGTAAGTGGTTCATCCATGTGGGTGAGTGATTCATCCATGTGGGTAAGTGGTTCATCCATGTGGGTAAGTGGTTCATCCATGTGGGTAAGTGGTTCATCCACCTGGGCAAGTGACTCATCTATGCAGACAAAAAGATACTCCCAATACTCATCCACCTAAAACAACCACAACTTTGACTATACATTAAAAAAAGTTGCAAGACCAAAATGAACTGAATATAAGAATCATCCTTTGAGCGTTTTTTGTCACAGTTCATTAGGATATGAATCATACCTGATCATCATCATTATTATCACCACTATCACCATACCTCACACAGATAATAAACCTTAACTATACAGTACAATAAACCCTCTCAATAAGGGACATTGTTAATAAAGAACTTCTCAATAAGGGACACTGCCAATATCCCTCAATTGTACCATTAAATAGCATTATGATGGCCGGGAAATATATGCAAATTTTTATTGTGTAATTTTATGCATACACAGAGAAAAAAAGGAATCGCTCCCATTAGTCTGGCAATGAGAGGGTTTTACTGTATGGGATGATTTGTACCGGTGGTTGTACAAGGAATCGCCCTGCAGGATGAGGACCTTTTCATAACAATGCCTTCCTTTGGGACATTTGACGTCTCATAGATTTTTCAAGCCCTGTATAATGTTAACTTAATCTTAAACAAAAAATATGATGTCATCTAATATCTCTGAAATTAGCCGAACAACTAAATAAATAAACAAACAAACAGGAATCTAATGACACATATGGAAAAATATATATATTATATTGTATGTGAACTTCCCCATAATATTATTCTGTAGTCCCCCCCCCTCTACAGTTTCTAAACATGATGCCACTAAAACTCAAACTGAGGTTTATTGAGCTTAATATTACTAAAGCTGACTAGTATATTAAGCTTTAAGCCTTTCTTTCATCCACTAGACACATTAGCCCTTAACTGGTGACCAAGGAATGCAAGGAACTGCCATCCCTCAGCTAACTTCCACTGATGATGGCCACCATCCCCTCAGCTAACTTCCACTGATGATGGTCACCATCCCTACAGCTAACTTCCACTGATGATGGCCACCATCCCTACAGCTAACTTCCACTGACGATGGCCACCATCCCTACAGCTAACTTCCACTGACGATGGCCACAGTCCCTACAGCTAACCTCTACAGATGATGGCCACCGTCCCTACAGCTACACTTCCACCACCGTCCCTACAGCTAACTTCCACTGACGATGGCCACCATCCCTACAGCTAACCTCCACAGATGATGGCCACCATCCCTACAGCTAACTTCCACTGATGATGGCCACCGTCCCTACAGCTAACTTCCACTGACGATGGCCACTGTCCCTACAGCTAACCTCCACTGATGGTGGCCACCATCCCTACAGCTAACTTCCACTGATGATGGCCACCGTCCCTACAGCTAACCTCTACTGATGATGGCCACCATCCCTACACCATCCCTACAGCTAACTTCCCCATGGCTGCAGCCTAACACCACTGATGGCGCACACCACCTGCCCCTAACTCCACTGATGGTGGCTAAACTTCCTGATGGTGACCACCGTCCTACAGCTAACTCCACTGATGCACCCAATGATGGTGGCCAGATCCTACAACTAACACCCACTGATGGTGGCCACCGTCCCTACAGCTAGCCTCCACTGATGGTGGCCACCGTCCCTACAGCTGACACCCACTGATGGTGACCACCGTCCCTACAGCTAACCTCCACTGATGGTGGCCACCGTCCCTACAGCTAACACCCACTGATGGTGGCCACCGTCCCTACAGCTAACACCCACTGATGGTGGCCACCGTCCCTACAGCTGACACCCACTGATGGTGACCACCGTCCCTACAGCTAACCTCCACTGATGGTGGCCACCGTCCCTACAGCTAACACCCACTGATGGTGGCCACCGTCCCTACAGCTAACACCCACTGATGGTGGCCACCGTCCCTACAGCTAACACCCACTGATGGTGGCCACCGTCCCTACAGCTAACCTCCACTGATGGTGGCCACTGTCCCTACACCTAACACCCAATGATGGTGGCCACCGTCCCTACAGCTAACACCCACTGATGGTGGCCACCGTCCCTACAGCTAGCCTCCACTGATGGTGGCCACCGTCCCTACAGCTGACACCCACTGATGGTGACCACCGTCCCTACAGCTAACCTCCACTGATGGTGGCCACCGTCCCTACAGCTAACACCCACTGATGGTGGCCACCGTCCCTACAGCTAACACCCACTGATGGTGGCCACCGTCCCTACAGCTAACACCCACTGATGGTGGCCACCGTCCCTACAGCTAACACCCACTGATGGTGGCCACTGTCCCTACAGCTAACACCCACTGATGGTGGCCACCGTCCCTACAGCTAACTCCCACTGATGATGACCACCATTTAAGGGTTAAGGCATCATATATGGCAGCCACTGTGGTATAAATCATAGTATTAAGATTAGTAAGGTTTAATATTACCAAACTTTATATCAAACTCTGATTCAAATTACTTTTTTTAGAGAATAATTAATTAGTAGTTTGTCTTCTAATAACTGTTGCTAATTTATACACTACAGCTGTATAAAATCAACTCATCCCCGAGATGTGCAAGGAACATCAATTTATTCATTTAGAAAACTCATTAAGTGAAAAAGCCTTGCCAACGAGCAGTTCAGAAAATACTACTATCATATAAATCAAATCATACATCGGTACTACCATTATAAATATACATTAATCAATATTATGTAGCGTATATTAAAAGTCCCAGGCTACATCGTCATTTAAACTCGTCTGTTCTAAAGTTCTCTCCAGCAGGTCAGGAATAGTGTCCCCTGGAAGGAAGAGTTACGTAGATTAGTACATCGTCTGACCATCTAACACAGCACAGTACTGTAACTTCTAAACTAAAATATAAGACTTTCCAACCTAATGCTTTCAAGTGGTGCCTGCTGATGGCCAGTGAACCAAAATATAAGACTTTCCAACCTAATGCTTTCAAGTGGTGCCTGCTGATGGCCAGTGAACCAAAATATAAGACTTTCCAACCTAATGCTTTCAAGTGGTGCCTGCTGATGGCCAGTGAACCAAAATATAAGACTTTCCAGCACATCATTTTGAAGTGATCACTGCTGACTGCTATAGTAAATTAAAGCTTACAAAATAAGTGTTATGGTGAGTGAGAATATCAACACCCAATCCTGGTGTCATCCTTCATCCCTCAAGGCTGACTCACCCAACCAATTGTTGTGAGCTCACTGCACTGTATCCCTGTTGTAGGCTATACATGCAGGAAATAGCAGCAGTTCTGACTATACATGCAGGAAACAGCAAACATTTCTGGCGATACATATAGGAAACAGCAAGCAGTTATGGCTATACATGCAGGAAACAGCAGTAGTTTAACCAGCCTCGAACTATCAAGGGAGGGCTAATCTTCAGTTGATTCACAAACGCTAAAGTTACAATGGTTTCGGTCGTGACCCCAATCCCTATCTCGACTACACAACTGGTTCATAACGTGTAGTGTACAAAATACCCGGAGGAAATAATTTCATATGACCAGATGCTTTCACTGTACAAAGTCCCACAGTAAACTATAAGACACAGGAGCAATATGAAGATCCAACAAATATATAATCTGAGTTCTCATAATTATCCGAGAGATGGCGGTCCAGTCTCGCTCTTCAAAGCAGGTGGTACTGTGTCATGCTTCAAGGAACAACTCGGAGGGTTAAGGGTCCCGGTAAGATTGACGCACTCTTACTTTGGTTACGTGACTTATTAATGCAAGCGTTGATTTTGCATTGTTTACACTGTATTTAATTTGTGTTTTATTTTTTCGGGCAAATGTCAACATTGAATTGCACAGTGTTTAGAGACAGAAAAGGGTGAGGTCAGTTATTCTAGTCTCTCTCTTTTGTCTCTCTCCTTTCCTAGTAAGTACACAACAGCACAGCACAAGACCTCTCAACTATCTCTCTCTCTTACCTATCTCAGTCTGTTGTGAGAGTGGAACAACAGGATGAAGAAACTGTGGTAAGGTCCCGTTCAACTTCCGTGTTTGTCTGATGAACTGGTGGTGGAGGAGGTCATCCGCTGACGGCCGGTGTTCTGCGATGCGCTCTAGAGCCTGGGCGACGAAGGTGTGGGCCGCCGACGAGAAGAGGCGCTGAGATATGGCCATACTGGTGAGGTTATCCCCCACGCTGCCACCGACGCCCGAGTCTGTCGCCATACCTGCAGGCAACATAATTGTATAATGTACTGTGTAAGTCTTGTGGGTGAAGAAAGGTTAATTATAATAGGAGGATGGAGTGAATGATGGCTGTAAAAGCATTGTTGTTGATGATGATGATGATGGTGACAGTGGTGATGGTGACAGTGATGATGGTGGTGGTAGTGACAGTGATGATGATAATGGTGGTGGTATACAAATGTGAGGATCTGTAAGTGTAATTTAACATTTTACAAAATCCTGTGTTCAGGAGTAATGCGCTTTCACACCCTGGCAAACAGAGGTGTGTGTGTGTGAACAAAAATCAACAGCTAAACAACAATGGGGTGACGCACCTTGTCCGTTCTCAGCATTCTGGGGGCAGTTGGAGGCATCGTAGAGGTAAGGTACACGGTCCTCGAGTTTCTCCAGCAGCATGAGTGTTGAAGGAATGCCTCTGTACGGCACCTCGCCGTTGCCTAACTCACACATCACGATGCCTACGCTGTAAACATCGCTCTTCTCGCTATATCCGTGAAGATCCTGAAAGCAAGGGGAGGAATATAATACAGAGTGTCTCATGGTTTGTAGGCCATATTGTACAGGGTGTCTCATAGGTTATGGACCAAACTGTACAGGGTGCATTATAGGTCACCCACCAAACTGTACAGGGTGTGTCATAAGTTGTGCTGCTTGTGCACCACACAATAAAACTTACCCAAATTTCTATGATCAAATTTTATGAGGACATTTCTATAGCAGTTCATATGGTTCCCACAGGCCAGACTGCCTTATAGAGACAGTGTGAGTACAATTAACAGTCATGGTCATTAAGGACAGTGCGGGTACAGTTAACCTGACCATTAGAGATAATATGGGTAACATTTAACAGTCATGATCAACACTACAGTACAATAGGTTAAGCATAAGTCAGAATTCTAGATAAGTCAGTCAGCTTAGAGGGGTCTTCCCATACAGTCCAGCTTATAGGGGTGTTACTCACCTGTGCCAACAACTCTGGACTGGCCCAGTTAAGGTTGCAACGAGCCTGCCGGGGGTAACAATGGACGGTTTTCTGCCATCTGGTGGAGTCCACAATAGAGGTGCTGTGTCGTAGTCCACTCAGGGCCACGCGACCTATACTGTCTATTAGTATGTGACTCCCTCTCACGGCCCTGCAAATAGTATACAGTATATGTATGGTGAACGATGATATTAATTTATATAATCACACACACACCTCCATATAATCCTGCAAAGATTCTCATAAGCATAACTTTACATCTACTGTCATAAACTCTCAGCCTTAGGACAAACACAAGATAAAATCATGTAGCAAACACACTCACTCACCTGTGAATGATACGCTTGGAATGAAGGTAAGAGAGGCCATGCAGGACGTCCTTGATAACGAGAGCCAAGGCAGACTCCGGGAGACCTTCAGCAAAGTGAGTGGCGACGAGACGGGAGGCGGAGGTGTACCCTAACAGAGGCATGACTATCCACAGTTGTTGTGAGAATGTAAACGAGGCCATGTACTGGATGATGTTTCGATGTCTGAGTTGTTTCACTGTCCGAATCTCATGCTGGAAGGTGGAAAGGCTTGTGAGGTATACTTAACCACTTCACTACATGGTCACCACTTTTGTTATTTTATTAAGCTAACATTTCATGATTATATTCAATAGAGAGGTGACCTCATACACAAGGGGTTAAATTATTACTCTATGTACGTTGGTCAATCAACACACACACTTGAATCAACTAGCACACCTCATGACGCTCAACACACTCACCTGAATCAACCAACACACGCTGATGATATTAACACACTCACCTGAATCAACCAACACACCTTGAAGACATAAACACACTCACCTGAATCAACCAACACACCCTGACGACATAAACACACTCACCTGAATCAACCAACACACCCTGACGACTCACCTGGATCAACTCAAACTCATCTTCACATTTATCCAGCTCATAGATCTTAAGAGCCACGTGGTTGTTGGAGGGCTTGTGCCGAGCGACCCACACTGTGCCCTTACCGCCACACACGGACCCCAGGGGGCTCCACACATCGTAGCTCTCCGTTGATGCCTCAAAGGACACCATGCTGGGAGAGCGTAACTCCAATGCAAAACTCTCCGACTTTATGCGGCTCTATGAGGGAGAAATAGAAACGAATAATCATTTAGTATGAATAATCTTTAACAACAAGAGACAGAAACTTTAATTAGATTAACATACATGGATAATTATTTTAGGGTTCTTTACATAACACAATTGACAAACTACCAAAAAGCGTGTTTATGTATGATTAATCATTGAGCCAATACTGTGTGTGTGTGTGTGTGTGTGTGTGTGTGTGTGTGTGTGTGTAGAATAACGTTATTAGTGTATTACATCAGTGAAGCAACGCTCACTTGGCTGTCCTTATCAAAAATTAATATATGACTACTGTGGTAATAAGTCTTGTTATATCTGACAAATTTAAGGGTTGTTAAATGACACAAGAATAAATACTACAAGAATAAATAAAAGAAACAGAAAAACAATAAAAAATAAAGAAAACACAAAATAAAGATAATAATAACATAGACAAATATAAAGCAGTAACGTTTGTACAATATTAAGGAGCATGAGTGTAGTAGAAGGCCAGAGTTAATATACTGTACTTCAAGGGAGATATGAGACATTATCTTCTCCTCGAACAGCAGTTTTTACAGTTTTTCTCTAGGACCCATTTTCTCAAGAAGTCAATAAAGGGAGGAAATGCAGTGAGGTGTGATAGAAGGAAGGTGTGGCAAGAGCTGGAAGACATGTTCCTCCCATAGTATGAACTTTATCATTCAGACTTGGGCTCTTCAGCATTGGGTGTCTTGGAAAAGCGTATCTGTACATGATAGGTTACGGGTATTGGTGGTGATCATGTGAACGTTTGTATTACCAACAGCAACACTGTCCTCACTTGTTGATGTGTGAGATCTCCTACAAGTAAAGACAATGTTGTTCTAGTAATAGAAACATTCATACCATCTCCACCAAAATTTGTAAGGCAGTGTATAAACATGTTTATGAAACACCTTGTTCATTCATTGTCATACTTACAGAGTTAACAAACATTACTCTCATACATGAAGTGTTTCACAACACTAGATAAAGGTGGAGGATGTGTCCCACACAATGTACAGTCACTCAAAACCTATCTACTGTATACATAATTGTGTTGAAAAAATATGATAACGGACGAAGGATTTTGACAACCCTACCGAGACAACGGGTGTCACAGTGTTCATTCTGAGATAATTGACCCCCAAGTAAACATAGTTTTTTGAGTGACTGTACAACAGAGAGGAAGTACAGTACACAAGTACTGTACTGTACAATATTCATCCACTCAATGGGTAAAGTACTGGAGGTTAGCAGCACTCATAAAGTGTGTACATTTTATTTTTAATTGAGAAGCATTTTAAGTTTATCACAAGCAGATGTTTGTCCTGTATGCATCTTCCTCTGGCTAAATAAACTGTTTCAATGTATTATTCATTACCACAATACTGTGTGGTGATCAGTGAGTGAGTGAGGTGGTGACCACACTACAAGGGGGAAAACAGCCATACACAACTCTGAGTCAATGTCTAAAAGTACACTATTAATAATCACAAGGAAAAAAGAAAACACGAAGTTCCCAAGCGCTTTCATGTAATTCACATCTTCAGGGGTGAGTACAGACTGTACTCACCCCTGAAGATGTGAATTACACGAAAGCGCTTGGGAACTTCGTGTTTTCTTTTTTCCTTGCGGTTATCAGCATACACCTGGATCACGCGCACCTACAGTGATTTACTTGCACTATTAATAATATAACACTACCTTAACTAACGTACATACCTGTAATACTTAGTAATACATTATACAATTTAATATATTTGATTTACAGTATAAAAAAAAAATTACTTTTAAATATCTTACAGTTTCATGCAACATTTGATAGTTCTAGACTTATATACTGCAGTCAAGAGGATTAACAAGACCATTTACAATTCCAGCCTTTAAGAATCACCTGAAGTTTAGCCCCCCAAGATCTCACCTGAAGTTTAGCCCCCAAGATCTCACCTGAAATTTAGCCCCCCAAGATCTCACCTGAAGTTTAGCCCCCAAGAGCTCACCTGAAGTTTAGCCCTCCAAGATCTCACCTGAAGTTTAGCCCCCCAAGATCTCACCTGAAGTTTCAACCCTCAGTTTAACCAGCCTGAAGTTTTAGTACTCCAATACAATCTGGGGGGGTCTATTCTTCAGGTGATCCATAAGACTAAAATTATTAATGGCCTTGTTGATAGTTTAGACTTTAACACTGATACTGTATATACATTTACTACATCATAAAATATACAGGAATACAGTACATACATATCAAACACTCAACACATACTGACCATTCCACACACAGTAAATATATTAACTCTTAGTTGGCAGCTAAGGACTACCTACCCTACCTTCATGTGTGCAAAACTGGTATGCAAAGAATGTAAAATGTCCACTGATGATGGCCACCATCCCCTCAGCTAACTGATGATGGCCACCATCCCCACTGATGATGGCCACCATCCCTACAGCTAACTTCCACTGATGATGGCCACCATCCCTACAGCTAACTGCCACTGATGATGGCCACCATCCCTACAGCTAACTGCCACTGATGATGGCTGCCATTTAAGGGTTAATAAGATCTGTCCATAAGACTTAACTATTAAAAAATAACATTAAAGCGAGTGTCAATAAATTCTACAAGTTTAGGAAAATATTAACTGACAATGATAAAAAATCTGTCAGTCAGTCATCAAGTCACCGTCAACACTCACCAACACAACACACAGAAAAATACCGAAATTGATTCATTATGAAATTATAACTTAAAACTATTAAAACTATACAAAAAAGTTTTAGTCTCTGGGCTTGATAGCTCTCACTAAACTGGGAGTGGGTGGAGAACATCATGAGGTTACACAGCACAGTACAGATATTTCACCAATAAAGTTAAGTATTATTTTTCATCTTTACCGACCAGTCACCTTGTTGTGAGGAAATCGCATGCTGTTTATTATATGTAAAGTGAAGTGATGTTGTCAAGACCAAGACCTTGAATGACACCTTTGGTAATTATGATATTTTGAATCACCTGAAGATCAACACCCATAGAGAGCTTCAGGTGTGTTTAACAGGGGGGACTCTTCAGAGGAGCATCTAGGGGGCTAATCTTCAGGTGACCCATAAAGGCCAAAAGAACAAAAGAACACAGTCTCATTAGTGGTACTGGTGTCGACTTCATCACTGAACACTTCTGTACGGGGAACATTGCATTTCTTTTTTATTAACCTAAAATTATCCCGGCAGGTACAGTACTGTATACATTATGGACCAGCTATTGTATGTACAGTGGAAATGTTGAATATATACAAACAGACAGAGGAAGTTAGGTTAAAATATGTGACACTACAGTAATATCGCCGTTAGCCAGAATCCCTCAAACCCGGAACTCTCTGATAGCCGGAATTGAAATTTTCTCGGAAAATTGATCCCAAAGCCGGAATTTTCCAGAAAATTTTGGCTCTGGAAACGATTTTCCGAGGGGCACATTTTCTGGAAAATTCTGAGAAAATTATCCGGTACCTGGAAAACTCCAGGGATGGGAGATATTTTTTAGGGTTCAAGAGATGATGTAATGAGTAACTTCCGGAACTTAAGAGAACATTTTTTCCAGCTTTGAGAGATGTTTTGTTACCTAGAAATCTCTCATTCCCAGAAGTGCTCTGCACCAATTGTTCTGGCTAACAGAGATATCACTTATATGGTGCAGTATATAAAGAGTGAGACACAACATGAAGCACATCCAAAGAAGGAAAAATTATCTAACCAAAAGAAACTTTACTAAAAAAATAAAACTAAGTAAAACCGCAACACAGATACAATACAATACTGTACAGTACTAGAGTAGCAACAAAAAAATAGTTATGTTGCAGCGTAGAGTAACCATGCACAGCGTAAGAGTGAGTGCCCAAGAGCCGGGCAGCACGTGACACACGGGCTTTAGTATCTTACGAGGGGCTGGTATGCAGTGTCAGTATGACCTAGGCGCACATCTACGCGCACATCAGGGGAGACGGCCAGACTGGCTATGCGGGAACACGCACACGGACAATCAAGGCACGACATGACCCACAGACTGACAGAAACTGACACTTTCTCAGACCGAGTGAATGAAGAGATGCCGGACCCGGTGTGCCAACGCTCAACACTGCTCCAACACTGCTGTACTGTACACCTTTTTTTTAATGGGTGCTCCAATGCCTGCCGTAGGGAATAACAATGTGAATTGAATCATCTCTTTAAATGAGTTCACTGTTTATGAGTCAAAAGTTAATGACAAACCAACAACTGAAATGAATTACTGTACTTCAGTCAATCAAGAACAATAGTTTTAATGGCTGCTCCAATGCCTGCCAGAGAGAATTCTGTAAAAATATTGTTTATTAATTATCTTTTTATAAGGAGTTCACTTGTCTATGCCTCAAAATCTAATCCTAACCTTATAATCCCAATGCATCACTTCAGTCAACCAATCAATGTCATAAACGACATTTTTCGAGTCGATATAAACGTACGGTAAAGACTTTAACGCAGAATATTCACCCAACTCTACCCTCACCCAACACAATCTACAGTCAAACACTTTACTCAATAATTCTGTAGAGCAAAACAGTCGTGAGATACTTACCAGGAACGAACGTTAAACCGATTACTTATATTGTAAATAAATGACATGATGCTTGGACATGGTGTGGTTAGGTTAGCTTAGGGAGGATAGATTAGATTAGGTTAGTTTGGTTAGGTTAAGTCAGTTTAAGTTAGATTAGGTTAGGATAGGGGGATAGGTTAGGGGAAGATAGATTAGCACTGATTAGGTCAGGATGTGTTAGGTTGGCTTAAATCAGGTCAGGCCAGGTTAGGTTAGCTTAAATCAGGTCAGGTTAGGTTAGCTTAGATCAGGTCAGGTTGGGTCAAGTTAGCTTGTATCAAATACCCTGTACTGTAGTAAAGTGGTCATATTCTTGGTCATATTTCAGACCTGACTTAAGGCTTGCTAGTTTACGTTATTTCGAAACAATAAAAAAAACTACATTACTTTTTTTCTTACCCGTACGCATAAATGAACATAAATTAGTGCATGGATTCAAGGGTAGTGCAATGACCATACCAGTGATGAACATGACAGCAACATTAACATGACTACTACAACAGTGTAGTTCAGATGCCACTAACAGATTATAAACCTTCTAATTAATTAACAAACTCTTATATTAAGGTGTTGGTGGCAATTTTACTACAGGTTACACTCGCTCCACGGAGTATCTTTAAGGGGGGTGGGGGGTCGGCTGGATTTCAAAATGATCACTGCGACTCCTGTTGTCTTGGTAAGGTTATCAAAATGCTTCATCTGTTGTGTCGTATCTTTTAACACAAAGTCATAAAGATACTACTAGGAGCGAGTGTATAAATAAAACTGGTGCTCAAGGCCTGTCTATCCTGAGTTAAAGGTCTTGCTGACTATTCTACTACAAATAAAATAGGTGCATTAAGCCCATCTATCTATCTATCAATCAATCAACTCCTTTGCCACTTTTGTATGGGGTGGTTGAAGGAGAAAGGGGAGAGAGAGAGAGAGAGAGAGAGAAGGGGGAGATAATAGGGGTGAGTGATGCAGGACAAATGTAAAAGCAACAACAATGATGGGTGTTAAGACAAGTGAAGACCAGTGCAAAAACTCAACTAACCAAAAATCTAATTAATCAATCACTATTTGATTAACTTTCATACATAAATATTTTTATCTAATCTGTTCCCAAAACTTATGGCAAGATAATATTTATTTATCAAAAACTTTCTGGGTTCAAATACTAACACAATATTACCTTATAATGAAAACATAATTCTTAAAATAAAGAAAAAAAATGGCTTTCAATTTACTTAATCTGTGGCACCAATGACAGACACTGAATTATGTTTGATTTTATCATGAATGAACCACTTGGTATTATCAACCATTACTATATACAGTACAGGAAGTACATTAGATATTTGACCCATTTTTAAACTTAGGTATCTAAACTGCATAGTATCAGATAATTATTAACTATGATGGTAATTTCCAAAGGAACATAGTATGTTTATGTAACAGTTGAAAAGGTACAGTGCTGTATCAGGATTACATAAATAAACAATCAGACTCAGTAAACAACTTGGCCAAAGAGCTAACCTTCCCACCTACATTTCTCTTTGACGAAGAGGAAGATCTTTTCCTCGTCCACCAAGTGTTGTCCACGGGGAAGATTTTTCTACGTATCTGAAATTAAATTTGCCGGTTGAAGTCTTGATAAGTTCCGCACACTTTTCGGCCATCAGCAGCTATGACGCTACACCATTGTCAATGCAGTATATAAGGATCACCTGAAGAATCGCTCCCCCAGCTTATTTCACCTGATTTAATTTCCCCAGCTTATTTTACCTGATTAAATCCCCCAGCTTATTTCACCTTATTAACTCCCCCAGCTTATTTCACCTTATTAACTCCTCCATCTTTTATAACTCCCACAGTAAGAGACTCAAATATAAATAACTCGCACCAAAAGACTCTCATAGAAATAAACCTCATACCACAAGTGACTCACAACACGACAGACTCACAACCTCACAAGACTCTCACACCTCCGTGACTCAAAACACAACTGACTCTCAACACAACAGACTCATAACCTCACAAGTAAATTCTCACACCCCCGAGACTCACAAAACAAGATACTCACAACACGACAAACTCACAAAGCTACGACTCAAATAACTCAAAAACGAGGAAGACTCACACGGTTCAGCTTGGTGGAGGCTGAGGAAGAGAGAGAAGGTGAGAGGTGAGAGGCGGCAACAACAGACAGCCACCCTCACCAACAACTTACTTCTCGGATGTGTTTTGAAAAAGAGAAACTAGGGAACGTGATGAGGAGCATAACGTTGTCCCAGTCACCACGACCAGACAACTGTGCCTAATTATTTTGTAGAGGTGACATGGATGGATAGATAGATAGATAGACATATAGATAGTCAGCAGATAGCACTCGGTCATATTGAATCACCCTTTACATAGAATATATAATCGTGGATCACCTAAGATTAACACCCCAGATTATCTGCTGAATAGTTAGTAATATTTAACAGTGTGGGGTATGAGATGTTTGGTTCACACTCAGGATGGAATGGAGAAAGGAAACTCACAATGTGCTCTCTATATACATGTTGTATTGGATGTACAATGCAGCTTGGTGCTGGGAAGGCAGCATGGTTACAAGCGTGATGTAGAGAGAGCTGGTTGGTGAGGACGCTCAGAGAAGGACAGCTTGTGGGTCGCCATGCTCGCCAGCGGGAGAGAGGACCGCCAGGCAGGCGGAGGAGCGAGGACCGCCAGGCAGGTGGAGGTGTTGCTGGCTGGTTGGTGTAGGTAGAAAAAGAGACAGATCACCACGAGGTCAGGTCTTAAATAGCGGGGGTAGGCGTGGCTTAGCAGTTGACCCCCGCTCCGTGGTGTATGGCGGCGCTGGTTGACCTAGACCACGAGGCATACACTGGGGAATTGGTGGGGTCGGCTAGGCAGCGACAAACAGCGTTTGTAGGGGAGAATTCCACTACAATACTCCCCCTTCCCTCCAGGCTGTGTAGGAGACTTGTTGTCTGCAGGGTTGCATAGCACATGTGAGGCAGAACGGGCGGTGCGTGCCTCATGTGAGACAACGGCGATGGCGTGATGAGCCGGTCGCTGGATACAACTGTCTAGATACACAATATCTGTGGGAGTAGAGAGGGAGAATAAGGGTGTGTGGAGGCGATGAATGTTGTGCTTCCCTCACGGCAGGTACAGAGTCGACAGATGCGCCTGCTGGGGTGTGTGGACCTGGGTCAGGAGCAGGGGCTGTGTCAGCAGCAGCGGATGAGGGCTCGTGACAGCAGCTGGGTCCACGACAGCAGCAGGGTGCAGGACATTAGCAGGGAGTACCTGAGGGAGAAAAGAGGGGTGTGTGGGTCCGCACTCAGGAACAGAGGCCGCATCAGGGGCGGCAGGGGTTACTGCTGGGCCGGGGTCGGCGTCTGAGGCAGGACGGGTGTGCTGGGGTCGGTAGGACGTGGTGCTTAGGGCAGGAAGAGGAGCTGGTGTCTGCTTAGAGTAGCAGAGCTGCTCTAGGGTGTCTAACCTGCGGTGTAGAGACAGTAGCTGTAGAGCCGATGAGAGCTGCTTCTGGGTGGATAAGCCAGTCTTCCATGTTGCTTGAAGACTGGGAGCGTGATCAGTTTCTCCTCCATCCTGTGTGAGTGCGAATCTCCGGGAGTCACCATTTGTGGGGTATGAGATTGTTTGGTTCACACTCAGGATGGAATGGAGAAAGGAAACTCACAATGTGCTCTCTATATACATGTTGTATTGGATGTACAATGCAGCTTGGTGCTGGGAAGGCAGCATGGTTACAAGCGTGATGTAGAGAGAGCTGGTTGGTGAGGACGCTCAGAGAAGGACAGCTTGTGGGTCGCCATGCTCGCCAGCGGGAGAGAGGACCGCCAGGCAGGCGGAGGAGAGAGGACCGCCAGGCAGGTGGAGGTGTTGCTGGCTGGTTGGTGTAGGTAGAAAAAGAGAGTGATGATGATGATGATTATACGGAGAGAAGAGAGCAGTGGCTCTGAGAGTGGGAGAAGGGTATAGTACAAGGTAAAGTTTAGAAGTGGGAAGTAGAGGAGAAGGTTAACAGCAGGTGGGCTATCCACCTTGCGGAGACGTGTTTTTTGTCTTCCGTAACTGTGCTGCATTGAGAGGTTCTTGGGGTTAGGGAAGGCCGGTCTCAGCCAAGCTAAGCTAGGTTGTTCTAAGTTGTCCTGAGGGCATATTTTGTTAGGGGGGGTCTCTCCAGGTCCTTGTGGCACTGGAGGGATGATCCCCATCTTTTAGTTATTTTTATTTTTATTTCTTATTGTTATTTTGTTGTTATTTTGTATATAGAGGCTCTGGTTCTTCGTTATCATTTTTCCTGCTTCTAGGCCACCATCCGTGCGATGTGTTGTTGTTTTCCTCAATTAGTTGGTTTAGTATGGGATCCTGTTCTTGCTCGATTTTTTCCCATATTACATTTGCTTGGGTGTGTATTCTGATGTTGAGTGGGTCTATGCCGTGTTCTGTGTGTATGTCTTGTACTGTTTGTGTGTATGGTGGTTGGTGTTTTGCCGCTCTTCTGAGGGCTATATTTTGCACTGCTTGATATTTGAGTTGATTGGTTCTTGAGATTGTGTTCAGAGGTATCGGGGGGTATTCTAAGTGTGGTCTGATCAGTGCTTTGTATAGGTGCAATTGCGTGTTGGTTTCCAATTGGCGGAATCTTTTGAGCTTAGTAAGTTGTGATCTTGCCATAGCTAATCTTTCGTTAATGTGGGGTGTTATTCCGCATCTGGATATCTTGAGTCCTAATGTTTTTCCCTTGGCAGCGTATGGTATTTGTTGGTTGTTAACAATAATAGGGAATGGTTTTGTTTTTGCGATGTGAATTATTTGGAGTTTTTGTACATTGGTTTTTATCTTCCATTTACGTTCATAGTCGTTTATTACCTCTATTTCTCTGCATGTTCTAATAGCCATCATTTGTTTGGACTTTCCCGGGTACCTGACTATCTGTGTTACATCGTCTGCGTAAGCTATGTATTCTGATTGACGTGGTTGCGGCATATCTGCCGTGTATACAGTGTATAACGTCGGCGATATATTACTGCCTTGGGGAACTCCGCTATGAAGGATGAAGGTTTGTCCTAGATGGTTGTCGATTATTAATTTGGCCTGTCTGTTATCTAAGAAATTACATAATAGTGCTGTGATATTGGTAGGCATGTCCAATTTGATTATTTTTAACTTCAATCCTTCATGCCAGACTTTGTCAAATGCTTTTGAAACATCTCTCAGAATTATGTTGCATTGGTCTCTGTTACTTGCAGCATTTGCAATTGATTCATATATTAGAGCTATTGCTGTGTTGGTTCCTCGGTGTTTTCGAAAGCCGTGCTGTCTCGGGTTATATTTGTTTTCTTGGTCTAGAAAATTTCTCAGTCTGTTGTTGATTATTTTTTCCAATATTTTACCAGGTGTTTCCAATAATGATATAGGTCTGTAGTTTTCAGCTTGAGTATGGTTCTTTCCTGCTTTCGGAATGAGTCTGATTTTGGCTAATTTAAATTTGGTAGGGAAAAAGCCAGTTGCAAGTGAGGCATTGTATATATTTTTGAGCTGTTCGATCATAGACTGAGGAATGTTTTGAAGTACGATTTTATTAATTTGGCTTATGCCAGGTGCTTTATTCTTGAAACTTGCTATTGTTTTTGCAATATCATTTTGAGTTAATGGGGCAATTATTGGGTTGTTTATGTCTAATGAGTTGAGGTTGATTTTATTGGTAGGTTTCCATTTCTCTGTGTTCTGGCTCAAATATGTTTTAGTTGCCTGTTCTGTTTCTTGGCAGAAGCTTCTATTGTCTTCGTCATTTATTCTGAATATGTTCTTCCAGAATTCTCTAAATATTGGTTCTTTATCGTGTGGTTCTGTTACCTTTCTACCGTTTTTGTCCTTTATGTAGTTAGTTTCTTCCGAGTTTGTTCCCATTAGGTATTTTATTTTCTTCCAGAATGCTTTTGGATTTTTGTAGTCTGCTTGTGTGTCCTGGATCAGCTTGTTCCATGTTTCATTGTGTTTGTTCTTGCTTATGTCTTTCAGTTCTTCTTTTAGATTCCTGTATAATATTCTGGTGTCATTGCTCCACCCGTGTGTTTTGGTGTATTCATATAGATTGGTGAATCTAGTTTGGATCATTTTCTCTTCATGTGTTAATTGTGCATGTGGTAATGTACGGTATGTTGTTTTTGGAATGTTGTTTTCCATTGCTGTTGTTACTTCTTTGTACCATGTATCCAGTGAATTATCAATCTCTGTTGTGTCTTTGTTGTGTAGGAGTGTTGGTTCGTTGTTGCTAAGTTCCGATTTAAAATTTTCCCAATTTGCTTTATTGAGTGAAAATCTTGGGATTGATGGGATTTGTATCGGGGATGTGGATAAAGTTGCAATTATGGGTAGATGATCACTGGTTGTTGTGGGTCCAGCTTTTAGATGTACGTTTAGATGGTGATGTCTATTGGTTAAAACAATGTCTGGTTTCCCAGTGTTGCCGGCTGATATGTAAGTTGCGAAGTCGGGCCCGAGGTGTGTTATTGTCCCGTGATCGATGAGAGCATGGAGGATTTTTCCTCCTGGGTTTCTGACATTGTT
Organism: Homarus americanus; assembly: GCF_018991925.1. Lineage (NCBI taxonomy): Eukaryota > Metazoa > Arthropoda > Malacostraca > Decapoda > Nephropidae > Homarus > Homarus americanus. The sequence continues at coordinate 5,857,419 of NW_024733231.1, forward strand.
TCCTAAGGTTGTGTGTTTTGCATTGAGGTCTCCTATGAAGTATGCTGGATTGTTTTGCCTCATTAGTTTTAAGATGTCCCCTGTAGGAAATATTGGTCTTCTGAATGTTAAATATGAAGTTCCGATGGTTATTGGCCCTCTTGTTGTATTTACTTCGGCTGCCAGAAAGTTACTTTGAAAGTTGTCAATGATTTTATATTGTATGTTGCGTTTTATGGCAATTGCTATGCCATCATGTGGTTCGTCGTGTATGTTCATTTGATGTACATGGTAGTTAAAGATCTTGATTTTTTCACTATTTTTCCTACCATGTGCGTTGATAAGAATGATGTCAGGGTCTAATGTGCTGTATATGTTGGTGAGTTCTGATTTCCTTGCCGAATTCCAGGCTAGGACGTTGTGCTGGATTATCTTTAATGATTTGTTTTGAGTAGTCGTGGGTCCCGAGAACTTGGTGTAGGGTGTCTGCTGGCTCGTATATCTCCTGGCGAGTGTCCACTCCTTTCCTCCTTCAATCCCGTTCTGATTTTCTTAAATTTAATTGTATCTACTCTTAAATAGCGGGGGTAGGCGTGGCTTAGCAGTTGACCCCCGCTCCGTGGTGTATGGCGGCGCTGGTTGACCTAGACCACGAGGCATACACTGGGGAATTGGTGGGGTCGGCTAGGCAGCGACAAACAGCGTTTGTAGGGGAGAATTCCACTACAACAGCCACCACTGACAATCCAAAACTTGACTAATATATCCAGAGGTTTATTTATTTCAAGCAAGACTAACCAAACAAACTATCCTGGTACAGTGGTGACGCCCGAGCGGCCAGTAAGCCGATAAATGGCGAAAATGACATAAGAAAGTTGTAAGGTCACTCTACTTTATACTTATTCTTGTACTGTACAGACTCCAGTACTAGGGATCCAACAATTTGTTTTGTTTTATTTATAATTTTTTGTATTAGATGGGAACATAATGTCTAAAGCTAGGATTTCATTTATGCGTTTGCAGTCAGTTTGCGTTTTTAGTCGCTACAGGGAGCGATTGGCATGTACTACAAACGCATAACGCTAACGCACCCGTGCCAATTTTAACAACCGTGTACATTTCAGTGTGATCTATTGAATGGAACCCTACAATAACTTGTATATGTTTTCAACGACTTAACTATGTCTCCCTTACACAAGGGCGAGTGCATGTCGAGGAGTCACATCCCAATATTGTCACGGTGTGGAACTCCACTACAAGATCGCTCTCCACCACTGACACTTTTGCTTGTGTGAACACTTGTGTCTCGCCTGCTCGTGAGTCTCTCTCCTTGTTCCACTTTTGTTAGAAATTGAGTTAACTGTACCATATTGTACCGCGATTCTTATGCTTTATAATTCTTGTTCCAGCCTTTTATCCAATTGGATGTCAAAACACCCGCGCTATTCTGCGCCTGTGATGGTGAATAACGATTCGCCTCTACTCCTGTCAAGGAACTGGAACTCTTCACAGCACGTGACAGCAGACCTCAACTTCTATAGTTACCCACAACTGACGCCTGTGTTGTGACTTTATTGAAATTGTACTATAATGGTGTCAGTTGATAATGTAAATATATTCATTATATTGACTTGATGTATATTTGCATCCTCTTATGTTGCTAATGAATTAAATGGGGTCCAAGGGTTCTGAACGACTTACTACACGATGTATTATAGGGCAGCAGGCTTGTTAGTGGTAAAATTCTAACATCAACCGGGCTTCACTAGGGAGTTGATCTTACATATTTATTTCTTTGATTTATATCGATCACACCTTATAAACTATTTTTAACTATCATTGACATTGTTTTATATATAAAATAGAGAACTTTAGTCAAAATATATATAAAATAACTTGAAAATCTCGCAAACATGATGGTTTGGGAAGTTTGTTGTTGACGTCGTGTTCCCCATGTTAGCATTGGAAAACTATGGAGGGGTAATTAAATTAATATATCTTGGATTCACTTTCTTCCCAGCAATTTCTCTTAATATTTTCGTTTTTTATTACACGAACTGAATTCAATAAATTATGTTTCTTGTTGTAATATACTATGACAGTTACATCTACAATACCGTAATGAGCAAATGCCTATCTAGTCATCCATCTCTCTATATTTAATTCCACGGCACGATCCCTGTGGTAAGAATCTGCTAAAGAGATGAACTTCTTCCTGCCCGTTTCCACACTTATTTTACACCACACCCAACATTATCAGTATGTTTCTCCTTGATCGTATATGGCCAGCAATCTTACAGCCATTATTACTACTACCCTGTACTACTATAATTACTACCACAACTACTACTATTACTACTTTTTAATTTTTGTTTAATATATGTGGCCTCCAACCTTCCCTTATAGCCACACCTACCACCATCCCTACTTCTACTATCTCTGTGGGTCTGGGAATTCCTTTGCACTTCATCACTTCAAACACAATGTAAAATTTACCTGAAGGAAGAATAATCTTTTCTGTTGCTGAGTGAAGACCACCATATCTATTTCCCACTTGTCTCTTCCACCAGTCTTGATATATTCTAGTTTACTACAGAACCATTGAGGGTGGCATCTGACTCAGCCAGTATTTCCTAACTCCTAGACTGTCACTAACTGTAAAAATGGGAAAGAATCACTATCAAATGTGTACTATATATTCATGATGTTGTGAATGTTTATAAAAGTTAATTTCAAATTATAATGATTTAAATAAGCTTCTATTTATCAACCTCTTTACTATGGGGATGCCATTTTTAATATTTAACTTACACCAGATGGGTTTTTCAGTTCAGAGGTGACACTGTACACAAGGGGTTAGTAGCTTATTTCCATTAACCCCTTCACTATGGGGATGCCACTTATAATATTTTATTTAACTCCCACCAAATTATTTTCTCAGTTCAGAGGTGACACCATCCATAAGGGGTTACAGATAATGTGTAAAGACAGACAGGTTATTATATTATGTTTGTACCATAAAATCCTGGTCACTTATTTTCTCTACTGTACTCTCTACATTTTTATCTTTATTAACTCCCAATGGAGTCGTGCTTTACGTCACTACACTAATGTGATTACCCAGAACAAGGTCTACATTGATGTGGTTTATATACCGTAGTCATTGAGGCAGCGGAGTGATGATCTCACTACACAACAACTGTCTTCTTCATCAGTCATGGCTATAATTCCCTCAGTTATTAAACACCAAGTCAGGTGAGATAAGATGGAGGGTTAATCTTCACATGATGCCACACAAGATGAGTTTTTGGTGCATTTCACGTTGAGGAGCAAGTGAAGTACAGTACCAGTATGTCAGCACAACACCCCTGCTGTAACACAACCAACTGATGCATAAACAAGATGTAAATAAAAGACGGGATTAATAAAGGTCTATATTCAATTTAAAACACCTTGACAAATGTTTCCATTCACACTTATATTTAAATACTATGTGAATCATCTCGACCATACTGCAGTAAATATGAGACAAGAGAGATGGTCCTGTGACTCCTCAGTTCACACCTCACAAGTAACAATAGAAGAAATAAATACATTTTTATGAATACAATAATAAACAAATATTACAACCTAAGAAAACATGATGGAGCTGCAAAAAACTCGCACGTATGAATGAAATGATATATCGAGAGGTCCAGAGTCTCCCTCTACAATGTTGAACAGCTGAGAATCTACATGACAGTAATGTGTATGTGTAATGAAGTGGTTCAGAAGACACTGTTCCCTAATTATTATTAATTTACAGCTCCAACATTCCATGCATTATGCAGAGTTGATGTTTATAATGCCAGCCTCGCCATTATGAAAAGAAGAAATGTGAAAAACAGGCGGCAAGCAACAAATATATATTCTGAATATTTCAACTTGCAATGACTGCTTCCAAAATGTCCCTGTTGGGGTCTTGGCACAACATAATTAAATATTTGACTCCATACATGGCAGCAAATATGTACAGCGGTATGAGTGAATATTATGAAGTTTGGGGGAATATGAACATTATTTGAGGATCATCTTTTACCAGATGGCCAGTGAGGAATTTGTACTTGAAACTGATGGTACTACAGCAGCAGGCAGTCGAGCCTTACACACACTACTGTACCTTGCTGGACCACTGTCTACAGCACATCCAACTCTATGGCAAATTTACTAATAATTTTTTGTTTTAACTTACTCGACCACACCTTAAAATATTGTGTACAGTAATAATGTATACAGGAATTATGTATACAGTAATAATGTAGTACTGTACAGTATACATAATGAATTAAATAAAACAGTATTCTATGTAACTATAGTGAATATACTGTCTCCAGCACACTAACACAGGGGTGGTTTATACACACGCTTCTTTACACCCTCATTGGTACACACACACTGCCTCAGTTAACCTCACCGACACCAGTCAACACACCAACAAGTTATATACTGTGACTCACTCCAACATACAGTAAGTGAAATGGCGGCTTATTGTTTCCTGAATCAACACTAACTGTCATCGTGTGTGCTACCAATCAGCCGTCTGTAGTGGGGGTGAGCTGGGGGAGGGAAAAAAAGAAAAAGACATTCCAAATGACTCAATGAGCAGCAACATTCAGACATACGAGTCCCCAAAACGAACTCCTGACCAATACATTTTCTAGAGCTTTCCTAATCACACTTCTTTATAACTTTTATACACATGAGTGACACTTCGAGAAGGGTGCAGATACAAAGTAGGTTTCTGAGCGAGCATATAACAAGGAAGAGAGAAAGAACTAAAGGTATATATGACCCTATCCAGAAGAGGTACTTTAACTGGACAAGCACACACAAGGACAGACAGACGGACAAAAACAAACCCTTAGTATACCCTGCCGATAGTGACGGTGATGTAGTAAAAATTGATCACTCAAAATGGAAGTGATATTTGTGATTATTTGGCACAGTGGATGATGACAAACCCCTCAGTGCTACAGAATCTTGGAATACCTTTATACAGCAATGTGAGTGAGATAAAAAACGAGACCATTAGAAGTTCTAGCTTTTATAGATCACCTGAAAATGAGCCCCCCCCAAGATAGCTTGAAGGTGGTTAAGCTGAGGAGGCTATTCTTCAGGTGACCAGTTGGGGCTGATCTTCAGGTGATGAATAAAGGTTAATATTACAAATAGTCTTGTTCTCAACTATATTATTGCTTCTTATACAGGACAACTTGTAAACTTGTATGCTTGTAAGTATAGACTAATAAGTGAAGTCACTCTGGCAAAGATGGGAGTGTGAGGCAGCAAAGGATCACCGGGGAACACCAATGATTGTTGAGGCCAGAACACATCCTGGCACCAGGGCCGGATTCAGGAGTGGGCAAAGTGGCCATCTGCCCAGGGGCCTCCACATATTACAATATTTTATTTATTTGTTTATTCATTTGGATTATTTTTATTTTCATTCTTTAAAATTCATGTTTATCTATTCCATCACGTAAAACTATGTTCAGCAAGAAGCGTGATAGAAATTAGGCTAGCTACTCCTTCAAATTCATGAATACCTGGTTTTCCTATGAACCGTATATTTTTAATATTTTTAATATAACTGCATATGGCTTCAAAATTCTCCAAAGAAGTGTTCAAATTTCAAAATTTTCCCGGGGGGCTTACAGCGCCCCCCGGAACTCCCAGATGTTTAGGCTCACTTCACTTGCCACTGCACCCTCTTGGGTAGTTATAATGAGGGGGGCCTCCACAAAGAGGCTGCCCATGGGCCTCCACAGGTCTAAATCCGGCACTGCCTGGCACAACTGTTACTGACACGAGGACTGACAGAGTGGACAATAACACAACAGAAAATTAAATTAAGAGACTTCTTCTCTTCTCTTACAGTATACAGCTCCTCCCCAACTTACGACGGGGTTAGGGACCCAAATCCAGGTCGTAAGTCGAAATGGTCGTAAGGCGAAAATGCTTAAATAATACATAGAAAATCTAAAATGGGTGTCTCTTTTTCTTCTCAGCACCACAAAACTCTCACTTTTAAGTTTGCCAGCCATTTTAAAGGAAACTACAAATGAAAATTTTGTCTGTGTACTGACGTTGGGACTCGAAAATACGTAATTTGACCAAAGTTTGGTTTGACTGAGGCAGGTCATAAGTGCGGGTGGTCGTAAGTCGAGTAGGTCATAAGTCGGGGAGGAGCTGTATAAAGTTGACATAATAACTTCTCAAGTTCATTATGTATAAATTAAAGCAAATATATCTTTGCAATTTAATTTTCTTATAAAATTTTTAACATAAAACTGTGAGCAAATACTTCTCTACAAACTACTGGTGTACAGGGTGTCTCCTAAGTCTTGCACCATACTGTACAGTCACAAGCAGTAATTGTCATCCCCCCCCCACCAGTAGCTGAAGCCACTGCCAGTAAAGAGCAATACTGCAACTGTATTGACACACAGCAACATCCCCAGCCATGACAGTTCCAAAACTACCCAACAACGTTTAAACAGAGGAGGAGGAGGAGGAGGGTTTGTCCGATCACCAGGCCTTCACTTGTTGTGGATCTGGCTACTAGGGGAGTAGTGCTACTGACTGTACAGGGTGTGTCATAGGTACATGCACCATACTGTACAGGGTGTGTCATAGGTACATGCACCATACTGTACAGGGTGTGTCATAGGTACATGCACCATACTGTACAGGGTGTGTCATAATGTACAGATAAAAGAGTTGCTTAAAATTTCTCAAAAATATTAATGTCAATAAAATCATAAAACTTATCTTAAATAATTTAAAAATAAAAATCTTAATACTAATATGGCTTTGATTTTTAAACTGACTTTGACATTGTAGTTTTCTCCTGCCTCACCATCATCTACCTCCAAATTACCTACAACAACGGGAAGTGTATAGAGACACAACAGAGTCCATTACTACTGTATTACCTCACACACACTGTTCTACTGTTAACTATTTCATACATAACTCACACTACCTCACACACACTGTTCTACTGTTAACTATTTCATACATAACTCACACTACCTCACACACACTGTTCTACTGTTAACTATTTCATACATAACTCACACCAAACATTAAATAAAACTGTGGACTTCTGATTAACAAAAACAACAACAACATAATTATAATGCTTAAAGAAGTGATGATTGAGTCACGTGTGTGTGTGTGAAGATCGTCCTCGGTGTTTCTCATCATTACACCCCTATGGCAGACATATGAGCATAATTACGCCATCATTACCCTAATATATCTCTTCATTATTCCCTATGGTTACAAATTACTGAGAAAATGACCAATCAGTGACGCAAACAACAAACCTTACGATGGTTCACCATCCGTCTGTATTGTGTAATCTTAACCTTATTTTGTCAAGAGCATCAGGTGCATATAACACAACTTTATGTGTATCAGTAGTCAACATCCACTCCACTGACACTCCCTTACCTATGTTAATTACAAGTAGTTTCTAATATAATGTACAGCCATATTCTACAAGTTTCCTTTACAACAAAATCAGACACAAGAACTTATCAATAAGTCGTCCCGATGGATTTATTCATTCCCTCGCTTCCATCGTACAATTTACCCTCAGATATTATTATTATCTCGACCTTAACCCCTTCACTATGGGAAAGCCAATTGTAAAATTTTGTTTGGCAGACGCCCAGACGATTTTATTCAGCTCGGAGGCGACCCTGTACACAGGGGGTTACATCACAACTTAGAAAATATTACATTTCAAACAAACATTACTGTACTTTACAGGTCTGATTTTTCTTACAGTACAGTACAGTGATCCCTCGGTTAGCGAGCGCCTCGGTTAACGAAATTTTGGTTAACGAATTACCTTCCATAAGATTCTTCACTTCAGTTAACGAGCAAACCCTCGGTTAACGAATTCCTTACAAATTTTTCCCAACATGTTTTCGCCTGCATTTGGCTGCCCACCAGCTGTAGTATGTCCGCCAATACAGTAATCGGTTTTAGGGCTTAAATTCCTTACCATTTTAGTAAATATCAAGAAGGTTGTACTATTCAATAATTTTAAAAGTTTTATATTAAATTTTTAAGCCATTTTCACAATTATTGAATATAATTCAAGTATAGGAAGCTAGTTTTTTGCACGCCAAACAGCCACTCAACACACCAAGCTTGGCGTCAGTTTGTTTACCAGTTCAGAGGAAGGAACATCGTTTAAGACTCTTCAACATAAACGCTTTTTTTCTGTGTTTCCAGTCAAATTATTGGTCATTTTGAAATATATTTTACATATTGACAATGTATAATGCAGTGCAGTGTTGATTTAAAGAAAATAATCTTGAATTACACCAAGTGAACTAAAATTTTGTGGGTGAAATGGCGGCATGGGGTGACTTCTCTTCCACCCCAATGCCTTCTCTTCTCCCTTCTCCTCCACCCCCATTCTAATTCCCATCATCATCATCATCATCATCATCAACCAGGAGCCTTCGACATGCACACCCCAAAGTAAGTGTACTTTACTGCATTTATTTTTAGTTTCTATGTAATTTTCGGTGAGCTGGAACCAATTACCAGGCCCAAAAACCCATCGAAACAATGGTTTCGGTTAACAAATTTTTCGGTTAACGAGCAACCTTCTGGAACGAATTGTGCTCATTAACCGAGGGATCACTGTATTATAACACAAATCATCACATGTGACTAGGCCTCATTAGTCTCTCAGCAGGCAGAATTCTTTTATAGACAAAAATAACCAAGTCATGGAAAGAATTATTTTCGTCCGAGACGTTTTGAATGTACTGGAAGACGGGGTAAATCTTGAGTTATATCCGAGCCGTAAGAGACCGGGGCATCACAAAGGTTAAGTTTTAGCGACAAATAATCGAGTCCATTTATTAAGAGTAACGTTGAATCAGATATAATTAATTAAGAGTTTAAGATATCCCATAATACTTGAACATATATAATACATGACTGGTGTACTGTAGTGTTGTACCAGTAAGCACAGGGGACATTTGCACCTCCAGTTAGCATAAAAAAATATAAAACCTAATTTTTTAACTTTGTAGATTGGTTTATTAATATAAGAGATAAATAGGTCCTTTTCTTACACTACTGTACTGACCTGGCGTGTTTGGCTACACTCAACGGTCGTGTATTTTTCCTCCATTTTGTGTGGTCTAGTCCCTGAGGTGGTGACTGCCTGATTATGTCGACTGAATATGATATTTAATGGAAGTTGTAACTGATAGAAGAAGTAAACTACTAACTGTTATGATTCATCACGTGAGAAAATAATAACAACCATCTACCGGTACAGTACTGTATGTTAATAATCTTCCAGGAGGGAAACTCTACCATGACCATCTTGATCATGGCAGGAGACAGTATCAATAAGAGAACATTCAATTAATGCTTTTTTCTTGATATGAATCTACAATTATATGACATAAAATGCATCATAAACATCAAGGATGAGATTTGACAAAAGCTTAAAGGAAAGCTGCCAATTTATGTCTTTTATAAGTATTGAGACTGTCTAGTACGAGTTATTTGTAGGAATTCGTAATTTCAAAAATAATTTTGACAAATTCCAACCGGCATTTGTATGAGAATAAAATATAGATACTCTTGTGGAAGACCAATTGCCTGACTGACTCTTCTACACTGGCTGACTCGGGTTCATATCTCTTTTATTTCATAAATTTGTGTTTTAGTCTAAGAACCCACTCAGAAGACAACCTTCTCAGTTTACTTATATTTGATAAATCTGTGTTTACGGCTTTACTTAACCCTTACATGGCAGCCATTATCGGTGGAAGTGTGCAGTAGAGACGGCGTCATCACCAGTCCAGGTTTCATGCTCCTCACACTCCATTTTTTGCACATATGAGGAGTAGGGAATCCTTTGCCGCCGGTTAATGGTTAAAAGATTCTAATACTCCATGACGGTCTTGGTTATCCTCTCCCCCGACAGCTCCTCACACTACAGACTCCATCAGCGGGACGTGATCTGTGTCGAGTGAAGCCAGGGCCCAGGATCACCGCTGATAGAACATGTCGCCTTCCTGCTTGGTGACGCGGCGATACACCTCCTCTGGGAGACTGTCGGGGTCAGCCAGCACGTTTGTGGTCGTGCTTAACTTACGCATAGAACTGGACACAACTGTAAGGGAAATTAATGAAACTGTATATAGGTATTTCTATTCTATCTCATTTTTATTCTTTCACACCTTTTGTTTATTATTACTGTACTATTATTATTATTTTGTTGTTATGCTGAAAGATGGTAACAACAAACACAAACTGGACACAACAATCGTAAAGTGGACTCGGTAAACATACGTGGCCGCAGGACGTTGAGAGAACACTGTTGGTCGAGCCAGGCGAGGGAAGAGCGGCAGAGGTCCTCTAAGCAGCTGGTACTGACGCTGCTGTTATAAGACTCCAACAAAGGTTCAGTGATGAGGGAGAAGATCCAAAACTTCCAGTTAGCTAATGTGCGTTCACGGACATAGTTGTTGAACATCTCCTTGAGCTTGCTGTAACGAGCGTGGGTCATGGGGGCTCCTGTCGCCGGGAGCAGAGACTGGGCGTTACTGAGAGAACAATACACTTGTGTTAATTTCTCTCATTTTAAGAATTAACATCAAAGAATATAATTAAGTTTTTCTCTCTCTATAAGTACAGTAGTATTAGCATCAAAAGTTATAGCTGTAGCAATTATTATTTTTTCTCAATACTACTTTTAAGAATTAGCACAGAAAAAGCATACAATAATATTTTTTCAAGATTCCTATGAAAAATTAGCAAAAACTGTACAGCAATGTTAATTAACATTAACAAGTGTAGCAGCAACTAATTTCTCTCATCCTTCCTTTTAATAAAACTTAGTGTCACAAATTATAGCAACGTTAATCTATAAATTTCATCCCCACACATAAGTTCCATGATGAAGCAAGAAAATGGCTGGAGCAAATTGAAATACTCTACAGAAATACTCTACAAAACATACTACATAGAAATACTACATAGAAATGTACCTGATCTCACAACTAAGAGTCTCAATCTGTGATCTGAGTTTCTCCGCTTGTTCCGTCAGCTGCTGCCTCTCTGACTTGAGCTGTTGGATGTAGTCTGCCCCTTTTTGTAGCATGACAGCTTTACTGATCTGAAAGAGTATACCACAGTCAAATATACTAGAAAAGTCGGCTATATCGAGGGTCCGTTAGGTGTGAAACCTCGCTCTAATGAACTATATAGAGTATAGTATAGTGAGAAGTCCGTTGTATGGAGGTTTTACTGTACTGTATAACAACTTAATGGTTATTGAGGTGTAGTGCATGAGGTAGTACTGTACTGTCATTAATAACACAAAGTATCACATCATGTTCTGGATAATAAATGATGAAATATACAGTACTCACATTTACATATCACCTAGCACAGTAACTTGGCTAGGACAATAAGGTGGCCAAGTGTACATATATGTTTATCAAGTTTGTGTTTACTGTTATCTCGTGTTTAAGTGTAGCACAATATAACTAATTGAGACTACTCTTGGTGTCTGGTGTAAACACAGTACCCGGTATTAACCCTGAAAAAGCTGCCGTCACTGGTGTAGGGGAAAGGTGGTCATCATCAGTGTAAATTATGTGGTCCTTGTGTTCCATTTTTTGAACATATGGGGTGAGAGGGGATGAGAGGAGGTGAGAGGGGGGTGAGAGGGGTAGATCCTTAGCCCGCTATTAAGTGTCAACTATACTGTTCTGCACATGTTAATGATCCAAAGTTCCACAAAAGACTACGACTCACCTTAGCATTAGCATTCTGGTTAATGGAAGGTATCAGATGGTGCATGATGTCAAAGTTATTTTTTAAGTTTGAGCGGCGTTTCTGTTCTGCGTTGATGTGACAGACTCTGCGGTGCTCCTTGTACTGCACACGCTCAGAGTCACTCTTGGCTCTGAAGTGATACAAGTCCTTCGTGAATGTCACTAACTCGGACTGATCCTGACCACTAAATTTATGATGAACAGTTTATCAATAAGTTAAGTTAAGTAATGTATTTCTCTGTGATGTTTTACTTTTTCTTTCCTCTATTACAACATAATTTCACGTTTATATTGGCATTATTTACTTTCTCTCAACTTGGGTTATGTTAGGTTAGGTTAGGCTAGGTTAGATTAGGTTAGGTACAGATAAACAGATCCATAACCCTACATACCTAAAAGGCTTGTTGGGTGGTGATGGGATATTCATCATGAGAGGGGAGGAAGGTTCTGGGTGAGGTGGAGACTGCTTCAGTATCCCCTGTGGTGAACAAGGGCTCCAGGGAGAAATCTGTCGGCAGAGAGAATTACAGAAAGTGTTAGTGTGTCATTTTTTCCTCTTTCAAGTCTTAAAGATTTTTGTGGTGGTTGTGAGAACATTTGTACAGTATTACTACAGCAACATTTTCCTCACTTGCGGGAGACCTCGGACATCAGGTGAGGACAATGTTGCTGTTGTAATACGAACATTCACACTACCACTACAAAAATCTATAAAGCAGGGAGTAAACATTTTTTTCGGACACAACTTGTATATTCCCAATCTCAAGGTTGCCTAAAATAATATCTCAGACCAGTGACCTGTGTTAGGGATTGATAAATATAAACATACATACATACAATCCCAATTTCAGGTCATTAACACAACATCTGAGACTGCTGACCTGTCCTATGGTTTGGGTCTTGAGCGTTGAAGGAGTGACAGCAGACAGAGTGATGGGAGGCACTAAGAGGGAGGCAGAGATGAGTGGCTTCATGCTGCTGTTAGTCGTCATGCTGCTGTTGCAGCTCCCGTTGGCTAGGACGCCAGGTATGACCAGCGACGCCTTCACGTTGTTGGAACAGTTAACAGTCATGTTGCTGCTTTTCAGGTTATTTAACTGACTGGTGTTGGTGACTGACTGACTGCTAGTGACTGGATATGAGCCTAGAAGATGGACAATAATCTTAGGAACAAATTACTATAAAAATTTAACTTATGCAGGAAATGTCTAACAAAATCTAATTTCCAGAATTAGTTATTACAGTATTAGACACGAGTTATACTGAGGTAATTTTTGACCATATAAACACAGGACACCCACAGTCACACTGACCTGAAGTGAGGAGCTGAGCGAGCAGGGCCGAGCCTGCAGACGTGTTGGCTGCCTGCACCGACACGAGGGATGTCCGGCCGCCCTGTACGGTGACTGTGGCGGAGGACGGCGCGAGATGAGGAAGAGTCGTGGCGGTGACGGAGCTGATGGCGATGCTGGAGTGAGGGAGAGACGTGACAGGTACCGTGATCACCTGGTGGGGCGCCAACGATGGTGATCCCACCAGTCCACCATTGCTGCTGCTGCTGCTGCTGCTGCTGCTGCTGCTGCTGCTGCTGCTGCTGCCCCCTGAGCTGTAGGATCTCCGCCGTGGTAGAGGCTGTTGGACAACGAGTAACACGTCACGCATCTGAAATTTCCTTTAATCCTCGACCCATAAACGGAGGCTAAGAATTCCCTACTGTGACCCCACTTGTGCACAAAAATGGAACACAAGGAACAAGAAACAAATAAAACACAAGAAAACATTAACTAACGATGGCTGCTGTCCGTACATATAAATCCCACTGACGATGACCGCCATTTCAGAGTTAAACGACGACCATCACCAGAGCAAGTTTCGTGTTTCTCGTGTTCTATTTTTGCACACGTGGGAGCACAGTAGGGAATCCTAAACCACCATTTCAGGATTAGCAGCTAAGAAACACTAAGTGAAACACAAAATTAATCTTAACATATCTGAGGACTAACCTGACACAAGTGAAATATACATAACTGAAAAAATGAATAAAATACTTGAAGGAGACAAACTGTGGGGTTAGGGGTGTAAACGTTAGGAACCCTGCCACTTACTTTACACAAGTTGATAAGTTAATAATGTCTCTACAGGTATTTACCATCCTCGTAAGTGTATCACGAGTTCAAACCCCAGATAGATGGTGTGTTATCCAGTGTGACCTGACCAAACATGGCAGGTCTTCTCCAAGTACAGTACAGTACTACACTTTCCTCCTGTACTAACACTGTACCATGGAGGATGGTCCTCACTACCAAACATGGCAGGTCTTCTCCAAGTACAGTACAGTACTACACTTTCCTCCTGTACTAGCACTGTACCATGGAGGATGGTCCTTACTACCAAACATGGCAGGTCTTCTCCAAGTACAGTACAGTACTACACTTTCCTCCTGTACTAACACTGTACCATGGAGGATGGTCCTCACTACCAAACATGGCAGGTCTTCTCCAGGTACAGTACAGTACTACACTTTCCTCCTGTATTAACACTGTACCATGGAGGATGGTCCTCACTACCAAACATGGCAGGTCTTCTCCAAGTACAGTACAGTACTACACTTTCCTCCTGTATTAACACTGTACCATGGAGGATGGTCCTCACTACCAAACAACTACAGTATATTTAAAGAGTTAAGTCACTGTACACAAAGGCTTCAGTGATCATACTCAAATGGTTAAGCTACCACAGTGAATCAGTTAAAAGCCATAATCATCCACTGTACTAAACTCCACACAGACTGACTCGGGATACAACTGAGCAATCCACAATTTTCACATTTAATTTATATCATATGAACAGTCTGGTCTTCCTCCAGTCAATGGCTCAATAACTGAAACAGTTTATTTAGAGAAGGAATACAGTAACTAAGTGAAAATAACAACAGTATTGATGTGACTGTGGCCAAGTGAGAGCCTAAACCCTGGCACCTGATATTATATTTAGTGTACCTGTACTATGCAGTCACCCATTAAAGACCTGTCGTCTCTCCTCCTGAACCATGAACCCTGAAATTCAGACTCATGAACCAGAAGCCTTTATGGACAGAGTAATGCTTCGGGTTCACAAGTTTGAATCTTGAGGTTCATGGTCGAGAAGAAGAAGTGAAAGGAGTTTTATGGGTGACTGTACCTTGGGTTTGGTGAATCTGTGAACCATACACCAAGAGCCTTATAATCTAACACTTAACACAGAATCTTCTCGGGTGTTTATCTCTGACAAACACGGGGCAAAGTACCGTACTGTTTCTAGATAATGGTTCACCTCAACATTAACCATCCTATAACTAATCTAACCTGATGCTACCCTAACATAACCTTAGACTATTTCACCTACCCTAACTGAACCTAACCTAATGCTAACAACAATTTACCCTAACATAACCTCAACCTATTTCACTACCCAAATATACCCAACCCCCATCCTAACCTAACCAACCCTAATTTTCCCTACCCTATCCGAATCAGCCCTACATTGATCCTAACCTAACCTAACCCCCAGGCAATGTTAGGGTGTTTAATAATCAGGTAAAATAATGTGAAGTGTCTAATCCTAAGGTGAATCAAGATGAACTTTGAACTTATTAAAGTTCACCTGTTAAGTTAATTACAAAGTTTAACCCCTGGTGAAGTAAGTTAGTGGTGGTGGCTAGTGGTGGTAGTAGTTACTGGTATGAAATGGTGGTTGCTATGGGTGGTGGGGAGGTGGTGGTTGCTATAGATGGTAGTGGTAAGTAATGGTGGTTGTTTGGGTGGAACCTGCTGTCCACACTATCTGAAGGCATGATGATACAGCAGTAGTGTTGTGGTGGTGTGGTGGTGGTGGTAGTGGGTGGTGGTAGCGTAGTAGTGGTGGTGGTGGCTATAAGGATAGGTTGGAGGCTATAATTTAAAAAAAAGTAGTAGTAGTAGGTATGGGACTAACCAATGCAGAGGAGATTGCTGCCACCGAACATCAAAATTCACTTAAGCTCACGGCAGCCCTCACGGACCACATAATAGCCCAGAATGCAACAGGGGAGGTGGATACCAGTGAAGTAAACAAGATTCGTAGGTCCATTACGACAGAACGACAGCACTGCCAAAATGAAAAGTTGCAGCAACTGTTGCTGCAGGTACCAGAAAATTAGAAAAAAAAGTAGCTATAGCGCAGGAGGTGGGCGCCTCGAACTGGTTAACTACGTTACCGATAAGGGCAAATGGTTTCAGTCTAAATAAACAAGAATTTACAGATGCCATTGCTCTAAGGTGACAGTGAGATCTTCCAACATAGGACTTCAAACACATCTAACGAAGCCCGTGTTGACGTCAGTGCTCAAGGATTCTGGACGCGGGGACAGCGAGCTTTCTTCGACATCAGGATTTTTTATCCCATGGCCGCATATCACCGTAACCTAGCTCTCGATGCTGCACACAGGAGGAACGAGAACGACAAGATAAGGGCATATGGGGAGAGAATACAAAATGTTGATCAAGGCAGCTTCACTCCTCTAGTGTTCACAACCTCTGGTGGTATGGGACCAAGTGCAAGATGTTTCTACGCCAGACTCGCGGAGGTGATCTCCGAACAGAAGCAGCAGCCCAGAAGTTATGTTACAGCCTGGATGAGATGTCAACTGTCTTTCTCTCTCCTTTGGTCGGCTTTGCTCTGCCTCAGGGGAACGAGAGCTTCTGCCCCAATGCCGACAACTGCTGCACATATTGACTATGAGGCTACAGTCAATAGTAGTAGTAGTAGTAGTAGTAGTAGTAGAGTGGAATGCACTGTAGTGGAGTACACAGTGATTACGGCAATCATTCATGTGATAACGAAGGTAGATAGACAGGCGGACAGACAGATATACAGATAGAAACATAGACAGAAATACATACAAACAGACATACAAGCTTATATAGATAAATAGACAGACAGACAAACATATAGATAGACAGATATAACAGTTACAAGAAAGAAAATAAAGACAGACAGACAGAGAGTAATATTACTATACAAGTTCACACTGGTTCATCATGTAAACATGTACAGTACAGGTATACAACCAGTAAGGTGATGCCCACAGTCAGGTCAGCCACATACAGGTCAGGTCAGGTCAGGTCAGGTAATCTACCTATCTATCTATATCTATTTGTATATCAGTTTGTAATAATAATAATAATAATAATAATAATAATAATAATAATAATAATAATAATAAACGGTTTATTAATAGAGTTGCAGCCGGTGGCTGAAAATATACAAACTTACATTTGATTTAGACATAATGATATGCGTTGAATACATTTGCAGCGCTGTACAGTACATAAATCAGGAGTTGTTTATTATTTTAACAATAGATGGGATGGTGCTATTCTTATATCTATTGGTGCGGGCTCTTATGGGCTGAATTTTGTTGTAGTGGCGGACTGCATGAGGTGGGTGGGGGGCTGCCGGTGGCAGGAGGTGGCGATGACGAGGGTGGTGCATTAGTTGGCTGCCAAACCTTTCCAGTGCTTGGTGGTGGAGGTCACTGAGGGATGGCATTTCCAGGGTGGAGAGAGAATTGATGTAGCCGGAGTATTCTGCGCCGAGCATGATTCTGCAGGCCCTTTTCTGTACCTTCTCTAGCCGACGTTGTTGGGTGGAGTTGAGAGAAGACGACCAGGCTGGTGACTCATACGTTAGTTTGGGGAGAATAAAAGCATTGTAGATAGTCCTCAGCTCTGCCGTGGGTGTCCCAAGTGACCTAAGTCGCCGTAGCATGTAGAGACAGTACGAGGCTGCCTTGACTGTGTTATTTACATGGGCCTTCCAGTCCAGTTGTTGTCTATAGTTACACCCAGGAGTTTGGCAGACTGCACCAGCTGGAGAGGATGGGCACCCACTGTGACTGCTGGAGCTTGCACTGGAGTGGTGGCAGTATTGATGTGCATGACTATGGTTTTGGTGTGATTGATGGTGACCTTGTTCTACGTAGTCCATTCCTGTAGCCTGTCCAAGGTGCCTTGTAGCGATGAGTAGTCTGGTATAGTCTGGTGCGGTGTTGTCCACTGAAACCTCCACAGTGCAGTCATCCACGTACTTCCACCTGTGAGGAGTGTCCGATAGAGCGCCGTTGATCAGGATGAGTGAGGAAGCACAGTGGTCCCATCTTGGTCCCCTGGGGAACACCGCAGGTGAGGTGTTGGAATGTGGAGACTGAGCCCTGATACCTCGCTGCCTGACGACATCCACTCAAGAAATCAGTGAGCCATGAGACCAGGTTGGTGGGCAGTCCAAGTGCAATGGCCTTGTTGATAACAGTGCAGTGATCAACAAGGTCAAAGGCCTTCTTGAAGTCAACAAGGGCAACGGCCAGTGATGTCTTACGTTTCTGCAGGTTTTTGTGCAGAAAATCCAGAAAGCTCACTAAGCAGTGTGATGTAGAGGAGGTCCTCATATTGCCAAATTGCTGTGGATCAATTGACTGATAGATTCTGGCAAATGCCCACTCAAAAACAAAGTCCTCACAGAGTAGACTGGGTATGGGGGTAATGGCAACTGGCCTGAGGTCGTTAGGGGACTGTGGGGTGGTGACCTTGGGGATGGGGGTAACAAATGCGGTTTGTCTGCCTACCTACCTATCTGTGCTTATCAATATATCTGTCTGTCTGTTTGTCTACATCTGTCTACCTACCAACTGTCTGTCTACGTAAAAATGTATTACTGTATTACAATTTCCAAGACGAAGTAACTTGGTGAGCACTGAAGGCATAGTACAGAGGCAAGGACACAGAGAGAGGAGGGGGAAGAAGGGGGGTAGGGGGATAAGGGGGATAAGGGGGGAAGGAGGGTCTCACGTGGGTTCTCCAGGGGCCGGCACGTGCCTCCAGCTCCTCCACTGCCTGAACTACTGCCCCCCACATTACCCTCCTTCTCTTCCCCCTCATTCCTTCCACCACTACCGTCATCCAGCCTTACATCACCTTCCCTCCACTACCAGCAGTACCTCCTCCATCACTATCATCCAGCCCTCCTCCCTCCTCCACCCAATCCTCCCTCCCTCCGCCACAAACCAATCCTCCCTCCCTCCACCACTCACCAACCCTCCAACACCCTCCTTCACCACCAATGCCCCTGCAGCCTCGCCTCCTGCCGCACCCCCATCACCCTGCCCTCCCATTGGCCGCCACTGTCTCCCTCTCCACCGGGCAGACCAATCACAGCTCAAGGATAACTGGTTCTTCTCGTCCCCTGCCTGACTCTACATAACCTAAACGTCTTAACACACACACACACACACACACACACACACACACACACACACACACACACACACACACAGACAGACAGACAGACAGACAGACAGACAGACAGACAGACAGACAGACAGACAGACAGACAGACAGACAGACAGACATATAGATAGATCACCCCACACACACGTCTAAATTACATACATCGTGTGTGTGTTAGGACTGAGATGTGTGTCCTTCCAGCTTGTCCTTCATGGATTGTGTAAACTGTTTTGGTCCACACACACACACACACACACACACACACACACACACACACACACACACACACACACACACACACACACACACACACACACACACACACACACACACACACACACACACACACACACACACACACACACACACAGTGGATTAGATACAATGATTATCTTGAGTACGATGACTCAAGGGGTTAAGTCATCATGCTCAAGGGGTTATCATTGTACTCAAGAAGATACCCTAAATAGGTCCATATACTGAGGTCAGTTGGGGTCAGGTCAGATCAACACCCAGAGCGCTGACACCCCCCCTCCACCACCACAGCTGACACCCTCCTCCACAGCTGACACCCCCTCCATCACCACAGCTGACACCCTCCACCACCACAGCTGACACCCTCCTCCACAGCTGACACCTCCCTCCACCACCACTACTGACACCCCTCCACAGCTGACACCCCCTCCATCACCACAGCTGACACCTCCCTCCACCACCACAGCTGACACCCTCCTCCACAGCTGACACCTCCCTCCACCACCACTACTGACACCCTCCTCCACAGCTGACACCCTCCTCCACAGCTGACACCCCCCTCCACCACCACAGATGACACCTCATGACACTGCTTGTATGAAGTCAGCTTGCAGAAGGAATGGGCCCCCGACCTGATCTAACGAAACCCAACCAAACCTAACAAACCTCTAACCTAACCAAAGAAATAGGGCCAGTGATGATTAGGGTCAATTAGGAGTAAGGGGCCACCTGACCTACTGTGTCTGTGTGTGTGTGTGTGTGTGAGGTACACTTATATTGATTACTAAAATAAATAGCCACGATGCTATTAATTAACGACCATCCATCACCATGAACCACAACAACCACTACCATCACCACGTACTAGCTACCACCACTACCTAGCTACCACCACTACCACCCCTACTTACCTATCCACTACATTCACCTGTCTACCCACCACCATCTACCACAACCTACCACCATTACCACCCCTACCTACCTACCACCCCTACCTACCTATCCACTACATTCACCTATCTACCCACCACCGCCACCTACCACCATCTACCACAACTACCAGCACCTCATCACGTGATCATGTCCTCCTCGTCAACCTGAATTAATTCCACCGATGACCAATTATGTCAATTAATTATTCAACTTCCCTCAGCCGCTTGGTGGAATGTGGTTGAAGGGCCAGTTAGCCTGACAGACACACAGCCAGGCAGAGACAAAGCAACACACACACACACACACACACACAGCCAGGTAGCACAGACAACCAGGTAGACACACAGCCAGGTAGCCTACCAGTCAGGTGTGCAAACAGTGATGAACTGACGTGATAACATATCTAATCTGCCATCACTGAGCCCGATAGTGTGAGGGAGTGATGGTGGTGAGGATGGGAGGGAGGGAGGGAAGAAGAAAGAGTGGGAACAAGAGTAGGAAGCAGCGAGGAAGAGAAAGATGGAATGATCAGGGAGGAAGAGAACGAATGGTCAGACAGGTGGGGGTGAGATGGAGAATGATAATAAAGGAACAGTAGCCCAAGGAGGGAGGAGGCCACCACAACACTCACTTAACCTAACCAAACCGAACCTAAACTAAACTTCGATTCCTCACAGCTGCAGGTCAAATGGGTCCCAGTGCTAACCTATCCAATCATAACCTAATCTAACCACACACGCTGGGACATCTACCACCAAATAGGCTAGCACGACAGATGACAGAGAGAGAGAATTAAGGAGTCATTCTTGTGTGGACTGAACGCCCTCAGACACCCAGCCAAGGACAAATTCACCAGTGAGGCAAGACTTTACATTAAATAGATACTGAAAAAAAGCACTTATTACGACACACACACACCGGGTATATTATATATGTACCAGTTATATTATTTGTATATTTTCAGTGTTAGTTTGTTGGAGTTGTTAATAAACTTTTAATTAATACCGTATTATCACCCATGTGAAGAAAAAATGGAGTGTAATATACATTTTTGACGTGATTTTCGTGGTTCAATAAGATTTTGAAGTGATTTTCACGTTTCAGTAAAATTTTGTAATGATATTCATGTCTCAGGAAAATTTTGAATTGATATGTGTTTCAGTTAGATTTTGAGATGATGTTCGTGTTTTTGTAAGATTTGGAAGTGATTTTCGTGCTTCAGTTCAAAGTCTAACCGCTGGAAACAAGATCAGTCATAAGTATTGATCATCTTAGAAGCGTATAAGAGCTAGTTAGTTCCCAAGGACCTCCCCCCCTCTCTCCCGGGAAGTTTAATACCACAAGTAGTAACCTCTAGTTTTTGTGAGTGTTAGCGTCGTCTAGGCTCTGGCCGGCTTGGTGCAACACTGCCTTACCACTCCCACTGTCCTCAACTAACTATGGCGCAATAACTATCTAATGGCTTTGTTAGGCATCCTTGGTCAAATTGCCTTACTTTTTACCATTGTTTGTTTACCTGAACAATCTAGGTACATTGTTTATATACCTGTAATGTCTATGTATGCTGCCTACCTGCGTTGTCTATATACATACTGAACTGTATACCTGCACTGTCTATATACATACTGAACTGTATACCTGCACTGTCTATATACATACTGAACTGTATACCTGCACTGTCTATATACATACTGAACTGTATACCTGCACTGTCTATATACATACTGAACTGTATACCTGCACTGTCTATATACTGTACTGAACTGTATACCTGCACTGTCTATATACATACTGAACTGTATACCTGCACTGTCTATATACATACTGAACTGTATACCTGCGTTGTCTATATACATACTGAACTGTATACCTGCGTTGTCTATATACATACTGAACTGTATACCTGCACTGTCTATATACATACTGAACTGTATACCTGCACTGGTTCATATACCAGCCTGCAACTGTGTATACCTGCACCAGTCTTATATACATACTGAACTGTATACCTGCGTTGTCTATATACATACTGAACTGTATACCTGCACTGTCTATATACATACTGAACTGTATACCTGCACTGTCTATATACATACTGAACTGTATACCTGCGTTGTCTATATACATACTGAACTGTATACCTGCACTGTCTATATACATACTGAACTGTATACCTGCACTGTCTATATACTGTACATTGTTTGTACACCTGTCCTATCGCTGTACAGGTGAGGACAAAACTCCATGAACGCCTGGCATCATGTTTGGTTTATATCCAATAACGCCTCTTTCACCTCACCCAACCTAAGGACTTACATATGTTAGGAGTTAAATAGTGTTAAGTGTTCTGGCAGTTTGGTGACTCAGTTTATGTTGTGAACTTGTGGTGGTGACTTTACTGAATATCTGTCTAGCTAAATGGTGGAGGAGGGTAGTGGTGGAGGGAGGGGGAGGAGGGAGTGGGGAGGCAGTGTGGGGAGGAGGGGTGGTGGAGGAGGTGGTGGTGGTGGAGGTGTGCAGGTGAGGGAGGTGGTGTGGAGGAGGTGTAGTGGTGGAGGTGTAGTGGTGGAGGTGCAGTGTGTGGAGGGGGAGGGAGGGGAGGGAGGGAGGTGGGGGAGGGGAGGGAGGTAGGGGGAGGGGTGTGTAGGGGGAGGGAGGGGAGGGGTAGGGTGGGAGGGAGGGGAGGGGTGGGGGGAGGGGAGGGAGGTAGGGGGAGGGGAGGGGAGGGGTAGTGGGGGAGGGAGGGAGGGGTGGGTGGGTGGGAGGGAAGGGGTAGTAGGGGAGGGTGGGTGTAGGGTGGGAGGGAGGGGAGGGGTAGGGTGGAGGGAGGGAGGTAGGGTAGGGGAGGGGTGGTGGGGAGGGAGGTGTAGGGGTGGGAGGGTGATGTGTAGTGTGAGGTGTGTAGGTGGGAGGTGGAGGGAGGGGGAGAGGAGGGAGGGTAGGGGAGGGAGGGTAGTGGTGGAGGGAGGGAGGGTAGTGGTGGAGGGAGGGTGTGTAGAGGTGGAGAGAATATAGTGATGGAGGGAGGTTAGAGGCGGAGGGTGTGGTGGTGGAGGAAGTGAGGGAAAGTGGGTGGTGGTGGAGGGTGTTGGTATGCTGAAAGTGCGTAGTGGAGGGAGGTGTGGAGGGAGGGCCTAGTAACAGCGGTAGTGGTCATCATCAACCACGTGTTGATCACATGGTGGAAGAACACCACATTATGCCCCGCCCACCCCACCCCTTCTCCACCAACAAACCCCCCTCCTGCACCACCACATCCCTCCTTCTCCAACACCGTTAGACAACTCCAAACATTTCTTGGTAGTAATAATAACAAGTGTTATGGGTGAGGGTAACTTGTATTATTGATCTATGATAGTAGCGAGCGTCGCCGGTAATGTTCCCCTAGGCCGGTCATGTCTCCCCACCACGCACCCCACTGGACCCCGCCAAGCCCCGCCTCACGCCGGCCCCGCCCCCTCGGGTATATATACCACTCCGCGCGCAAGAAACGAATTTTATCGAATGTGCCGCCGACAAGTTTGGATACATGATAAAGTCTGGTGGTTGTGTGAGGGCGGGCCTCGGCCGCCTGTTGCAGGAACTGCTGTCTCTCGCCGCCGTCTGGGGAGGAGTTGCTGTCTACATACTCACCATCTTTCCCCCACAGGCCTCTCACACCGTACCCGCTGTGGCTCGCCAGGTTCCTGACGGTGGAGAAGCCGCTTCTACCCCTCCCTTACAGCCACTTTCAGGGCCAGTGGCCACCCACCACAGCGGCCACACCTCCCCAGTGATAATAAACAGAAAACATTTTCAGGAGGACGACACGACGGTGGTGTGGAGGCCGCCACCTGGTGAGATAGTGTAGCCTCACCTTCCTCTACTGTACTGTACTGTGTTATACTATACTGTACTGTACTGTACTGTGTTATACTATACTGTACTGTACTGTGTTATACTATACTGTACTGTACTGTATTATACTGTACTGTACTGTACTGTACTATACTATACTGTACTGTACTGTGTTATACTGTACTGTACTGTATTATACTATACTATACTGTACTGTACTGTACTGTACTATACTATACTGTATTATACTGTACTGTACTGTATTATACTGTACTGTACTATACTGTATTATACTGTACTGTATTATATACTGTACTGTACTATACTGTATTATACTGTACTGTACTGTATTTTACTATACTGTACTGTATTATACTATACTCTACTGTATTATACTGTACTGTACTGTATTTTACTATACTGTACTGTACTGTATTTTACTATACTGTACTGTACTGTACTGACCATTGTACTGTTGTCTGTCTGTCTCGTGTGTGTGTGATAGAGGAGACACATAACTTACCTTAGGGATGATGAAGGGATTGTCATGATGAATGTGTGGCGCCTGTTGTTGGGTGGTGAGTTCATGCTGACTGTGGCTGCGGATGAATGATCTGGGTGCTGCCTGGTGCTGCTGCTGTGGGGAAGCTGGAGACTGTTGCTGCAGCGGCGTGTGAGGTGGAGTGTGGGGCTGCTGCAGCTGAGGAGGAGTAGGTGGCTGCTGCAGCTGTGGCGGAGTTGGTGGCTGCTGAAGGTGTATCGCCTGCTGGGGCTGCGAGGACAAGAGGGGCGTCCTCACTATGGAGCTCTGATAGGGTACAGGCGGCGACTGAGCAGGAAGGTTAACCAACTGCTGCTGCTGCTGCTGCTGCTGCTGTTGCTGCTGCTGTTGTTGTTGTTGTTGCTGCTGTTGCTGCTGTTGCTGTTGCTGCTGCTGCTGCTGCTGCTGTTGCTGCCACAAGGTTGTTGTTGTTCCTGCTGCTGCTGTCTGTGCTGGAGACACTGACTCCCTGGAACACCTGCACAGCAGCTGCAGTGAGGGAGAGTTGGTGGGGGAGGAGGAAGGCTCGAGGAAGGAGGTGCCGGTGGTGACTCTAGCAGTATACTGTAGAGGGGACG
Source organism: Homarus americanus (assembly GCF_018991925.1). NCBI lineage: Eukaryota > Metazoa > Arthropoda > Malacostraca > Decapoda > Nephropidae > Homarus > Homarus americanus. The sequence continues at coordinate 5,882,713 of NW_024733231.1, forward strand.
AAGAGGAGGAAGAGGTGGCTGGAGGAGGAGGTGGTGGTAACTCAGGAGTCTCACCAACCTCCGGCAGGAAATCTTCTTCGGGTACAGTAGACAGTACTCGACCAGCCAGCATCTCTGTAATGTTGAGTAAACCATTAATACACAATTTACCCCTCACTACACACACACACACGGAACACTTAATGTGTTATGTTGAGTTACAAATACCGACTGAAAGAAAGAGAAAGAGAAAGAGAGAGAGAGAGAGAGAGAGAGAGAATAAGGAGTCTGCAATAAGCCGGTTGGCCTGTGCATGGCAGCTCCTGCCGAGTTACTACCACTCTCTATCATCCATGAATCTATCTAGCCTCCTTTTGAAACTTCCAGAGTTCCCGCACTTACTACATAGTTGCTAAGCTTGTTCCACTCGTCCACCACCCTATTTGTGAACCAGTTCCTTCCTATCTCCCTCCTAAACCTAAACTTATCCAACTTAAATCCGTTGCTCCGAGTCCTATCCTGCTCGGCACACCCTTCGTTACATATCTCATAAGCCATAATAATAATGATCTTTCCATTCCAGCCGGTAATTCATGACAAACTCTCTTCATATAATCAATAAATAACAACAATTTGAAGACGTAAACAAAAATAAATACCTTCCATTGAGTCCAAATTCCTTTATGGTGTTTCAGTGTGTTAAAACCTTCCCTCCAAATCTGTGTTATAAGGTCTATTCGCCACTATCCTTATCTAGAGATTAGTTCATCCTTGTTTAGTCTATCCTTAAAACCATCCTTCTCTGCCTATCCTAAGTCTGTCCCCCCACACAGTCTATCCCAAATACAGGCTTTTCCTCCCTATCCGAAGTCTATCCTAACACTCGTAACCTTTCCACCATCCCTGTCTATCCTAACACACAGCCTAGCCTTTTAACCATCTTAGTCTATCCCCAAAACACAGCCTCTTCCTCCCTATCCCCCCCCCCATCCTCAATTACCTCAATACAATCCCAAGGAGAATTTACCATTAAAAATCAATGTTTATTTTACTATGGCAGTTACCCTGATAATAATAATGAGAGAGAGAGAGAGAGAGAGAGAGAGAGAGAGAGAGAGAGAGAGAGAGTATTGATAGTAAAGTATTCTTGCTAACCTGGTAATAATTTCTCTAGTTCTAAACAGTTCACAGTGATGCCAGAACAAAATGGCCACCTCTTCCATCGTGTTTAGTAACATTTCTTAAAGATATAGGTTCTAATGTGGGTTTCCTTTGATACATTCTGAAGAAGGTTAATAAATTTTCCTTTTGTTTGTTTTTTGTTATATAATTCGGTAATAATTTTAACAGACGACCCGCTAAGTTAACAAGACAGACAGACGGTGGCACCCGGGTTTGGTTAGGTTAAATTTAGTTTCTTATTTACCCCAGTTTTAGTTAAATCTTCTCGGTTAACTGTTAAAAATATCTGTATTCTTAGATCCAAAGAGTTTAAGGAGGAGGATGAGGTGGTGATGTATGGTGATGTGTAGTGATGTATGGTGCTGTTTAGTTATGTGTGGTGCTGTGTGGTGACGTGTGATGGTGTGTAAGTTACAGTATACGTCAGGGATGGTTACCAAGGGAGGGGACGTGAGAGTATATTGTGTTAGTCTTAAGAGCCCCCAGTCGATGAGACACCAGGAGCTAAGTGTATGTGAAACAGGTGACTAATTTGGGCTGCTCTGAGTGGCTATGTGTGGAGTGAGAGGACCTGGCTGCTCTGAGTGACAGTGTGCGGGGGTAAAAGGTCCTGGCTGCTCTGATTGGTAGGATGTACTGGTTACTCTGAGTGCCAGTGTGTGGGGTGAGAGGTCCTGGCTGCTCTGAGTGGCAGGAGGTACCGGTACTAGCTGTTCTGATTGGCAATGTGTAAGGCAGAAGGAGGTACTGGTAATAGTCGCTCTGTGTGGCAGTGAGTGAGTAACGTGTAGTGAGCCATTGTGTAGTGGTGGAGGAGGGCCGAGGAGCCTAGTGATGACCGCCACTCAGAAGGAGGGTGACGGAGAGGCAGCAGAAGAATGAAAGAGTTGTCGTGAGAAAATATAGGGGGCGTGTGTGGGGTATGGGGGGAGAGGGAGAGAGAGAGAGAAAGAGAGAGAGAGAGAGAGAGAGAGAGAGAGAGAGAGAGATGCGGTGTGAGTTTCCTGGCCGTCACCGAGGTACTGTGAGGACCTCCGCGTACTTGTGGCAGGATTTACTTACGATAGCCAGGGTATCCCGGGTATAAATAGGTGTGCATGCTGTCTCTCTCTCACGGATGCTGCCTCTTAGACAAGTCTCATCTGTCCTCTTACGTTTTCTCTAAGACTTTTTTTGTTTGTTTTTCAAGAGTTTCTGGCTACGGTTTAGTGAGTTCTTTTGGGTGCACAGTTAACCAATCTGCGAACACGTATCACGAGAGAGTCAATATATGGATCAATACTAAAGTGTCCTAGTATAGAAGGTACAGTACTGGGGGTACGGTAAGGCGGATACAAAAGGTTCTGTCGCGAGCTACAGTTTTCGAGGTGGCTGGGCTGACTGGAGCGATAGGGCGCGGCGCGGGGTACCAAGTCCAGCCGTGCGCGGAGCCCTCCGATGTGTGTGCTCGTTGTCAGCACCCGAGTGAAGGGGCTTCCCCACCACCACCACCTCCGCCGCCGCCACACACACACCAGCCACCACCAAACTTTCTGGTACACGACGAAATCTTGTGACAACTTGCTCTCACTCAGGTACACCAGCCGTCCTGCTTCTTGATTGGCGTACAACCTAGCCGCTCCTAATCCTGATTGGTCACTTTCTACCCCCTCTTATCTTATTGGCTCTCTTGGAATGTATCTTCAAGCTCATTGGTCAGTCTCTGTTTAGGTTTCCACAATACACTGACGCCTTCAACAAGAAATTAACGATAAAAATTACTACATTAACATCTGCTCTTCAACGAACTCGCGGCCGTCCAAAACTATAACCTAACCTCACCCAGTGTTATAATATCTAACAAAACAAACAATGCAGCTGTGTGTGTGTGTGTGTGATAACAAGTGTATATAAGAAAGACCACCAACACGATGCTCAGAATAACTTATAATACCAACAACAACAATCATTTGTTCACCTGCGTGGTCTGTGAATGAACTGTATACTGTACATACACACTGAACTGTATACCTGCACTGTCTACATACATGCCAAACCAACTGCAAACATGTATGGTTTAATAATAACAACAACAACAACAATAAGGCAGGAACTGAACACTGTGACCCATCAGAGATAAAACACAACGAGGTGACAAGTGTACAATAATCACCCATTACACGCCCTTATTATCTACTATGGTATTTAATCTTCACTAATGACTAACTTCATTTATAGTTTTATAAATGTTTGCTGAGATTAGGTTAAGTGAGGTAAGGTAAGAAAACGTTAATTAGTTAGGCTATGGTCAGGTCAGGTCATCATATGTCATCACTGTCGTCACATCTGCCTCAACACTCCACCAAGTTGTGTAAAAGGAAGTGAAGAAATTGGTAATAAGATATAAACGGAGAATAAAAGAAGAATAAGACATAACCAAGAAAGGTAACAATTTATAAGTAATCAGATAACAGAGAATGGCGTCTGATTTACTGATGACAATAACCACTTATAACACTATCTCTCTCTATCTCATTCGGTATCTCTTTTTATATACCAATTATTTCTCTAATATTTAAATCCCATGATAGGTTGGTAGTTATCTAGAAGCTATCAACGTAATAATAATACCTGAGATAATTCAGGCGTCTATAATTCAGGCGTCCATAATTCAGGCGCGTCTATAATTCAGGCGTCTATAATTCAGGCGTCTATAATTCAGGCGTCTATAATTCAGGCGTCTATAATCCAGGCATCCATAATTCAGGCGTTCCAAATTCAGGCGTCCATAATTCAGCGTCCATAATCTGGTAGGTCTATAATTCAGGCGTCTATAATCCAGGCGTCCATATTCAGGCGTCTATAATTCAGGCGTCCTATAATTCAGGCGTCTATAATTCAGGCTATAATCTGCCATAAATTCAGGCGTCTATAATTCAGGCGTCCAATTTAGGCGTCCATAATTCAGGCGTCTATAATTCAGGCGTCTATAATTCAGGCGTCCATAATTCAGGCGTCTATAATTCAGGCGTCTATAATCACGTCCATAATTCAGGCGTCTATAATTCAGGCGTCTATAATCAGGCGTCTATAATTCAGGCGTCCATAATTCAGGCGTCCATAATTCAGGCGTCCATAATTCAGGCGTCCATAATTCAGGCGTCTATAATTCAGGCGTCTATAATTCAGGCGTCTATAATTCAGGCGTCTATACATGTCAGTGAGTCCCCAGGCCACTAGATATAGGTTTTGTGGTGCCCGGTCAAACAACACGCCTCTACACTATTTATATCAGTCCTTGGTCAGGCAAAGGTCAAAGGGTAATGCTTCATATTTAATCATTTGGGCAAAATGTTGTAGTTAGGTTAGTTTTGGTTAGAGTAGTGTTAGGTTAGGTTATTCATTCTCTGATTCTTACACTCATACACACATACCCTCTCCCTCTCTCTCTGATTCCTACACTCATTCATATATTCTCTCTCTCCTTCCCTAAACCCATTCTTCCCCACCCATCCTCCTACCCCCAAATTAACCTCCCTCCCTATTTACCCCCCGGGCATTAGGAACCTTGACTACAGAGACAGGTTAAAGCATCTTAATTTGCACTCCCTCGAGAGACGTAGAGTGAGGGGCGATATGGTAGAGGTGTATAAATGGAAGTCAGGGCTAAACAAAGGGGACATAACAAATGTACTCAAACTATCCAACCAGGAGCGAACTCGTAACAATGGTTTTAGATTAGTTAAATTTAGATTTAGGAGCGAAATAGGTAAACACTGGTTTGGAAATAGAGTAGTGGATGACTGGAACAAGTTACCAAACATCACCATTAACTCTAACAGGCTGGATAGCTTCAAACACAGGTTGGATGGATATATGAGCAATAGGGCTGGTGTAAACGGGACGCTCCAGTATGGGCCAACAGGCGCTGCAGTTTCTCCATTCTTATTATTGATTCCTCCACCCTATTCCCCAATTATCTCACCCCATCCTCCTTCCCCCCACCTCACTCCTTCCTCTCTCCCACTCCTCCTCCTGCCTCTCACCCCACCCCCCTCCCTTACCCCCGTCTCACAGCTAGGAGACACATTATACAAGGGAAGGGGGAAGGAGGGATAGAGAGCAAGTTCACTGGCCAGCCCATACACAGAACACGTGGAACCTAACCAAGGGTGTCTGGGTGTAGTAGTGTGTGTTATCGGGGTCCACACACAACATACAAACTCTGATATTCAATGAGAGAGAGAACAGGAAGGTCACCCACAAGAATATAAGGGAAACACACCAACCAGTTACCCACCAAAAAATCAACCCAAAACTTGACCCATATTTAGAGTATAGTGTGTAAACCCTTAGTTCCGGTTCTTTAAGGCTCTCGTATGTATGTATGTATGTATCTTTGTGATAATACACACACAAGGAAAAGCGTCCAGTTAGAAGCTAGTAATAATGCAATGTTTTTTTCCTGTGTTTGACCTTGTACACACACACACACACACACACACACACACACACACACACACACACACACACACACACACACACACACACACACACACACACACACACACACACACACACACAACACACACACACACACACACACACAAAGATCACTTTTCTGCTTACGCAATAAAACATTAACATTAATTTAGTTAACATTTAAGTATGTGTCTGCGAGTTTGTTTCTGTTAGGTTAAATTAGGTAAGGTTTACACTATGATACAAGAACTGTCTGTCTCTGTGTGTGTGTCAGGAGGTACTCGGTAGTCTGAACTAACCCAGTCAGTAATTGGTTTAGATTTGGGAGTTGACTTGATCCTCTCTCTCTCTCTCTTCAACTTGTTGCCAGATGATGATGAACAAGTGTCGCCATTCCTTCTGGCTCAATCAACACACACACACACACACACAGTACATAGGCTATATAAACATGCATGCATACATACGTCTGTTTGTCTGTATCTCATTTTCTCGCCCAAAACATAGGATTTTCACGAAACAAAATTCCAATAACAATAATAATAACAATGAGCCCTGAGCCCCTTTGAGGTAGATAACGAAGTATTTTATATAACCTGCATTGCCCCCACTTTATAATACGGCTATCGGCTAACACTGTAATATTTCATTCATATAATAAAAGGGTAACTGCATATTGAGAGAGAGAGAGAGAGAGAGAGAGAGAGAGAGAGAGAGAGAGAGAGAGATTATAACCCTACCCTTCTCTCACCTCTCTCACTACCCTTTCACGACTCGATAAAATATTATGCAGCATTCCACCCTCTCACCTCCCTTCTGTAAACACAAACATCAAAGGATTCACAAACATCGGTAATGTGGGGAATGGAAGGGTAGGGAAGGGATGAAGGGAGAGAAGGGGATGAAGAAGGTGGGAGGGGGGATGAAGGGGTAGGGGAGGGGGATGAAGGAGGAAGGTGGGGAGGGGATGAAGGGGAGGGGAGGGGGATGGAAGGTGGGGAGGGGGATGGAAGGGTGGGAGGGGATGGTGGGGAGGGGGATGAAGGTGGGGAGGGGAGAAGGGTGGGGGAGGGGGATGAAGGGTGGGGAGGGGATGAAGGTGGGAGGGGGATGGGGAGGGGATGGGGAGGGGGGGATGAAGGGGTGGGAGGGGATGGGGAGGGGGGATGGAAGGTGGGAGGGGGATGGAAGGGTGAGGGGGATGGAAGGGTGGGGAGGGGATGGGGAGGGGATGAAGGGGTGGGGAGGGGGATGGAAGGGTGAGGGGATGGGGGTGGGGAGGGGATGAAGGGTGGGGAGGGGGATGGGAGGGTGGGGAGGGGAGAGGGATGGAAGGTGGGGGAGGGGGATGAGGGGGGATGAAGGTGGAGGGGGATGAAGGGTGGGGGGGATGGAGGGGTGGGGAGGGGATGGAAGGGAGGGGAAGGATGGAGGGGTGGGGAGGGGGATGGAAGGTGGGGAAGGGGGAAGGGGAGGGGGATGAAGGTGGGGAGGGGGGATGAAGGTGAGGGGGATGGAAGGGGTGGGAGGGGATGGAAGGGTGGGGAGGGGATGAAGGGTGGGGAGGGGGATGGGAGGGGATGAAGGGGAAGGGGATGGAGGGGTGGGAGGGGATGGAAGGGTGGGAGGGGATGAAGGGTGGGGAGGGGATGAAGGTGGGGATGAAGGGGTGGGGAGGGGATGGAAGGGTGGGGAGGGGATGGAAGGGAGGGGAGGGGATGGAAGAGGAAGGGGATGAAGGGGTGATGAAGGTGAGGGGATGGAAGGTGGGGAGGGATGGAAGGGTGGGAGGATGAAGGTGGGAGGATGAAGGAGGGGAGGGGATGAAGGATAGGAAGGGGGATGGAAGGAGGATGGGAAGGGTGGGAGGGGATGGAAGGGAGGAGGGGATGGAGGGGTGGGGAGGATGGAGGGGTGGGGAAGGGGATGAAAGGGTGGGGAGGGGGATGGAGGGGTGGGAGGATGGAGGTGGGGAGGGGGATGGAGGGGTGGGGAGGGGATGGAAGGGGGAGGGAGGGGGGGATGGGTGGGGATGGAAGGGTGGGGGGTGGGAAGGGTGGGGAGGGATGGAGGGTAGGGGAGGGGGATGGAGGGGTGGGGAGGGGATTGAAGGGTGGGGGAGGGGATGGAAAGGAGGGAGGGGATGGAGGGGTGGGGAGGGGATGAAGGTAGGGAAGGGGATGGAAGGGGTGGGGGGGGTGGGAAGGGTGGGGAGGGGGGATGGAGGGGTGGGGAGGGGATGGAGGTGGGGAGGGGGAGGGAGGCAGGGAGGGGGGAGAAGGGTAGGGGAGGGGGATGGAGGGGTAGGGAGGGGGGGATGGAGGGGTAGGAGGGGGATGGGAGGGGTAGGGAGGGGATGGAGGGGTAGGGAGGGGATGGGAGGGGAGGGGGATGAAGGTAGGGAGGGGATGGAGGGGTGAGGGGATGGAAGGGTGGGGGAGGGGGATGAAGGTGGGGAGGGGGATGAAGGGGTGGGGAGGGGGATGGAGGGTGGGGAGGGGATGAAGGGTGGGGAGGGGATGGAGGTGGGAGGGGATGGAGGGGTGGGGAGGGGGATGGAGGTAGGAGGGGATGGAGGGGTAGGAGGGGATGGAGGTAGGGAGGGGGATGAAGGGTGATGAAGGTAAGGGATGAATAAGGGGATGGAAGTGGGAGGGGGATGGAGGTAGGGAGGGGGATGGAGGGGTAGGAGGGGATGGAAGCAGCCGTATCAGCTCTACAAGACAGTCTGCAAGCAATATATCTTAGCAGACTGAAGCAACTCAAACATGCAACACTGGCAATCTGTGAGTCCTACCTCCACACTACACCATCACTGGGACCCTTCATCCTCACCATCACACTACACCCTCTCCACCAACACACTACACCCTCTCCACCATCCATACCTAATAAAACATACACTATCCTACCATAACCTAACCATGTTGTATCTAGTTAAGGTAGTCTCAGTGTTAATTCGAATGACACAATAATTTAGTGTTTTATACTAAGTTAAATATATTCTTGCATCATTAGTTAAGAGGACCTTTGTGGAAGACCTTGATCTAATAACTCGCCCCACCCTGCTTCACTTTACCCCGCCCCATAGACTGCTCTGAATCTCTCGTGTGTGTGTGTGTGTGTGTGTGTGTGTGTGTGTGTGTGTGTGTGTGTGTGTGTGTGTGTGTGTGTGTGTGTGTGTGTGTGTGTGTGTGTGTGTGTGTGTGTGTGTGTGTGTGTGTGTGTGTGTGTGTGTGTGTGTGTGTGTGTGTGTGTGTGTGTGTGTCTGTGTGTGTGTGTGTGTGTGTCTGTGTGTGTGTGTGTGTGTGTGTGTGTGTGTGTGTGTGTGTGTGTGTGTGTGTGTGTGTGTGTGTGTGTGGGGTGTGTGTGTGTGGGGTTAACCTTTTGACAGCAGTGTTGAGTTGGGTTGGTTGATGTTGTAAAAAAGTGGGAACTGTTAGTATAGTACCAGATGTACAGTATATCTTGTTAAAATATTATACACTTTACTGTCACTTTCTACACTTGTGTTACCACTCATGACCATCTTCCCTACCCTAACCAACCCCACCTACCCTAACCTTAAAATATCTTCATAATACAGAATGACCATAAAACTGACGCATCAATTAATATCACCTCTTCAGCGTGTGACCAGAAAGTTTTATAACACGCGGGACTGTTATATTGTACTGTTTTATTACCACAAGGACTGTTCTGTACTGTGGTGTGTGTTATAGATAAACCCTTTTTTATTATTGTTACTATTATCAGTGTTGTTGTTTGTTTATTGTTATTATACTGTACATTCGCCACTTATGGTTTTCAAGGTCACTTTATTGTTTATGTTATTCTGGATGTACAAAGACAAAAGTCGTGTCGCGGTTTTGTCCAAAGATTAAATATAACCCGTGAAACATTATGAGAGCCCCCTACCACAAGGCAGAGCGGACCAAAAGGTTAGCTCTTCGGCACATGTTTCGCTAAATTTTACGACACGACTTTTGTCTTTCATTGTACATTAAATTTTCTTCAAAGTCTCAATATATGTTCTCCTAGACATACTAATTAAGGATCTGTCATCCACAGTTTAATATCTGTATAATTACTTGTCCAAATGACCATCTCAAAAATTTTAATTAGTTTTACAACGTAAATTACTCTCCACCAATGACACAGATTTGTTGTGACTGAAGAGGATTTCCCAGAGTTGTAAGTACAGTACAGTACAGTACAGTATACCAAAAATTTGTGTAAGTGAAGAACACTGGACAAAGATAAACCATAACCTTTTCTTAATCCTCAGCCCACACGTTTTTAACCCAAACTTAACATTACAGTGTTCTTATTTCATCACTAAAATACTTAATTATCAGGATAAACATCCACCATTACTTTTGTGCTTAAAACTATTTAAAATCATTAAGAAAAACAAAAACTTACTAATGGCATCCGCTCCTGGGCAACTTTCGCACAAAACTAATTCATATTTTGTTTATCTTAAATCTCTGGGTTTTCATTGGATGTCCTTTCTCAAATGGTGGAATCATCATTGTCGTTAGGTGTGACTGGGATCAAGGTTAGGTTAGGTTAGGTTAGGGTATGTCAAGACAACAAACTTACTCAACAAAGTTCTTATACTGTACTAAAGTTTCAACTCACCACAACAGGTTCCCCATAAAAGAAGCTTGAACTCACATCAACAAAGTTCCCCATACTTAAAATTTTAACGAAAAAAATAACTCTCATGTAAAATAATGTTTCAACTCATCAGACAAATAACACACAAACGTTCTTTTACAGCTTCACACACACACACACACATACCGAGTCATTATTTTATTCAATAACGCTAAATAATTATACAGTACAGTACTATATTCTAAAACGTGCAATTAACAGTAAACCTAAAAATTATCAGATTTTATTCCTCTCCATCTTTAGGTTCTTGCTGATCACACGTCCTAAAGTACAGTAAACATTTAAGGTACAATAACAAACCTGTACCTCTTGAGAGTGATCCATGAACAAGTAAGAATGGACTGATTTAATGAGACCTGATGATTGACAAGAGCCATCATGAACTACTAAGGCTGGATGTGAAGGGACGGTACTCAGGCCTATGAGAGAAAACGTTAGACTAATGATGATGATGGTGATGTTTTCTATAGTCTGGTGGAGGAACATTACCTTCTACACTCAGTCACTTCACCATCACCGTGATGGTCCTCACCTCTGTCATGACCAACTGGTAATGATGGTCAGATAAAGAAGAATTAGAATATGTCTGGAGCTATGATCCTGACCTACAGTAGAGGTGATTGTAATGAGATTTAATCCTTAACTGAACAAAAGTAAGTGCCATTGTATTATGTTTTCGTCTCGTTTTCTGTAACTGTTTTAGTCAGTCAAAATTTCCTTAATTCAAACATCACCAAAAAGATTCTTAAGACCTTCACTACAGGGACACCATTTTAATATTTTACTGTATTTGCTCAACACCTGAAGAGTTTACTCAGCAGAGAGGGGACTCCATACATAAGTGGTTAAATACTGTCCTGTAAAAGACAACCACTATTGTAGGTTTCCGTATCTTGTTTTCTGTAGCTCTTTTAGCCTATCAAAACTTCCTCGACTCAAACAATGACACCAAGAGGGAATTTTCTACAATGTGTGAAGTCAGCAGAGAGTCCCGGGAAGGGTACAGTGTGTGAGAAATACCTGACACATTCACAAGGCTGATGACCCACCTGAGTGTCAGTTACTTCTCGTCCATCCTGTGTAAAGATGATCATCTCAAGTCTGACCTAAACCCAGGAACTACATTATATGGCTGGTATGTCCATACCCTCAACAAACTGGCCAACAGATCTACTTTTAATAAATCAATTTATCATTTCACCAGTTATCAGCTTACTGGATGTTTAGGCAGTTGTTCTGTTCTTTGTACCTTTGTTATGACCTTTATTGTCCAGTGTTTGTACAAGAGGAAAGTGTAGTACCCAGAAAAACATGCTATGTTTGGTAGAGCCAAACTGGATAACACTCTCCCTTCTCATATCTGTCCCAGGCTAGGGACTGAAACCAGGACACAGTCACCAGAGATGCACCACCAACACTGTATTAATCCACTCCAAGAGTGTCACAAGAACAGCTTAAGAAGATGATTCATCAACTACAGTATATTGCCAATATAGTCCAAATGTTGACGATAAAATATAATGTATACGACAAGAAAAACATTAATAGAGACAAAGCCTCTCTAATTTATGAAGGCAGATGGGCAGGTAGTGTTTGGTTACCTTAGGGACGAGCAACTCTGTCTTACCAGCAGTGGGTTGGTGTGAGGAAGGACATCCAGCCATAAAACTTTGCTTCAACATGCCTGATGGTAACCAGAGCTGTACACAGCCCCTAGTCTCTGATGCATTTTCTGGACTGATGCCCTGGGTGAAGGGGGGGGAGGAGGGAGGATCCTGCCATCAGGTAATCACAGCTAACCAACACAAGTGAGGAAACTAGCTATAAAATGTTGATGATAATGATGAACTTGTCTGTGATCTTAAGCTGCAGGTAACTCCTCCAACTGACAGTGTACAGTATAGGTTGTGTCAAGCTAATTGTTCTCTACTGAAAATAACTTCTAACTGTTGGGTCAGTTCTTTGTTATTACTGTTATAATCTTTATTACCCAGTGACTGTTCTTTAAGATGGCCATTAACCCCTTGTGTATAAAGGTCTCTCTGTGCTGAATAAAATCCTCTGGCGTTAATCAATACTCAAATAAAATGTTAAAAGTGGCGTCCCCGCAGTGAAGAGGTTCATGGAGATAGTCTATTAACCCCTCAGAGAGTAACCTGTACACAAGTGATATACAGAGAATAACAACACTGTAAGAGTGTCTGGTGTTAACATTTAAAAAGAAACTGAAATATTAATGATGAAAGTCTTGTAACAGAGTTGAAGATGATTACATTAATATACTGTAGTGACTTATAACACCTACATACAGGTCCCCAGTTAATTGACAACACAGTGCAGGTGTGTCCATAAATTATTTGACCCATTTAGAAACTTCATAAGAACAAAAGTATTATAGATTGGTTATATTACACTTGAAAACTAACTCTTAAACTTTTTAATAACCTGAAAAGTATTACAGACAGAACACAGTGCACACGTGGAGTCGAAGGCAGGAAAAATACTTATGAGTTGTTCGTCAAGTATAATAAAACCAATGTGTCGTACCCATCATGTTTTAGAGGCTAATAAGTTTTATAATCGGTCAAATAATTTATGGACATCCTGTACTGTACATTTATTAATAACACATCTTACAACTTAAACTGTGAAATTGTTAAAAAGTTCCTGTGAAACATCTGTACACACTAAAATTATGTGTTATATACAAGAACTTGTTGTGTATAGTGACTGTCCCATATAATGTAGTCACACTATACAGTGCTCTTCTCTTTCTCAGTTTTATCGTCTCCTACAGCGGGACTTTGATGATACTGTATCTAACATTCAGCAAAATGAGTCTTTTAATTATTACTAATGTCAAGAATTCTCAAGTCTGCACATTACATATGAAAAAAGCAGCAAGTGACCACACAAGTGTTTTTCTCAGATCTATTCCCCAAAGGCATCAACTGACCCCCGGCCAGAGATTGAAGATACTTGAAGCAAGATGATGTGGACTGATGGAGGCAGGAAGTACAGTACCACAGTGTATAACTCGGGAAAAACAAGTACAGTACTGTATGGGCAGTCTCTGAGTTATGAACGGGTTATGTTCCTGGACCCTGTTTGTAAGTTGATCTGTTCATAAGTCGTAACAGTGTTTATACCATAGGTCAGGTTAGGTTAAAACACAACCCTGCCCTTAAAAAACAACAATATCCCATACATAACAAACAATGTAGATACCTGCAAATAAAGTGATATTAAACAGATTAAGTTACAGTTACAAATATACTGGGTCTCATTAGTAAGTGCAGCTGTTGGTACGTCAGGTGTTCATAACTCGGGGATCGCCTGACGCTGGCGGAGTCACTTTTTTCGTTGACGCGTACAACACTGGCTGTACTATAGTATGGTGCCATTATGGTATATTAACAATGGCTGTACTGTAGTATGGTGCCATTATTGTTTATCTAAGCACGCACGTGCACACACACACACACACACACGGGTCAAGACGGGTCAGACGCACCTGGCGCTGCTCAGCAGCCACGTCAACTGAACCCTCCTCCCCACCGGAATATCAACAAGTTCTCGCCAGAAGTTACTATTTCATTTGGGAAAGGAATGGAACCAGTGTTGAATAGTGGTGAACAGTGCTTAAGTCAGTGAAAAACAACTCGGCAGTTGAGTCTGAGCCAAGCTAACCTTCACACAGTGAGGTCCCAGGTACCCAGTGATAATTCCCCTGAGACTCCACGATAGGGAGGGCTGGGACCACACCTCACCCACTTGAGTGAGTGAAGTCATGTGATTTCTCCACCAAATGATGCCCCTCATAACACCATCTGTGAGGGAATTACTATACCACATCAGGCCCCTCATACACCATCTGTGAGGGAATTACTAACATCAGGCCCCTCATAACACCATCCGTGAGGGAATTACTACACCACGTCAAGCCCCTCATAACACCACCTGTGAGGGAGTTACTACACTATGTGCCTGCTGTTCAACACCTCAGCTCACATGATCTACGTGTGTAAACATTAATCTGTATGTTCACTGTATATGTTCCTTCGCCTTTCTCTAATGAAGGCTTTTGTTAAACCACCAATGTATGTAATAAGTCATTTATGTCCAATGTATATTTTCAGCCTTCGGGCTGCAAACTTTTTCAATAAACCATTTATTATTATTATTATTATTACACACACACACACACACACACACACACACACACACATGATAAATAAAGTCTTCTTATTTATCTATAAATGTTAAAACTCTTAATACAAAGAAACCTATTGTTATTACAGTATCTTTTGTTCAGTTCTATTAATAAAGTTAAGAGTTTTGTCTACACTGACCAACTCTACACCGAATGGGTTAAAATTGTCAGTTTATTCAGATGATGTTATAATTATCCAGTAGTTGGTTGTTACTACAGATATACTCCAGCTGAACTGACTATAATACAGTACTTCCTAACTAGAGTTAGGTTAGGTTAGTGCTCTAGGAACTCATCTACCTCTCTAAACGGGGTATTGCTCTTATCCCAAGACTAAATCAGGGACGGATCCAGGAATATAAAAAGGAGTGGGGGTCCAAGAAGTTGTGGGTGGGAGAACATGGCGAGCGCAGCGAGCCCATCCATCTTGGGGGTTGAGGGGGGGGGGGACTGTAAGCCCCTCAGATTTATTTATATATTTTTTAAATCTAACCAATATCATGGGCATTTTGAGGCAATTTTGAAGCCATATCCACTTGATTAGGAAATATTCTGAGGTAAATAATAATTACTTTTTACTATACAAAAATGCCTGAGTACCAGGGCCAGATTCAGGGGTGGGCAAAGTGGGCAGCTGCCCAGGGGCCTCCACATGTTACAATATTTTATTTGTTTGTTTATTCATTTGGATTATTTTTATTTTCATTCTTTAAAATTCATGTTTATCTATTCCATCACGTAAAACTATGAACCGTGCTGGTCATTCATTAAAACTGCAGCTGAATGTTGTCAAGAAGCTATCTCATTTTTTTATTTTCTTGAGGCAATTTATGTGTTCTTCACAGCTTCTACACAACGTTATGCAATTCTTAGTGATTTATTGAAAACTGAAGCGTCTAGCCCGGTATCTGTGCCAAAGAGGATTTCCACAACAAGATGGTCCTGTCGGGCAGTTGCAGTGAAAGCAGTTGTCCAAGGTTATCTCCCAATCCGTGAAGCACTTGCTAAAATAGCTAGAGATGAAAATGAGACGAGCAAAACATGTTATGAAGCCAATGGTCTTCATGATAAGATGTGCAAGTTAGAGACTGCTATTTATGCTGTGTTTTGGCATGACATTCTTGGCAGAGTTGATGCAACAAGCCATGGATTGCAAGATCCTAAACTCGATTTGAACACAGCAGTAGCAATGCTGAAGTCCTTGGAATGGTTTGTACGAGAAAAAAGAGATTGCTTCCATGTTTATGAGAAACTGGGGATTATTCACAGACATGCAAGCGTCAACGTAATGTATGACTCAATCCATTGGATTATGGACGATCAGAAGAAGCAGCCCTCTCACAGGCAGAAAAATTTCGGGTTCAGAATTTCCTTCCAGCAATTGATCAGTTCCTGAGTTCACTGGATCAACGGTTAAAGGCCTATGAGGAAACCTGTTCACTTTTCGGGTTCTTGTCTAAACTGGAGTCAATGAATTGTGACGAAATTGAAGCAGCTGCAGCAAAATTGGTTGCCGAGTACAAAAATTATTTGGATCAAACACTCGGAGTTGAACTTGTGCAGTTTACAGCATTCTTCACTCAATTTCTTGAAGACGAAGATGATGAGAAAGGGAGGGCACATTACCTTTACAAGCTGTTGATAGACAAGAAATTTGTAGATACATTTCCAAATGTTGAAATAATGCTACGGATGTACTTGGTGCTCATGGTCACAAATTGTTCTGGAGAACGTTCTTTCAGTCAAATGAAGTTTATTAAAAACAGACTTCGTACTACAATGTGTCTTGATAGGCTCAGCCACCTGGCTTTGATGAGTATCGAATATGACATATCCTCAGAGAGATTGACTTCGAAAAGTTGATCAAAAACTTTGCAGCGGCCAGGTCACGTAAAGTGCCTGGTCTGTAAATAAAGGTAATGTTTATTTTCTATTTTGGAATTGATCAATGTTTGTGTTCAATATATCCATTATCCATGGCAGTTATTTTTTTGTAAAATTCTTGTTTTTCCAACATGTTCAGACTTTTGTTATAATTTTATCAAATTTATTAAATTGTTTATTTGTTTTACTATTGGATGCAAAACTTCAATTTTATTTATAGTTGAGTTAATACTTATTGTGACTCTCTGACCTTGGACTTAAAGAAGCATATACATGCATTATAGGACAGAACCATTTTTTGAGTAGAGGTTTATCTGATTAATGTAGCTATATCAGGGCTGGTCGACTTGAAACCACATGAATGACTCGTCATGTCTCATTTTTGTGTGTGTGTGTGTGTGTGTGTTGGGAATTTGTACACTATCAATAAATATACAGTTAATTAAAAATTTCTCAATATTCTAATTTCCTCAATATAACTGCATATGGCTTCAAAATTCACCAAAGAAGTGTTCAAATTTCAAAATTTTCCCGGGGGGCTTACAGCGCCCCTCGGAACTCCCAGATGTTTAGGCTCGCTTCACTCGCCACCCCACCCTCTTGGGTAGTTATAATGAGGGGGGCCTCCACAAAGAGGCTGCCCATGGGCCTCCACAGGTCTAAATCCGGCACTGCTGAGTACAACACTGCATTAAAGAAAAAGTATTGGAATTCTCTAATTAAAAGAGGGTTCCAGATCCCGAGGACTCCCCTGGATCTACCCCTATAAATATTAATTAAAATATTACGATTAATGTATATACGGCATACCACCAACACTTTAACAGTATACAAACTGTTCACCAAGTAATGAGAGAGAGAGAAACTTGCCTCAAGTGGGAGAGAGAGATAGATACATAAGAGGACTTACCCTGTAGAGGCTCCACTATGTCCATAAAGTCATCCAGGTTGGGCTGTAGCTGGATGAGGCCCGGCTGAATGAAATCCGAGTTACCTGTACCTCTCGCTGTAACACAAAATATATCATTATAGCCAGGAACAACAACACAACATCTTAATATAATCAAGAGCATAATATGTTAATGTCTTGTAAACCTCACATAATAAAATATAGTCAATAGTCTTACAACCAACAACACCTTAAAACCTTGTATACAGGAGTCGACTCTGACCTGAATAAAATCGTCAGGTGTTTACCAAATAGTATCTCAAAAGTAGCGTCCCCATAGTGAAGGGGTCAACAATGTTTTCCCATCAACACAAAACATCTTAACTACCAATGGGAAGAATTTATTCATCATCAAAAAACATCAATGATCATGTTCTCAGAATATCTAGTACATGTAACATATCACCATTTTGTTACCTTCACTGTGGAAACATTGATAAAAACAACACCAATACAAACAGGAAAATGGTTACTTGTACGATGAGACCTCTATATAATGGACCACATGGAGAGGAAAGTTTGTTATATCGAGGGTCAGTTTGAATGTAAAACCTCCATCTAACAAATTATATAAAGATGAAAGTCTGTTATAGCAAGGATGAGTGAAAACCCCATCTAACAGAATATATGGAGGAACAAACAGTTATATGGAGTCTTCACTGTACAGTAGTGTGTTCATTGGCACAAAAATCACTGTCACGGCAACGGACACGAGCGCATGACCCCGAGGGTGTTGGGCCGGTATTAATAATAATCCTTCGGGGAAAAAATATTATATATTTTTTAAAGAACTTACCAATTTCTCTGGGGTTGGGGAAGGCAAAGGGCTGTGGAGGACTAATGAGAGAAGAGAAGAGAACGTCGGTGAAGTCCATAAACTCCGTGAGGTCTCCGTCTTCCAGGGAGACCGGCATCCCCGAGTAACTCCGAGAGAAGTCCATGCCTTCCAGGTCAAAGATAGACTGAAACAGATATTATCTATGAGTGACCATTTCTACAGGTCTTGGTTAATCCTTCGGTGTTTATGACGACACAACCAAGATCCAAACTTATTATAATACTGTCTGTGTAACCTGTCTGTCAGTGCAATTAAGATGCTTATTATATGTCTATTGACCTAAAAATTAAGTGTCGTACCAACTTAATCATGTATAAATATTCCCACCAGCTGGAGGTATATGAACGTCCATAAAAAATACAACATTTTGTGTATGTTTAAGTTCACAGGATCAAAGTTAACATAATGCTATTTTGTAGACCTAGAGATACACTATAAATGTCTTCTATACACACACACATACATCCACTAACCAGTAAAATGCCATTTTTCTAAACTTAAATAAATTTTCAATACTCAACACCATACTCACCTCACACAATGACTCCCTCTCCCCCACACAAACACTCCCTCACCCAGAGTATCTGCTGAACTGTGTATTTTCACTCATTCTCAACATATAATTTACCAATTATGCTAATCTTTAGGTCTGGATTCCATTTTTCTCACAGGTTTGCATCAGTCTTACATCATCTGATTATCTTTACTGACGCCCTTTACAAAATTCAATAACAGTGACCAGATTTTGGACACTCTGAATGACCTCCTCGACACACTACCCCAGAACACACATACACACTATCCTACAACACACACACCCTCCCTCCCCAACACACTACCCTACAACACACACAACCCCCCTCTCCAACACACACACCCTCCATCCCCAACACACACACACCCTCCCTCCCCAACAATCACACCCTTCCTCCCCAACACACTCCCATACATATTGGTTCACAACTTGTGGTCTGACTAAAGTTCAGTAACATTCATCACAACATTATTATAAAAGATGCTGTTCCACATTTTACATTAACTTAAATAATTAAGTACAGTACATCTCTAATTCATGGACACTAACACACACATTGGTAAACCATTCTGATAAACCTAAAGTTCCAAACATTTAAAGTGTATTAATTTCTCTAAGGTTAATGAGCCAAAATATAAACATATCAATAACACATTGGTATACATCTCAGTACTGTATGAATAAGATTAATTTAACAATCATGTATACAGCACAAGGTGTTAGTGAGTCTATGTTAGAGAACCCAGACACCAACACACACCTGGTTAACAATAATAAAGTGTTTAAGGACAATTCAAGTTATTAACAGCACAAATAGGGGAGTTAATGGTCGCACTGGAGTATAATGGCGTCGTAGAGCCTATCATTATATTTCAAATGGTAAAATTCACTCTGGGAGGAAGGTATAATTTAATTAACCGCACTAAATTCTTCCAACGCTTCAGTACGTATAATTCTCAGCTGGTATTCTAAATGAGAGGACTTAAATATTGAGGAATTACTCAACCATTAATATATACTGTCTGTAAATTTTCCACAATTGTATCTTTATGATTTAGTGTTAGAAGATAAGACACGACGACAGAAGGACTTTGACAACCCTACCGAGACAACAGGAATCACAGTGTTTATTTAATAATTCAACAGACCCCTCTGTAAGGATACCTCTTGGGGTGTGTATACATAACCATACCGTAGGATTTTTCCCGCACAGTATATAAACATGACGCACGCCGTATCTCTCCGACAACAAAAGCCAAGTCTGGGATTACCACTCTCATGCCTCTGGGCCAACTGAACCTCAGGTGAAATAAAGGGAAAACAAAACAAAAGATAACACACAATAATATCCTGCGAAGACAATGAATGTAGAGTGTGTGTGAGCAGTAGAGGGAAGACATTAATGAGGGGAACAATGAGTTATATGAGGGACACTAAGCACATATCCACTCTGGCTTTTTTAAGTATTTTTACCTTAATTTGTCTTTCATTTAAGGATTTAGATTTTTCCTTCGTCTTCCCCCTCGACTGTAAACAACACGGATCATGTTATAATACAGTACTGTAATATGTTTGGCTCGTTAACATATGCTACCATAAATCTGATCTTAAACCCTAAAATAAATCACACATTACCATAAATATGGCCTTAAACTTCAAATAAATCATACACTACCATATTTTCGACCTTAAAACCTAAAATAAATCATACAAGGGAGCGTTGCTTTATCTTAAAACACAAACAAACTTGAAACATAATATTGCCACAGAAATAAACACTTACGGTAAATTCTTTATTTTAATTTTAACTTAATGAAATATAATGACTGTAGTGTTTTCTTACATGACTATAATGACTGTAGTGTTTTCTTACATGACTATAATGACTGTAGTGTTTTCTTACATAACTATAATGACTGTAGTGTTTTCTTACATGACTATAATGACTGTAGTGTTTTCTTACTTGACTATAATGACTGTAGTGTTTTCTTACATGACTATAATGACTGTAGTGTTTTCTTACTTGACTATAATGACTGTAGTGTTTTCTTACATGACTATAATGACTGTAGTGTTTTCTTACATGACTATAATGACTGTAGTGTTTTCTTACTTGACTATAATGACTGTAGTGTTTTCTTACATGACTATAATGACTGTAGTGTTTTCTTACATGACTATAATGACTGTAGTGTTTTCTTACATGACTATAATGACTGTAGGGTTTTCTTACATGACTATAATGACTGTAGGGTGTTTTCTTACATGACTATAATGACTGTAGTGTTTTCTTACTTGACTATAATGACTGTAGTGTTTTCTTAC
The DNA here is from genome assembly GCF_018991925.1 of Homarus americanus. Taxonomy (NCBI): domain Eukaryota; kingdom Metazoa; phylum Arthropoda; class Malacostraca; order Decapoda; family Nephropidae; genus Homarus; species Homarus americanus. Next base: position 5,903,762 of record NW_024733231.1, read on the forward strand.
ATGACTATAATGACTGTAGTGTTTTCTTACTTGACTATAATGACTGTAGTGTTTTCTTACTTGACTATAATGACTGTAGTGTTTTCTTACATGACTATAATGACTGTAGTGTTTTCTTACATGACTATAATGACTGTAGTGTTTTCTTACTTGACTATAATGACTGTAGTGTTTTCTTACTTGACTATAATGACTGTAGTGTTTTCTTACATGACTATAATGACTGTAGTGTTTAAAATTAAGTCCTAAACAATGTCTTTAATATTAATAAAAGTTTTCCTAACTTTGGTACCATATATATATGTGAGAGAGAGAGAGAGAAACATCATCTTACCGCATCAGAGTCTAGAGAAGTACTGCCACACATCTTATTCTTGTAGTAAATCCTCCACTTCTTGTACTCAGCCGTCACCGCCTCCAGTTGTCTCTTCCAGTACTTCCCCTCCAGCACAATGGCCTGCAAGATGGTCACTCATTAACACTAGATGGTCACTCATAACATAAAAGTTGATAATGTTACTCACAAATTATCCATCCATCCATCCATCTATCTATCTTCTCAGTGAACATAAGTGGTGTAAATCCCGTAGACTTGTGCATGAGTGTTACCTAATCTCCACACACACACACACACACACACACACACACACACACAACGGTAAAGAAGTATTGCACATGAAGTCAAATATATATTTTTTAATATGCCCCACGTGGAGGCTAGTTTATTGTGCACTCCCTTACATCCTGTGCAAGGAGTAGCGTGCATAGCGGTGCTGAGAAGTCTTAACCCCTTGAGTATCATGACACAGGCAGTTCTGGACCGCTCCATGTAAACACACAATGAGAGAGAGAGAGAGATGGTGGTATGGTCCATTCTCTCTTTTTACTCCCCTCTCAATCATTCTTTTTCTCTCTTTCTCTCTCCCCACTTTCTTTCTTTGTGCGTGTGTACAGGTGAGGGAAGGTGAGAAGGTGGAGGTGGTGAGGTTGGTAAGGGCACACACCTCCGAGACGCCACTTCCTCCACCAATAGGAGACCCGCCACGCCACTTCCTCCACCAATAAGAGACCCGCCACGCCACTTCCTCCACCAATAAGAGACCCGCCACGCCACTTCCTCCACCAATAGGAGACCCGCTACGCCACTTCCTATCTATCTATCAATCTATCTATATATCTTATCTGGTGGTAGTAGTAGTGATGGTGGTAGTAGTAGTGATGGTGGTAGTGGCCTTGAGATTAAAGTGGTTTGACGCCCTGAGACACCACTCTTGCTACTACCCACTCTTCTCACCCTCCCCCTTCCTCTTACCCCCCTCTTAACAAACCCTCCCTCCTACCACACCAGAGAGAGAGAGAGAGAGAGAGAGAGAGAGAGAGAGAGGTGATCTCTCTGTGACCACGTGGCACCCCGTACGAATACTCTAAACACAGGTGGCACTCAACAAAGATGCCACCCACTAAACGTACCAATTAAAGTGACACCCTCTAAACCAAGGTGGAACTATACCAAGATATATCATCTACAAAGGTGGTACTGTATGCTAACAAAGGCACCTCTATCAGCGTCACCAAGATCAGAGTGGGAGACGAGGCACTCACCAGGATATAATAGAGGGAGGTGTGGCACTGAGGGTGAGGGGGAGAGTAGGAGTTGAGGGAGAGGAGAAGGAGAGGAGGTGGGGGGAGGAAGGGAGGTAGAGGTGAAGGCACGAGGGAGGATTAAGTGAATGAATGAAGGAGGGAGGAGAGGTGAAGGAATGAAGGAGGGAGGGGTGAGGGGAGGGTTCCTGACCTTGGACCAGTATAAGAGAGGATCTTTTTATGTACCTGTACCTTCACTTGGCCTCACGCCCTGGTCTCTCCCACTCAAATTCTTATCGTGTTTACAAATGCGTCTAAAACGTTGGTGCATTCTCTTCACCCCTCCCCCATTATCTCTCCGTTATCTCCCCTTCCTCCTCTCTCCCCTCCCCAACACAGACAGACATACACTCAATGAACCTTGCACTAATCCCAAACTCCACACACGCGCTGATTGGCGGACCTGACACATGAGAGAGAGAGAGAGAGAGAGAGAGAGAGAGAGAGAGAGAGAGAGAGAGAGAGAGAGAGAGAGTCATTAAGGTAATAACAGTGTGACCTTGAGGACGCTTACCGCTGCCTCGTGTCTGTCTGAAGCGTATACGCTTTATTGGTGGCGGTGGTAGTGGAAGAAAAGGAAAAAGAACAATAATAACAACAACAATAAATATGAGAGAGAGAGAGAGAGAGAGAGAGAGGAGTGGTAGGCTAAAGGCGATGACGTCATCAATGTTTACACGGCCAGATATAACAAGGTCGTCTCACCGCTATCCTGTACCGTCTCCTCCACTTCCTCCATCTTCTCCCCCCCCTCCTCCTCTTCCTCCACCTCCTTCATGTTGCGCCCTACACCTCCTCCTTCACAGTACACCAAACATCATTGACTGCTCCCCCCCCCCAGCCCAACACGCCTCAACAGGTGCGTCAACTTTCCACCCACAGCAGTAGGACGCCAATTGGCACTCACTCACAGCAGGTAGCCTAAGTGTGGCACATTGACCTCACCCACAGCAGGTAGCCTGAGTGTGGCACCATTGGCACTCACACACACAGCAGGTAGCCTGGGTGTGGCACCATTGGCACTCACACACAGCAGGTAGCCTGAGTGTGGCACCAGTGACACTCACACAGCAGGTAGCCTGAGTGTGGCACCATTGGCAGCAGGTAGCCTGAGTGTGGCACCACACACTCACCACAGCAGGTAGCCTGGAGTGTGGCACCATTGACACTAGCACCATTGACACTCACCCACAGCAGGTAGCCTGGAGTGGACACTCACCCACAGCAGGTAGCCTGAGTGTGGCACCATTGGCACTCACCCACAGCAGGTAGCCTGGAGTGTGGCACCATTGGCACTCACCCACAGCAGGGTAGCCTGAGTGTGGCACCATGGCACTCACACACAGCAGGTAGCCTGAGTGTGGCACCATTGACACTCACCCACAGCAGGTAGCCTGAGGTGGCACCATTGGCACTCACACACAGCAGGTAGCCTGGAGTGTGGCACCATTGGCAGCCCTGGCACCATTGGCACAGCAGGTAGCCTGGGTGTGGCACATTAGCAGGTTGAGTGGGCACCACCATGGCACTCACACACAGCAGGTAGCCTGAGTGTGGCACCATTGGCACTCACACACAGCAGGTAGCCTGTGGCACCATTGGCACTCACACACAGCAGGTGCCTGAGTGTGGCACCGGCACCCACACACAGCACACCATTGGCACTCACAGGTAGCCTGTGTGGCACCATTGGCACTCACACACAGCAGGAGCCTGGGGTGTGGCACCATTGGCACTCACACACAGCAGGTAGCCTGAGTGTGGCACCATTGGCAACACATAGCCTGAGCTCACACACAGCAGGTAGCCTGAGTGTGGCACCATTGGCACTCACACACAGCAGGTAGCCTGAGTGTGTGCACCGCACACACACAAGGCACTCACACACAGCAGGTAGCCTGAGTGTGGCACCATTAGCACTCACACACACAGCCTGAGTGTGGCACTTGGCACATGCAAGCCTGAGTGTGGCACCATTGGCACTCACACACAACAGGTAGCCTGAGAGTGTGCACCATTGGCACTCACACACAGTGAGTGTGGCACCATTGCACTCACACACAGGTAGGAGGTGGCACCATTACACCACACACACAGCAGGTAGCCTGAGTGTGGCACCATTGCACTCACACACACAACAGGTAGCCTGGGTGGCACCATTGCACCTCACACACAACAGGTAGCCTGGAGTGTGGCACCATTACACTCACACACAACAGGTAGCCTGAGTGCGGCACCATTGGCACACACACAGCAGGTAGCCTGAGTGTGGCACCATTGCACTCACACAACAGGTAGCCTGGTGTGGCACCATTGGCACTCACACACAACAGGTAGCCTGAGTGTGGCACCATTGGCACTCACACACAACAGGTAGCCTGAGTGTGGCACCATTGGCACCACACACACAACAGGTAGCCTGAGTGTGGCACCATTGGCACCTCACACACAACAGGTAGCCTGAGTGTGGCACCATTGGCACTCACACACAACAGGCCTGAGGTGGCACCATTGGCACTCACACAGCAGGTAGCCTGAGTGTGGCACCATTGGCACTCACACACAGCAGGTAGCCTGAGTGTGGCACCATTGGCACTCACACACAACAGGTAGCCTGAGTGTGGCACCATTGGCACTCACACACAACAGGTAGCCTGAGTGTGGCACCATTGGCACTCACACACAACAGGTAGCCTGAGTGTGGCACCATTGGCACTCACACACAACAGGTAGCCTGAGTGTGCCATTGGCACTCCACACACAACAGGTAGCCTGAGGTGGCACCATTGGCCACACACAACAGGTAGCCTGAGTGTGGCACCATTGCTCACACACAACAGGTAGCCTGGGTGTGGCACCATTGGCACTCACACACAACAGGTAGCCTGGTGTGGCACCATTGGCACTCACACACAACAGGTAGATATATAGATAGATACACCTTCCATGCTTTGTCACCCTGGTCGATCGCGCGCACAACACACACACACACACACACACACACAATCTCCCTCAATCAGAACAACGCCCCCTGGTATCAGGCGTACCCATTGGAGAGAGAGGTCAAATCAGTACTCACGGGGGTCATGATATGTTACTGGACTAAACATATTTTAACCCAAGACTAACATTCATTCAACATTTTAACCCAGGATTAACATTCACTCAGCATATTTAAACCCAAACTAACATTCACACCACCAATTGGAAGAATGAGAAAGGTTGAATGTCTTACCTCGGGCCTGTTGTGAATGTCCACGTCGAGCGCAAACTGGCAGACCGTCATTCTCTTCTTCCTGATAACTGAAATATTAACATAATATTAACATTCATTTTAGTTAACACTATTTCTTTCCTTCCTCTCATTCACCTTGGTATTTCTTCACTAGTCATCGTACTCAAGGTGTTAAGTCATCGTACTCAAGGTGTTAAGTCATCGTACTCAAGGGGTTAAGTCATCGTACTCAAGGGGTTAAGTCATTGTACTCAAGGGGTTAAGTCATTGTACTCAAGGGGTTAAGTCATCGTACTCAAGGGGTTAAGTCATCGTACTCAAGGGGTTAAGTCATCGTACTCAAGGGGTTAAGTCATCGTACTCCAAGGTTTAAGTCATCGTACTCAGGGTTAAGTCATCGTACTCAAGAGGTTAAGTCATCGTACTCAAGGTTAAGTCATCGTACTCAAGGGGTTAAGTCATCGTACTCAGGGTTAAGTCATCGTACTCAAGGTGTTAAGTCATCGTACTCAAGGGTTAAGTCACATCGTACTCAGGGGTTAAGTCATCGTACTCAAGGTGTTGATCATCGTACTCAAGGTTAAGTCATCGTACTCAAGGGGTTAAGTCATCGTACTCAAGGTGTTGTCATCGATCTCAAGGGTTAAGTCATCGTACTCAGGGGTTAAGTCATCGTACTCAAGGTGTTAAGTCATCGTACTCAAGGTGTTAAGTCATCGTACTCAAGGGGTTAAGTCATCGTACTCAAGGGGTTAAGTCATTGTACTCAAGGGGTTAAGTCATTGTACTCAAGGGGTTAAGTCATCGTACTCAAGGGGTTAAGTCATCGTACTCAAGGGGTTAAGTCATCGTACTCAAGGGGTTAAGTCATCGTACTCAGTGGCATCAAAACGGAGGGAGGGAGGGAGGTTCAGATGCTAGGTACTGTGTGTGTGTGTGTGTGTTGACTACGACTAGCTGATAACACTATCTCTACCCCACACACACACCGTACCCAGTCAGCCAGACAAGGAATCAAAAGTCATTAGACCAGTTTATATATACCATGACTGTGTGTGTGTGCGTGTGTGTGTGTGTGTGTGCGTGTGTGTGTGCGTGTGTGCGTGTGTGCTTGGATTCGTTCATACCCTAGAGAGTGCGTGTCTCTCTCTCCATGGGAAAGTGCACCCGACCGTTGTGTGTGTGTGTGCATCTGTCAATAACGTAAATGGTAACTCATAATTCAATAGGTAACTGACAAGAGGTAAGTAACAAGAGGTAAGTAACAGGGTGGGTAAGTAACAATAGGTAACTCACACTGCATATGCCAACACCTCCAGATGACGTTGTTGAGGCGAATCTTGTCCTTCCATCTCAGGTTGAGGCCTTTAAACCTGTTCCACTTGGGTGACGTGATCTTGTGTCTGTGGGGGAGAACACAGTCTTATTAGTCCACTGTTACTACTGGTGATACTTGTGGTACTACTGCTGGTGATACTTGTGGTACTACCGCTGGTGATACTTGTGGTACTACCGCTGGTGATACTTGTGGTACTACCGCTGGTGATACTTGTGGTACTACCGCTGGTGATACTTGTGGTACTACTGCTGGTGATACTTGTGGTACTACTGCTGGTGATATTTGTGGTACTACTGCTGGTGATACTTGTGGTACTACTACTGGTGATACTTGTGGTACTATAGCTACTACTACAAGTACTACCTTTTTATACAGTAGCCTCAAACGTCCCCTCATAGCTGCTACTAGCCTAATACAGTAATACTACTACTATTACTACTCCTATGACTATTACAAGCACTATCCCAACATTATTTCAACCACTACCATACACCAGACTTGGTTATCAAGGTGTTGGTAGTGAAGATGATACATTAAATGCCTCTGTAATGTCCAAGATAACCTCACCATAAGTTATCACCACTCACTGTCTCGTCGCTGTTGTTATTATTTCACCTGGTGGTTAATGACCCGAGCGTTAACCTACCCAAATTAAACCTAATCTAACGCTAACCTAACCTACCCTAACCTTAACTAACTTAACCTAACCTCACCTACCCTACCTTAACCTAACGTAACAGGTAAGCTTAATAACAGTGACAGGTGAGCCATGGTGAACAATACAATAACATCGCTAATAATTCACCTGTCCACCTGGGTCGATTCATCTATTAATTTCACATCAAATATTAAGACAGGTAACTGGGGGGATTAGTGTGTGTGTACGCAGTGGTGGAAATATTGAGGTCGGGAGAGAGCCTGAAGGTAAAGGCCATATAACAGTACAACACACACAACTATTACTACTGTAGCATCATTTATCCATAAATAATCCAACACGTGTTATTTCATCATACTTCCTTCGTCATGTCTGCAATTAAATTATTTTTTTTAATTTTGGTTTATGGTGCAGCGTTGTGTTACGGTCACTGCTGCCACCACGGGCCCCGCCAGCACCGCGGGCCTCACCACCACGGGCCCCACCACCACGGGCACCACCACCACGGGCCCCGCCAGCACCACGGGCCCCAGCACCACGGGCCCCACCACCACGGACACGGCCAACAACCACGTACAGAAGACACAGTTTTGGTGGTACAAGAGATTCACCGTTGGCCGTCTCCTGATGTACCTCTCGTTATAAGCTCTGAGTACGACCACAACAGCAAGACGGACATCGCGCGAGGTGTAAACATGTTGCACGAGAGTACGTGTGTGAGGTTCGTGCCTCCACGAGACTGGAGACAAGCTCACGTGCTGGTGAGGAATGGTAAAGGTTGTAACGCCGTACCTGGGTACAACAACAGGCCAGGGTTCGTGTCCGTGGTCAACCTACACGTGCCACAGTGCACCACCGCGGTGGGGCACGTGGTGCACGAGTTGATGCACGTGTTGGGGTTCTACCACGAACATCAGCGTCTGGACCGTGATGAACACATAAGTGTCCAGTACGCTAACATAGCGGAGGGTCACGAACTCAACTTCCGTAAAGTGTTTAACGAGACCCTGGGGCTGCCCTACGACATTGGCTCCGTCATGCACTATGGCCCCTACGGGTTCTGTAAAGACTGCACCAGGAGGACCATAGTGGCCATGCCTGGGGAGTCCTCCTCCTCACACATGGGCCAGAGGCTTAACCTCAGTGTTATTGACGTGGCCAAGGTCAATCGTCTGTACCAGTGTACCGAACATTACCTGGGAGACGACCTGCCCAGCGCCCAGCGCTACCAAGACTGGGTCACTACTAGAACATAAGAACGGAGCGGGCCTATTGGCCCATACTGGCCAGTCCCATTTACACCCAACCCCTATTGCTCATATATCCATCCAACCTATGTTTGAAGCTATCCACACCACCCACCCTGAAACCCACGCTACCTCATTAATTTTGTTTGGGCACAACAACCTTAACTTTACCCTTAACGTAACCTAACTTAACCTTAACTTATTATTATTAGACCTTGTCCACGCTTGTTTGTACGAGTAAAGCAGCTTACTGTACAGAACTGTACTGTACTGTATTGTACTGTACTGTACTGTATTGTACTGTACTGTATTGCACTGTACTGTATTGCACTGTACTGTATTGCACTGTACTGTACTGTATTGCACTGTACTGTACTGTATTGCACTGTACTGTACTGTATTGCACTGTACTGCACTGTATTGCACTGTACTGTACTATACGTCGCACACTACACCATTACCTTCATTATCAGCATTATTTAATATTATTTCTATTATTATTATTATGTAACATTAATACATTTTGGAGAGAGCAAGTAGATCACGCCCTGGACTAAAGTGTACACAGCACCACTAGTAAGAGTTGCATCACATCCTGCATGGAGGGGGCCAGTAATCTCGAGCATTTGATCGTGTCTGGCAGTACCACCCCACGCATTGTTGACAACCACACACACAAAGCATCACCCATACACATTTAACCGTCCCCCCCACACACACGTGCATACATACAGTATGTGTGTGTGTGTGTGTGTGTGAATCCAGGTTAAGATCACGTGTGCTTAGAATCTCTCTCTCTCTCTCTCTCTCTCTCTCTCTCTCTAATTCTTACTCTGGACGATTAACTGACAACCTCTATCTGTAGAATATCCGAAAGCACACACACACACACACACATACAAACACACACACGGTATCAGGACAGTTGCCCCCTATTGCCAGTGAATAACTGACACAAAACATGGAACTAACTGAATAGAAAGGAGAAAATAACAATAAGAATTAATGCTTTATTTTTAAGTAGTAATAATGTAGTAATAATTATGCACAACTCACACCCTTGTTTTTAACACTACAACTTCATAAGGATTAAGGATACGAGCCGCCAGGGTATTAGAGGAAGTTGGTACAAATTTATATAGTACCTGGTGTTCGCTATAACCCCTGGAACAACTTATCTGTCCATGTGAAAACAAATAATGTTATCAATTCAAAACTAAAACTAAAAAAAAACATAAATATATAAATAACAGATGAAGCTACAAGAGAGTTTGTGTTGGTAAAGGACTCGTCAGTTTGGGATGGTCCAAGGAGGGGCAGTTATCCCACACACACCATTAACTAGAAGTGCCGCTCCCACACGTGATGACCATGTGGCCCTCAAGGGTGACACTGTACCCATGTATGGTAATGACTGTACCTATGTGCGGATATATATATATATATATATATATATATATATATATATATATATATATATATATATATATATATATATATATATATATATATACATACTGTATGTATGTATGTTTTTATGCAAGAGGTGTATCATCCTTGTGTGTAAAGTAAAGGACATATGTGGCACTGTTTACATGACCCTCTTAAATAAACTTCGGGGGGGGGAGAGGCGCTGCAGGGACATATGTGGCACCTGATGTTTACTGCCGCCCTAAAGTAAACATTATCACCCTCATGTATAAGATGTATAAGTGACGCACATTCACTATATTTTGGTTACTCTGAGTCACTGTGTATAATGTTATCTGTACAGTGGGTCCCCTTAATAGTTCTTATCGTCATTATCTTATATATAATGACGTGTTTCGATTCGTTCACAGCGGCTGCCTTGATATATAAATAACCGAGCTTGACCTGACCTAACCTAGCTTGACCTGACCTGTACCTGTACTTTCAATTACACTTGTTCCTGTACCATCACCTGTATTTCGACTTCAACTAAAACCAAACAGTAACACAAAAAATTAACAATATTTACAAAAACTTCCCAAATATTTACAAAATTAAGCTGGGGTTTCTAATCTCCCGGTAAAATAAGTTGTGGTTTCTAATCTCCCGGTAAAATAAGTTGTGGTTTCTCATCTACCGGTGAAATAAGCTGGGGTGTCTAATATACCGGTAAAATAAGCTGGGGTGTCTAATCTACCGGTAAAATAAGCTGGGGTGTCTAATATACCGGTAAAATAAGCTGGGGTGTCTAATCTACCGGTAAAATAAGCTGGGGTGTCTAATATACCGGTAAAATAAGCTGGGGTGTCTAATCTACCGGTAAAATAAGGTGGGGTGTCTAATATACCGGTAAAATAAGGTGGGGTGTCTAATATACCGGTAAAATAAGCTGGGGTGTCTAATATACCGGTAAAATAAGCTGGGGTGTCTAATCTACTGGTGAGCCATCAAGTGTGTCTGATAAGGACTTTACCCGTTATAAAATCATCAGTTTAGTTTCGTTATCGTTTAAAGAGAGAGAGAGAGAGAGAGAGAGAGAGAGATAATGTCTTGCTCGATGCATTAATTATTATTATTATTATCATAATTATAACAGCAAAATACCGTAGTAATAATAATAATGTAATAATAAGAAAAACATTGATAATACCAACACTAATAATGAAAACAACAATAATAATATATAGTTATTATAATAATTGAATCTCATGAACATTAGGCACCCCAGCTTATAACTAACCTAACCTAACTCCCCGTGTCACAATACAGTAGATGGCAGCACCTGTACCCCACTGAAGCCTATATAAACCGTGACACCGAGACGACCACCTTGCCAACTACTGAAGTAACATGACACACACAGTAACATCCTCATTACAGACCATAAGAGACTGAGATAATTAATAGTCAACACCTGTACCATACACACCTGTTTGGTTGTGGCTGGCAAAACAAACACTCCAAATTTTGTTTGTTTGTTTGATAAGTAAATCTGATTAAATCAATACAAGTCATTCAATTGGATCATCTGAAGTTTAGGCACCCCCAGTTTCTTTCACCTGATGATTAAACTCTACCTGGAGGGTTAGGTTAGGGTGGTTTATCTTCAGGTGGAATAAGAAAGCGTGACTGGTCTTGTCATCACCACAAACAACGAACATTATGGGTCAAACAAACACACAAAAAGGGCATGAAAC